>NW_026294436.1:7900468-8455468 GCF_007827085.1 Peromyscus californicus insignis
CTTTCTTTTTCTTCCTTCTTTCCTTCCTTCCTTTCTCCCTCCCTCCATCTATCCATCCATCTATCTATCTATCTATCCATCTATCTTCTACATATTTATTTATTTATGGAGCTGAGGACTGAACCCAGGGCTTCACATTAAAATCATATGCCTTACCACTGAGCTACATCACCTGCCCTGAAAACAGCCACAGAATTTTTTGTTTGTTTGTTTTTGTATTTTTTGTTTTGCTTTGCTTTGCTTTTTTTGTTTTGTTTTTCGAGACAGGGTTTCTCAATGTAACAGCCCTGGACCTGCCTCTTCCTCCCAAGTACTGGGATTAAAGGCTTGTGCCACCATGTTCAGCTATATATATTTGTGTGTGTGTGTGTGTGTGTGTGTGTGTGTGTGTGTGTGTGTGTGTGTGTGTGTGTGTGTTCATGTATGGGCATGTGGAGGACAGAGGTCAACTTTGGGTGCTGTTTCTCAGGATGTCATTCACCTTGTGTCTGGGGATAGCATCTCTCACTGTGTGGGAGATGACCAAGTAGGCTAGGCTGGAGGACTAGCGACCCCCAGGGTCTATCTCTCCTCTTAGCATTGGGGTTATAAGTGCACACAGTTATGTTCAGATTTATATGTGAGCTCTGGGGACTGAACTCAGGTCCTTGTGCTTACAAGACAAGTCATTTACTGACTGAGCATTGTCCCAGCCCCAAAGAGAAAAATTTTAGTGGAAGATTTAGGCATCATAGTCTTATCCACCTCTAACTAAAGGGGGATGGGTAATTCAAAAGGTAAAAGTGCCCCCTTCAGCTGGTTCAAGGGGGGACAGGAGAAGCTTGTCTTTTGTAAATGCCCTCTCCACAGCTGCTCTCAAATTTTGCAACTTATTGGCTGGCCTGTGTGGCAAGGTTTGTTTGTTTTGATTGAGATAGGGGTTTTGGTGTCAGAAGGTATCTGATTAGAGACACCATGGCTTGGGGTAAGAAGGGAAGGGACTTTCTTATTCTTAGTCCAGGGCCTTCTTTGAAAGGCTAGAGAGGTGTCCTTTACTAAGAGAAGCACCCTAAATGCCAGGGAAGAGTTCTTTATCTCTGGTAGCCAGAGAAGAAGTGGGATGGAGCCAGGAGGAAACCGAAATTTCCCAGGGGAGGAGCTCAGAAGGGTCTGAAGGAGATGATCTTTGTTATGGGGACTATGGCAGTCACCACGGGCCAGGGTGTCGGTGACTACCTGCCACTGCCCAGGTCCTCTGAAGTCCACTACTTGGACCCTGGCCTCCAAACTGACATTAGTTATACTATCCACATCACTGAAACAAAGGCGGGTGACTGTTTTTATGTGCATGGTGAATACATGTGTGTGGATTTGAGTGTGTGCAAATGTGAAAGCAGGTGTGTGTGCATGTGTGTGTGTGTGTGTGTGTGTGTGTGTGTGTGTGTGTGTGTGTGTGTGTTTGCACATGCATGGGTGTGGAGGCCAGAGGTCAATGTCAGCTGTTGCTCCTCTGTTGGTCTCCACACTATTTATTATCTATAGAGACTTTTCTCTGTGTGTATGCATACACACACGAGACACAGCACACTTGTGGAGCGGTCCTCACCTTCCACTGTGTTTTGAGACAAGGTCTCTCTTGTTTCTGATGCAGTGCTTCATACAAGCTTCTGGGTGATTTGCCATAGGGGTGAAGGGACTAGAGATGCAAGTCCCCGACTTTTCTTTTAATGTGGATTCTGGGGATCAAACTCAGGTCATCAGGCTTGCTAGAAAAAGTGCTCTTCCTAGTGTGGCCAACTCCTTGGCCCCCCCCACCTTTGTTTTTGAGACAGAGCTCACCAGGTGGTTAAGCTGGTGAGATTACAGTTGAGGAGTTTGGGACATAGAAGGTAGAAGTCAAATGCTGATTCAGACTTCCTTCAGACAAGGCGAAAATCAGAACCAACCCTTCAAGGCTGTCTCCTGCCCTCTATGTGTATGCCACACACACACACACACACACACACACACACACACACACACACGAATGCAGAATGCACATTCACAGTTCACACACATGCTCCTCACACATACTCATAACACACACACACACACACACATACACACACACACACACACACACACACACACACACACACCCACCAGAGAGAGAGAGAGAGAGAGAGAGAGAGAGAGAGAGAGAGAGAGAATACATCCTCCATTTTCTATCTATTCTACCCCTAGAATTTTTTTTCTATAACTGTACCCACAAAATGGGCACATATTAGGATACTCACGAAAGGACTGAGAAAAACAAAGGATGAAGACACAAGAATTCTGGGAGCATGAGTTAGGTATGTGTGGGACAGCACAGGGTAGACGCCATGCAGACATCAGGAAGAGTAAGAGCTCTGTGTTTGCCTGAGTGGAACAATCCCTCACATGCAACACTAAGTGAAAAGTTATTACAGGGCTTTCGAGATGGCTCAGGGGTAAAGAGGCTTGTCACACGAGTCCGATGACCTGACCTTTGGTCCCCAAGACCCACTTGGAGGAAGGAAAGGATGGACTCCTGCCAGTTGTCTTCTGCACACGTTGTGACATGAACCCACCCGCATATAATAAGGAGTAAGGGTGAGAAAAAGATAAACACTAAGGAAGGTGACTGGGATCGACTGTCACTCTCTGAAAGTGAGCCTGGGTGTGCTTCCCAGGGAGGCTGGCAGCCATGGAGTAGAGGCCTGAGAAGGAGCCCAGCAGGCTTAGCTGAGGGCCACAGAACACTGGTGAGTGTGGAGGAGGCAGAGCACTCAGAAGTGTTGAAGGTGCCCCTCCCCAAATACAATGTAAATAAGACAGAGTTTAAAAGCACCAAGAGTTTTGAAAACAAACATTAACTGGATAGACTCAAAGCTCATTTCCAAGAATCTGTTCACCTGATTCCCCACTCCCCTCCCAGTCCCTCCGAGCCCCAGTCCCTAACGTGCAATCTCTGAGGCCTGGGAGGCCACTTTGCGCTTTATAAAATCTCTTGACTAGGTCCCAAATGGTGTTGTGAGCTGAGCTCTTCCCAGCAGGTGGGGCTGGAGCACCCTGGCCTTTCTGAGGTTGGAGCAGGTGGGATAGCATTCGGAGTCACGTGACTACATGCCCCCCTCAGAGCCGGGTGCACTGTGGTGTCACAACTGCTACAGCAGACGTTTAAATTAATTCATGGACTCTGGGCAGGTAGCCTGAGTTTGAATCCCAGCTGGGCAAATTATAGACTGTGGGACTTAGGATAATTTTTCTTTACTTCTCTGTGTTATATAACCAGTGAAAGTGGGTTAATTGTAGTCAAGAGCTCAGTCAAACTGTGAGGGCTAAAAATGAGATAGAAGTCACGATGCCACAAAGCATTTGGCATTGAGCCTGACTGGGAGAGAGTGATAATATTAGCTACCGTTGTGTCTGTCTGTGTGTCTGTGCATGTGAATGGATGTTCATGCATGTGTAGCTCCACGTGTGTGTGGGCATTTATTGGGGCTGGAAGTCAACCTTTATCATCTTGGTTTTTTTTTTTTTTTTTTGGTTTTTCGAGACAGGGTTTCTCTGTGTAGCTTTGCGCCTTTCCTGGGACTCACTTGGTAGCCCAGGCTGGCCTTGAACTCACAGAGATCTGCCTGGCTCTGCCTCCCGAGTGCTGGGATTAAAGGCGTGCGCCACCACTGCCCGGCTATCATCTTGTTTTTTAAGGCAGGGTCTCTTACTGGCCTGGAGCTCACTGAGTAGACTAAACCGGGTGGTTAGCAATCCCCAAAGATTCTCCTGTCTCTGTCTCCCCAGCATTGGGGTCATAGGTGCATACCATCACACCTAGTTCATTTATTAGTGAGTTAGTTAGTTTATTTATTTACTTACCTATCTATCTATCTATCTATCTATCTATCTATCTATCTATCTATCTATCATCTATCTATCTATCTATCATCTATCTATCTATCTATCTATCTATCTATCTATCTATCTATCTATCTATTTATTTATTTATTTATCTATGTGTGTGTAGGTTGTTAGATTTCAAACCTGGGACAAATGGCTGAGGTGCCTATTTAATATATCAGAGTGGACCTGGCCTCCAGATTCTCCCAGCATCCCTCAGTCCCTGCCTGCTCCAGGGTATAGCTGGCATACTCTGCCCTCTACCTGAACTCTCCAGCCCAGGGGCTGGGCTGCCCTTCCCCAGAGGCTCTTCCTATATAACCCAGCCATTTGGGGTACCCGCCCCTTTTGTACCTTTGCCCTCCTGGCTGCTACACCTGGTTCCCCTCTCCCCCTTTTCTTTTCTTCTCCCCCGTCTCCCCACATGGCCCTGGTCAGTCTGGCTGTGTCTGTTCTGGACCCTCCCAGATGTCTCTGACTCTGCCTGTGCTCTCCCTTTTATCTCTAATGAACTTTCTCCTCCACCGTACCTAAGAGCAGTCATGTCCTTTCCTTTCCTTTTAATTTCTTTCTTTTCATTCATAGGTCAGAGGATAATTTGCAGGAATTGGTTCTCTCTTTCTACCATAGGAGTTCTGGGGACCAAACTTAAGATGGTCAGGCTTGCTATCCTTATCTGCTGAGTCATCTTGCCAGTCACACTCAGCTTTTTTTTTTTTTTTTTTTTTCTTAATTTGGGTTCTGGAGATCTAACTCAAGTCCTCATGTGTGTGCGACGCAATCTATCTCCCAACCTACTATTCTTATCATTTTCTTGAAATACTCGAACAGGTAGCCAGCCATCTGCTGATCTTCAGTGAGTTAGGCTATAGGTTGACTACAAAGGTTTTGACACACAAGGAGATGACAGGTAAATCTAATCAATCTTATCAATAAAAGCCAGGAGTCAGGTATTGGGGTAAAAACCTGAAAGATCATAGAAGCTGGGGAGCAGCCACAGTCGCTTCCTACCTCTCTGGTTCCTCCCACGAGAAAGGCCTAGATCCTCTCTCCGCCCCGCCTTACCACTCCCTGTCTCCTCTCTGTACAGACCTCCAGACCTCTATGGTTAACTAGTGCCTAGCTCTGCCCTCTGACTCCAAGCAAGCCTCATTTGTCAGAACACAAGCAAAATATCACACAACAAAAAGAGATGTTGGAATTGTCACTTGCACTGTGGAGACTTGAGCGTTCTGGACCTATAGATCCCAGAAACAGACAAGACACACCCAGTTAGGCCATCACTTTCTTACAGGAAACTCTTTCTCAACTGGCTGCTAACTATGAGGGACCTCATTAGGGAGGATTCCCTAGAGCTTGTTTTGAAGAAAACCCTGTTGGAGGGGCCAGGGAGTGCTCAGTCAGCAGAGCGTTTGCAGTGTAATCGTAAAGATCTGGGTTTGAATCCCAGATCCAGAGGCTGTGTCGGGTCCCGGCAAGACAGACATAGGTACATCTCCGGGACTTGTTGGCTGGCCAGTCTAGCTGAAACAGTGAGATCCAGTGAGAGATCCTGTCTCAAAAGCTAAGGTGGAGAGAGATTGAGGAAGATGCTTGGCATTGACATCTGGCCTACACACACACACACACACACACACACACACACACACACACACACACACACACAGCACAGAGATCCTGTGATCCTGTTTAGGTCATTAAGGAACATGGAGTGTTTGGAGTAACCCAAGAGGATAATGAAAATTAAGTATAGAAGACTTCAGTGAGGGGGGAGGCAATGTTCCCACCACAAGGGAAACTGCAGAATTTTCCAAGATACGACGTGCAAAGAAAAGGAGAGGCCGTGCTGAGGAAGCTGCAGCACTGTGGCTGTATTTCTTGGGAGGTAACATAATGAAGTATAAAAAGGAAGTTAGGACAAAAGACAGGCAGAGCCAGTAGAAGAGGATGGAGAGCCAGGATCTGAGGGGTCTTAGCAGGGGCAAAAGATTCTAAAGAATTCTAAAGTCAAGGATGGGGGAACCAGGTGCTGGCTGTGGAGGTGAGCAAAGGAATTTGGTAGTAACTCACGCAGCATTCCTCTTCCCACATGAGGTGATACAGTGACCCTCTGCCTGTGAAAGGGTGAGGAGGTGAGCAGCTGAGACATGACAGTCTGTAGGTGTGCTCATTTTAAAAAGCCAGCCAGGAGCTGGGGATGCCCTACAGTTCAGTCCGTAGAGGTCTTGTCCGGGATGCAAGAAGCCCTGGGGTTCCATCCTCAGCACCACAGAAACCTGGTACTGATGGTACCCACCTGTAACCCTAGCACTTGGGAGGCGAAGACAGGAGAATTAGAGTCTATGGTCGTCCACTACATAGAGATTCAGGTCAGTCTGCAATACACGGGACCCGTCTCAAAAGAAATGAGAAATAAAACAAAAGGAAGAATAGCGGAAGAGGGTATCAGACTCAGATGCGGGCTCCTGCTGCCTTGATGTTGATTAGAACTCAATAAAACAGATTATTTTAAAAATCTTTCATTTACATTCATGTGTGTGTGTGTGTGTGTGTGTGTGTGTGTGTGTGTGTGTCTGTGTGTCTGTGTCTGTGTGCATGTGCCACGGTACATGTACGGAGAGCAAAGGCTGGTTCTAGAATTTTTTTTTACTAACATGTTGGGGCCTGGGGATGGAACTCAAGGTGTCAGGTTCGGCTGCAAGTGCCTTTCTTTACACACTAGGCCGCCTCATCAGCTGCTGCTTTACTTTTTTATCTCAAGTTCCCTATATTCTATGAGTGGATCAGGCTAAAACTATAAAGAAGTGGCCCTTCCCAAGCCGGGTGCTTACATTTCAATGTTTGTGTTCCTCCTTCGCACGTACATGTGTTTGTGTGTGTGTGTGTGTGTGTGTGTGTGTGTGTGTGTGTGTGTGTGTGTGTGCGTGCGCGTGCGCGCGCTGAGCCACATCCCCAGCCCCTTGCGTGTTTTTAGGGGAGAAGCATGAAGGGCTTTCTGCTGCATGTTCCTGACCTCTGCCCCCTCTTCAGATGTTTCTTCCACCACTTCTAGGTCGAGGCATCTGCTACAGTAATGTGTGGGTTGGTGATGCAAGCTTCACCAGGAATCTGAAGGCTCCTGGGCCAAGCTCTTCAGTATGAGGCTAGGGCCACTTTTCCCATATCATTGGCCGGGCAGCTTAGCACACATGCAGTAGTCTGCTGCTTAGCATGCGGAAAGGTGCAGGTGTATGGTCAACAGAGCCAAGCACTGGCATCAACCAAACCTATCCAGGACCCTACCAGGGCAATCAACACCTCCCTACGCCCATGTCATCAGGGAAGCGCGATTGAGTCTCAGTGTGCTGATGAGAGAAGAAAGGAAAACAAGAGCTACGATGATCTTTTTTAATTTTTCTTTTTTTATTTCACTACAGCAAAATCTCAGATGCAGGAAAACCAGTACCAACCCTCCACCCCCACTCCCCAACACACACACGCACCCTTGGAATCCAACTTAACATTGTAAGCATTTTCCTTGCAGCCTCCCAAAGTTTAAATATTAATTTGCCTGTAATTGGCGGAGAAAACAAACAAGCAATTAAAAACGTTACAGAACTGACTTTCTCTTTCCTGCGCCTGGCCCTTCCCTTTCATTTCCTCCCACCGCCTAGAACTGGCTGTAAGACAATAGGACCCCAGGCTGTGTGGAATTCTAAGCCCCGCTTGCCTTAAAGCTACAATATGGATTTAATTTATATGCAAATGAAAGCAATAAAAAGGCAGACACTGTAGAAATTATAGGGTTTCCCCCTCCCCGCCTTTTCTTAGGAGAGCACAAATCCTTTCTCTCCTCTTCCGACTAAGACCTAATTATTATTGGTTCTCGCCACCCTCCACCCCCCCCAACTCTGGGTGTAAACTGGGCCATTTAAGGAAAACAATAGAATATTGGAGCATTCCGGGAATTTCACAGTCCGACTGTCTCCCCCCCCCTCCCCCCGACAGGGCATGCAGGGGTTCTTCTGTTGACCAGCAGAACGCAGACCTGATCAAAGGCTACCGGAAGCCTTAAGTAGACCAAAATGGGGGCTCAAATATGCTAATGGACGAGCTAAATATACTTTAATCCTGTTATAATACAAGGTAACTTGGAGGCAGGGAACAGGCCTGGTGGCTTTAGCCGGGGTGGAGGGGGCCCCTGGAGCACCCCTGTGAGGGTTGAATAGAAGTTGCTTCCTATTCTTTCTCTGGTTGGGGGTGGGGTTGGGGACTTCCTTCCTCAGATGCCCACACCAGCCCCGCCTGTCCCGTTTACAGAGTGTCAACAGTTGGGTGAGCAAGCCCGCAGTGTTTAGATCAGTACCCTGTGACCTTCCACATTGAAGTGCGCCATTCAGCCAAGCCTTCCAGCTGTTGCCTGAACGGTGAGAGGTTTTTGTTGTTTTTTTTCCTCCCTTCTTCTTTCTTCTTCTTCTCTTTTAGAGTAGGGCATGGCTTAGGAGGACACTAGGCAACAGTTTTAAATTAGGACCTCCCCACCCACCACCCAGCTTGTGTTTTCAGAGCCGGGGGGGAAGCCTGGCTACAGGGCTGGCAGATGTATTTGGGAACAGAATTAAGCAGACCTGGAGGGGAATGGGCCTCTCAGCTCACTTTCAGGACCCAGACTTCAGTCTTCCGGCAGCCTAGGCCTCGGGCCATGACTTCTGGCAGCTTAGGCCCTATCTGCTTTAGACACAGTTCGAGTTGGAAGGTCTATGTCAATCCTTGTGCAGTCAGATCAACTGCTGATACCAGAAGATTGGGGGGGAAAAAAAAAAGGTCACTGTGAGGCCTCCCTCAGAGACAGGAGCTCATCTTTGAAGTGGGGATCAGAGGGGCGGGTAAGGGACCCACATAGCTGTCTGTTAAGTACAAATTACATAGTGGCTATATAAAGTCTCAATGGTGTATTTTGAGTCGCCTGGTTTTGTGAGAACCTCGGCTTGTGCCCTCTGAGATACTGAGCCTGTGACCGGCAGCCCAAATGGCGCTCCGGTCTCGCTTCTGTTTGTGCATGGTTGTGTTTTTCTGTCTTCCCCTTTTCTTTGCTCCTCTCCCTTCTCCCATCTTTCTGCACCCATCGAAACTCCATGCGAATGCTGTAAGCAGAAACCTTCAGGCGCCCTTCATCTGGAGGTTGTCCACCTCATAAAGTGGGCCACAAAGTGAATGAACCACCAACAAAATGAACCAATGAAATCTTAAAACCAGCACTGAGCAAAGAGAACATTCCTCTTTCCCTGTCACTTAGGCCTTGGTTTCCAAACCCTAACCCTAACCCTAACCCTAGAGTTAGAGAAACTGTATGCCTGCTTCCTCAACTCTCCATCTGAGGCTCAGGGGGGCCTCTGTCCAGCAGACGTTCAGGGGGATGAGTAAGGACTCAGGACCCCCCAGCTGTTCCATCTCTATTCTGCTTGGTAGCAAGGAATGTTACCCCAAAAGTACAGAGGAGACCTTTGGGGGAGGGAGGGAACCACAGGTATTGAGAGAAGTCTGGAATTTGACTCTGGTCCTACCACAAGTGAAGCTGTGATTTGGGGCAAATTCTTATTCTTCCGGCTGGGGTTATTTAATCTGTAAAATAAGGGTGAAAATAGCTCTCGCAGGCTGTCGGGATTAGGTGTGATAATCTCTGCAGAGTGCTTGGTGTGCAGAGCCTGGAAGCAGCTGCTGACAGGTGACTCTCTTAGGACTGAACCCTGCTCCGGCAGGATGTCATTATCCCTGGTCAAGAAAGAGTCCTTCGGTACTTTCAGGACAGCAAGAGGAAAACTCAGCTCTCTGTTTAAAGCTCTTCTGCATGGTTCTGTAGCCCAATAAATTTTTCTTACTTAAGGCATTGATGTTTGCTGAGGCCTGGCTCAGGTGAATAAGATCTGTGGTTTTGGGCGTCTCTAAGGTTCCCTCCGACCTCCCCTTTCCTTTTGAATAGCTTCCTCAAATCCTGCCTAGAGTTAAGACCTCCTCAAGTCTACGGGGCCGCTGGGGGTTGGGGGTGGTGACAACTCTGTACAAATGTCTTCTGCAGACAACACGTTCTTGCCTTGAACAAAACACTCACCCCCAGCAATGGATCATGGAGCTCAAGTCATCTTTTCTGGGCTTATGACTCATAAAATGGTTTTAATTATATAGTATTTTTCCAAGTAAACAACCCAACTGAAAAAGGAAAACAACATTAATTTTTGTCAAAGTAAGTTAGGGCCAATCCCAGTTAATGACATCAGTGACTGGACATCTCATACTGACCTTGTTCTGTGTCTGACCCCTCCTATCAGTAACAATAGAAAAACAGAAACCAGTTCCCAGAGACACAAGAACCCCAAACCACCTCAAGCATAAGAATCTAGACCCACAGGGAATCCAAGAGTCATTTTGGTAATACTTTTGTCAGGGGAAAATTATGCAAAGATCTTGGTCCCCATTACAGACTAACACAATATTATCCCTACTATGGTATGAGCCATGAAATATATTCCAGTTCACTTCCAAAATGCCGTAGCAAATATGTGGATAGCGGCAGCATCCACTGAGCTATCCCCTCTGCTTCCTTTATTTAAACTCTCCTTGTCACACACATTCATTAACATCTCCCCCCACCATGTCTCATTACTATCTCATCAAACATTTATTATTACTTGAAGATAGATAATTAAAATTTTATACAGTTATTTCTCCATATGACAATCTAGCAGATTTCCAACCTGCCTCATCCACCCCAGCACTCAACACACACTCTAACCACTGCATCAAAAAACTCAAGAACTTTCGATTTGATGAACAGAAAGCTTAGGAACAAGTTCTAAGATACATTTTTGAATGGAAGTATAGACGTCTGGCCAGATGAAGTTTGTTCTTCATCAAATAAATAACTGGATTCCACTGATAATATTGTAAGATTCATGAACAATGTAAATGGGTGATTTTAAGGCTTGAACTGGATTTGTTAGAATTGAGTACTCCCAGACAGCAGAGGCAATAAATGTAAAAAAGATTAGCGAAGAATTACCCTTTCCAGATGCCTGCTACATTTAGGATTAGAGGTCCCGATACGTGTTACATATCACACAAACTGCCCAGAGCCTGCAAGTATCAGGTTCATCAAGAGGAGTGAGAGGCCTTTCTTGCCTGGAATTTAAGAGTGGAGGCTGGTTTCTCGGCTACTTACAGCTCGGAAGGGATTTCCGGATGGTGGGAAGGTCCAGCATTAGCAAAAGGGGATCCTCTTGTCCTTCCCGTGCAGTTTCTCAGTCCAGACCCTGACTTCTAGCAGAACAATCATGTGAGACCAAACTCCACCTAAGGGGCTTGGCTCAAAATTTATAAAATTATATGAACTTGGTTTGGGGGAGGCACAATTCCTCACTCGGATTTTTTGTTACCAAAACAATTACTGCCAAGCTCTGGGAAGTCTGGGCTCTTGCTATTTTTTTCCCCCATCAATAGGCAAACCAGAGATATGTCAGTTTAGTCTGTCTAGATCAATTCAACTGATTAATGCAACTTTTTAAGAAAAAAACAGGAGTGGTGCCCTTCAAATACTTCTCACCTAGTCCAAAGAAGGGGAAGCTCTGGGTTACGGAGCTGCAACTCTTACTTGGTGAAAAACACACTCTGCCCAGCCCCTCAAAATCTCAGGGATCCCAGGCTGGCCTCAAACTCATTAAGTAATGGAGGATGACCTTGAACTCCTGAGCCTTCTGCTCCGACCTCCTGAGTGCTGGGATGACAGGCTTGTATGTAGCACAAGTGCTGGCTGAGATTACAGGCTTGTTCCTGGTCTGCGCAGTGCTGCCCCACCCCCTACTCCCCAGATAGAACAAAGTTTTGTGTATGCTAGGCAAACACTCTGCCCCTTTTCTTTTCTTTGGGGCTTTTGGTTCTCTAGTAAGATGCTTGATATACACTGGACAGGTAGGACAGGGGCTGGCTAGCTGAGGCAGGCCTGCTGAAGGGGCCAAGGGCCTACAGTAGACTTATGTTTTGGTATGTATGATGTTGCCTGAGCAGGCACTGAACTTAACAGGTTTTGGGAGGAGGACTTGTAGTTTTAGCAGATGCTGTTTGATATTTCTGGGGAGATGCTGGGGTCTGTGCAGGGAATAGATGGGCTACGGTACAGCTGACGCTGTGTGCTCACCACTTGACATCTTTTCTCCTAATCATAGGATCTTAGCAACAATCACATACCCCAGCTACAAGTTTTTTTTTTAAACCACTTTCTCCACTATGTGTGTGTGTGTGTGTATGTGCGCGCGCGCATGTACACGGGGTTGTCAGGGTGGAACTCAGCTTGTCAGAGGTGGCAGAGAGCACCCTTACTTGCTGAACCACAGCCCCCCATTAGCATGTAAAAGGCAGAGAGCCTACCTGAAGTAACTTCATTCCCTGGCTTCTTTGTGCCTCCCTGCATGGAGCAAATGGAAGCTGAGGAGCACAGCAAGAGGCGCAGGTGATTCAGTCTCAGCAGTTTCTAGACTGCTGTCCTGGGAGGCCTGAGAAAGTGGCCGGGCTCAGGATGGGAGCACTGTGAGATGATACGGTGGAGAGGGAGTGCTGGGCACAAGGTGGCCCACCCAGAGTCACACCTTGATCCAGTCTTTATTGGGCACACAGGGATAAGCAAGGTGGAGAGCTTCTGAGGTGGGGTAGTTTTGACCTCTCCAGGATAAAATGTGAGCCCTCTGAGGAAGGTGCCAGGGTGCTGTTGACCACTGTAACTCCTATGACCTACTGCCTAATGCCTCATGACCACCTCCCAAGAACTGTGTGCAGCTGAATTTAGTTCAAGCCTACCTTCTAGGCACTCTTTCCAAAAGGCCATCAGATGCTCCGGAAGGAAGCCTTTTCTTCCGTCTTTGGACTATAGACACTTGAGGCTCAGCCATCCCTTCTCAGGCCTTGAGACACAATGCCTTGTGACTATTTGTGAATCTAAAGACTGTTTCTGTCTACAGCTTAGTTGATTTCTTTGGGGTGGTATACTCAGAGAAGGATCTGCCTTCAAATGATTTTATATTTGTGTCTATGTGTGTACAGGTACAGGTGTGTGTGTGTGTGTGTGTGTGTGTGTGTGTGTGTGTGTGTGTCTGTGTGTGTGTGTGTGTGTGTGTGTGTGTGCACATGTGGTGGTCAGAGGTCACCCTTGGGTGTTTCTCAGGAGGTGACAGCCTTGGTTTTTGTTTTGTTAGACAGGGTTTCTCTATGTAGCCCTGGCTGTCCTGGAACTTGCTCTGTAGACCAGACTGGCCCCAAACTCACAGAGATCTGCCTGCCTCTCCTCCTGAGTGCTGGGATTTAAAGGTGAGTGCCACCACTCAACTGTTTGATTTTTTTAAACCAACCTTCTTTCCTTCCTTCTAACAGTTTTTGAATTATTTTAATTTTTTTTTCCTGTGTAACTTTGGAGCTTGTCCTGGGACTCACTTGGTAGCCCAGGCTGGCCTCAAACTTGCAGAGATCCACCTGCTTCTGTCTCCCGAGTGCTGGGATTAAAGGTGTGTGCCACCACTGCCCGGCTTGAATTACATTCATTTTTTTATGTGTTCGTGTGCACCACAGCATGCCCATGGACATCAGAGGACAACTTGGAGTTGTTGACTGTCTTCTTCCTCCATGTGGGTCCCAAGGACTGAACTCAGGTCATTAGACTTGGTGGCAGGAGCCTTTACTGTAGCTGAGTCATCTCACTTTTCCTACACTCTGATATTTTAAAAAGGGTCTCACAGAATCTGGAGCTCACCATAGGGCAAGGTTGGCTGGTCAGCTAGCCCCAGGGATCTGCCTGTGTCTGCCTCCCAGTACTGGAATTACAAGCACACTCTACCACACCAGCTTTTAACATGGAGGCTGAGGCTTAAGCTCAGGTCCCCACGATTGCTTAAACATTAAGATGTCCTTCTGGACCGGATCTTTACTTCTGATTGGAAACAAAATGAGTTTTGTTGGTTAGTGTTCTGAGGGGTCATTGTCACAATGCATCTGTGACATAGATAACACTGAACCACCATGTAGGATGGAGGAAAAGTGAGTTCAAGAGTGTTCTGAAGCTTGGGAGGGTGTGGGAACTCTCTAACACATGCGTCCATCCCAGGACCTGCATGCCTCATGTGACCAAGGATGGCTATGAATTTGGCTCAATACCAAACTGTAAACTTATTCAAAACATTGAGTGTTTTTTTTTTAATGTCTCACCACATTTTCATAACTTTTGATGAGAACTTAAAATTTTTGGTACATTTTATTGTTATTGTTGTTGTTTTGTGGTGTGTGTGTGTGTGTGTGTGTGTGTGTGTGTGTGTGTGTGTGTGTGTGTGAGACAGAGGTAAGAAGACAACTTTCAGGAACTGGTTCTCCCCTTGCACCATGTGAGAGAGTCAGGATTGAACTCAGGTGGTCATCGTGCTGAGCTTCCTCGTTGGCTCTCCAGTCTAAACTTTGCAGATAACAATTTGTGCTTGCAATGTCAAAAATTTGGACATGTTTACAATGTACCTATTTTTCTTTTTCTTTCCAGTCCATGGAAAGCTAATGCACATTCATGATGGTCTGTTTGTCCTGGGACAGTTCAGTGCTTCACTGGATCTAGATGTGATCCGAAGGAGCAGCAAGCAGGCGAGAGAACAGGGTTAGAACGGTGAAGGATGGATCTTGCCCAGAGACAATAGAGGGCGGTGAGGTCTACGGCAAACTGATGTGGCCAACTTTGTCACGGGGTCATGACACACAGTCCTCGAGGACTCCCTCACTCAGACTGCAGAGGGACACCTTGAGCCTTTTAGGGTGTGTTTCCATGTTTGTCTGCCCTCAAAGGTCTTTGAGTTTCTCCTTGGGTCAAGGTTAAGTCTCTGTGTCTGCCGTACATATCTGGAATCTGTATGGACACAGTGAGCCAAAGAATAGCCCTCTCATTTTAACAGGGTCTGGGAGAGTAGAGATTGGGGGTCATCCAGACTGGAACAGGAAGAGCCTGCCAGGATCGTATAGCAGAAGCAAATGAATGTAGTCTTCAGCTTGCATTCTTCCTTAATTCTCCCTTCGCTGCGGTGGTGTCACTGAGAAATGCACTACTCGGCAAGCCAGACACAGCCTAACGTCAGGCAAATCTGAGCTCACCCTCACCCCTAGCCCCGTTAAATTGGTTTGATCAGCCTGGTGGCCTGGAATGTCTGAGGGCTTGCAAAAGACACAAGGGCATTTGTTGGGGGGTCTCATATACACTCCCAGATTTGACATGGCTCGACAGTTGCATGGCTCCTTCTGTCTGCCTCCAGGACAGACTCAGCTCCACTGCCCAGCCCCTGCCTCCCCACACAGGATAGTTAACACAAGCTGGCTCCTCTAGACAGCACCTGATTTAGAACAAAATTCTCATTTAAAAAAAAAAAATGAAGCCAGGGCTTGGGGAGACAGCTCTCAGTCAGTGAAGCATGAGGGCCTGGGTTTCATCCCCAGAAAGGGAAGCCTGGTGTGGTGTGACGGCACTTGGTTAGATGTACAACACTTGTGATGTGGAGACAGTCCGATCTCCTGGGCTCACTGGCCAACCACCCAAGCACACTGGGTGAGTGATAGGACAGCCAGACCCTATCTCAAAAAGAAAAAAACCTTGAGGCTGATGTCTGACCTCCACAGCACATGTTCGCACACGCACACGAACATGCACACTCACGCACATGCACAAACAAACAAACAAATAAACAACAGAGTCAGAGTTTCAGTGGAAAGTAGCGTAGGAATACTTCACAGAGCAGCTGAGTGGGAGGCGGCGCAGGATTGTGCTGAGAGTCCCAAAGGGATTTATTTCCTTTCTGAGACAGGATCTCCTTGGATAGCTCAGGCTGTCCTTGAACTTGAGATTCTCCCACCTCATCCCTCCAAGTGCTGGGATTACAACTGTTCCACTACACCTGTCCCAAAGATGATTCGTGTGTGTGTGTGTGTGTGTGTGTGTGTGTGTGTGTGTGTGTGTGTGTTTGCATGTCTCTCTCCCTCCCTCCGTCTTGATCTTCCTGCCTCAGCCTCCTGAGTGCTAGGATTGTAAGCATGCACTACCACAGCTGGCCTTCTGAATACATTTCTAAAAGACTTATTTTTACCCTTAACAACTGTGTGTATTCATGGATGTCTGTGTGTGGGCGTGTATAGGTGTCTGCAGAGGCCAGAAGATGTCAGACTCCCGGAGCTAGAGTCACCCAGCTGCTTTTTACATGGGTGCTGGGAAACCACACTCAGGTCCTCCGCCAGAACAGCGAAGGCTTGGGCTGCTGAGCCGTCTCTCCAGCTGCCCTCTGAATATTCTCTGCCTTGATGTTTGATGCTGGCATAATACGTTTGAGCCGTGTTTGGCCTAGAAGACCCTTGAGACGTTTTAGTAGCAGGAAGGACCTTGCTCTTCTGGTGTGTTCCCAGATGAGCCCGTGTCCCCCAGAAGTGGAGTGACTTGTGCTAGGTGTCCAGCTAGGCTGCTTGTCTGCTTAGGTGGGGGTGAAGTGGTTCTAGCTTTTTTTTCCTTGCTCTGCTAAGAGCTGGCCTCACAAGGACTCGATGGGACATCATATCATCTAAGTCACAGGCTGTGGGAACCTCACACTCTGTGTCACCAGACAGTGACAGTGCTTTAGAGCCATTAAGGACCTGGCACACGGCATGAGATTAGAAACCAGGGGCTAGGGGCCTGGGATGTGAGTCAGAGCCACATCTCATGTGTAAAGCTGTGAGTGCTGTCTCTGGCACCATAGTAAAGGTATCTCACTAATTCAATAAAATAAAATAAGTACACTGGGCACTGGGAAATGTTTCACTGGGTAAGAGTGCTTGCCATGTAAGCATGAGGACCTGAGTTCAAATCCCCAGCACCCATGTAAAGAGTTAGATGTGGCTGAATGCTTGTCTGTAACCTCCGTGCTGGGGGAGGGGGGAGTGGGGACAGAGAAATACTGGAGCTTGCAGCCCAGCTCCAAGTTCGGTGAGGAGACCCGGTGTCAAGGAAATAAGGTAGAGAGAGATGGAATGGGACACCCAGTGTTCTCTTCTGGAGTGTTCTCTCTCTCTTACATGTGTGCGCATGCACACACACACACACACACACACACACACACACACACACACACACGAAAGAATGAATGAACGAATGAATGAATTTGGGAATCTGGAGCGACTGTTCCGTTAGTAAAGTGTTTGCTTTGCTGCTGTGAGGACGTGAGCTGGGTTCCAAGCCCTTAGGAGCAAAGGGAAACTTGCCGTGCTTGTGGTAGCTGAGCAGTCAGACTCTGAGCTTTTGGACCGTCAGCCTAGTCCTCTTGGAGAGTTCTAGGTCAACAAGAGACCTGGTCTCAATAAAATAAAATAAAGTAGGCAGCACCTGAGGAATGACACCTGAGATTGTCGTCTGACCCCCTGCACATGTGGGCACACACACACACACACACACACACATAAAACCAAACAAATGGGCGGTGGGACTGGAGGGGGAAGAAGGGGCGTCGATCGAAAGTGTGCCTAAGAGACCGAGTTCTAGCTCTCAGGAGTGCTTCATTCTTCTGCTTCTGCTTGACGTCTTTTCTGTCTCTCGCCATCCGCTGTGGCTTGACGGAGGATCGTTTTCACTGTGTACACCCTCCCAATAGGATGCGGGGTCCACTGTGTTTGTCCAGTGAACATCACCAGCAAGGCACCCACGTATAAACAGGGTTGTGTTTGTGTCCACCCTTCCCTCAGGAGGCAGACGGGGTGAGTCAGCTGACGCGTCTGCAGCAGTGTTGCTAAGTGTGGGTAGAAAGTTCTAGAAACAAAGCTCAGGGCCCCCTTCATTCCTCATACACAACTCCACACTCTCGCAAGACAACTCCGATTCTAGCTCCAGTGTTTGTGGCTGGCACTGAAATTTTGAGTTAAAACAAAACAAAACAACTTGTTTCTTTTATTAAAGAACTCAAGGGATTCATGGACAGAGTTTTTTCTTGTCTGGCATGGTTGACACTAAAACAGAGCTTGCTGTATTAAGATAAAAAAAAGAAAAATGGAGGCTGGACTTGGTGGAGCTCAACTTTAATCCCACCGCTTGGGAGGCAGAGGCAGGGAGATCTCCACTGAGTCCAAGGTCAGCCTGGTCTACACAGCGAGTTCCAGACCAGCCAGGACTACAGAATGAGACCTCTGTCTCAACAACAACAACAACAACCACAACAATGTGTGAAGCTGCTGTTCTCCCTGTGATGTCGAGGTAGCATTCCAAATGGGAAAGACTTTTCCTTCACTTGAGGAAATGAGGAAGGAGCCTCAGTCTTGGACTTGGAGAGCTCTAAGGAAGTGTGTGTGTGTGTGTGTGTGTGTGTGTGTGTGTGTGTGTGTGTGCAATTCCATGGGTATCACCATGTGTATGAATGTGTATATGTGTTTAGGAGGGTACACACAGAGTATGCAAGTGTACAGGAGCCAGAGGACAGTGTCTGGTGCCATCTGTAGGTACACAGTCTGCCTCTCACAGTCTACCTCCTCTGAGACAGGTCTTCTCATTGACCTGGAGCTCACGAAGTAGTCTAGACGGGATGGTTACCGAGACCTAGGGAGCCACTTATCTTTGCCTCCTCCCTGCTGAGATTACACGCACCTGCCACCATGCCTGGAGCTCTAGCGCAGGCTCTGGGCGTAGAACTCAGGCCTCAGGCTTGTTAGACAAGCACGTGACCAACTGAATTATGTCCACTATAAATAAAGTAAAAGAATAAATGAAAAAATAAAATAAAATAGTTTCGAGTTAAACTTCATACGTTGTTTCTTTTTTCTCCCCTTCCGACATAAAATTTTGCATACTTGCCATATCACAGTGTAGTATAAATGCAACTCCTGTATACAAAGGAGGCAAATATATGTGGGTCAAATAGTAATCTTTGGCTTATTTTAGAGGTTTGAAACTAAAGACATAATATCTCTGAAATATATTTGCACAAAAAACAGAAATGAAGCCAAGCTGAAGGCAGAGAAAAGTAGTTCTGACTGTGTCAACAGAACACAAGAAACCAAGAATGGGTAGGCGGTCTGGTGGCTCACACTCAGGAGGCAGAGGTGAGGAGGGAAGGGTAGGAGGTCTGGTGGCTCACACTCAGGAGGCAGAGGTGAGGAGGGAAGGGTAGGCGGTCTGGTGGCTCACACTCAGGAGGCAGAGGTGAGGAGGGAAGGGTAGGCAGTCTGGTGGCTCACACTCAGGAGGCAGAGGTGAGGAGGGAAGGGTAGGAGGTCTGGTGGCTCACACTCAGGGGGGCAGAGGTGAGGAGGGAAGGGTAGGAGGTCTGGTATCTCACACTCAGGAGGCAGAGGTGAGGAGGGAAGGGTAGGAGGTCTGGTATCTCACACTCAGGAGGCAGAGGTGAGGAGGGAAGGGTAGGAGGTCTGGTATCTCACACTCAGGAGGCAGAGGTGAGGAGGGAAGGGTAGGAGGTCTGGTATCTCACACTCAGGAGGCAGAGGTGAGGAGGGAAGGGTAGGAGGTCTGGTGGCTCACACCTAGGAGGCAGAGGTGAGGAGGGAAGGGTAGGAGGTCTGGTGGCTCACACCCAGGAGGCAGAGGTGAGGAGGGAAGGGTAGGAGGTCTGGTGGCTCACACTCAGGAGGCAGAGGCCAAGAGTGCCAGAGTGTGAGGCCAGGCTGGTCTCCATGTTGAGTTCAGGGCTAGCCAGAGCTGGACAGTGTGATCCTATCTCAAAACCCACAGCGGTGGCTGAAGATATGGCTCAGCGGTTAACAGTGCTTCTTGGTCTTTCAGAGGACTCGAGTTCTGTTCCCAGCACCCACATCTGGTAGTTTAGCTCCAGGGGATCCTATGGCCTCTTCTGCTCTTCATGGGCATCTTCATGTACTTGTCCACACACATAGACATATACGTATAAGGAAAAAATAATATAAATCAAAAACCCAGAACCCAACAAACAAGCACACCCTATCAGTGAAATGTAAAGGAGGCTGTGTATTGAAGAAACTAAAGATGTGTAAAAAAGGTAAATTAAATAAAAGATTTAATTATTTGTTAAAAGAAAACATTTTATCTCACTCAAAAACATTAATTTCAGGGCTGGGGAGATGGTTCAGCAGGCAGAAGTGTTGGCTGTGTAAGTATGAGGATGAGGATTAGAATCCCAGGACCCATGTACAACCTGGAAGCAGAGAGAACAAGCATCTGTAATTCTAGCACTCCTTCGGAGAGATGCGAAGCCAAGACAGGGGGATCCTGGAAGCTTGTGGGCCAGCCAGCCTGGTGTATGAAGCAGGGAAACGACAGAGACACTGTCCCAAACAACTATGAAGGACCAGCAACCGTGTCTCTGATTTTCACCTTTATGCTATGACACATGTGTACCCAAAACTTACACAAGTGAGCACACATGTAAGCATACACCCTGCACACTCATGTGTTTTATTAGTTTCAGAGCAATCTTAAATACATTTCAACATTAGTTTAAATTTTTGTAATAGAACATTAAATTCAAAGATCTGGTTCTAAATTCAGCTTTAAAAATACTTTGCTTTAATGAGTTCGGAGCCAAGAAAAGAATCTTTGCAAGCTCACCAACCCAAATGGAAGAAATACCCTGTTGGCTGTGCTTACTAAATCAAGATGCTCATAAAAAAATCCAGCAATTATGCTCAGGTTTTTACTGAAATTCATCTAGTCAGCTAGTCGGTTTCCATCTCCCTTAATGTCAATTTGTATAAACTAATCAAAAGACATACTTTAACAAGTGGGTCTGAGAGCCCCTGAGCTCTTTCTCTGGAAAATGTTTAAATAGGTTCGAAGTTGTTTCCAAGTTTGGAAAGCGTGTGAGTGTTAGAACTGTGTCTAAAGGTGTGATATGTAGTATTCAGCAGACAGAACTGTATAGTCATGGGGACATGTCTGTACATCTGTGTGCTCAGTATCTTCACAGCACACGATAGTCTGGCAAAACTGTTGGTCGCCCACTGTTAGAATATCACTTCTACCTGGAAGGGAAAGATATTTTTACAAATTAAGACCATGCCAACTCTTGTATCATAACAGCCAGCCAGTTTCACCATAGAAAATCCTCAGGTACAGAACATGCATTTTTGTAAAAGAAAAAATGTGTAATTTACCTTAAAAATCAGTTACTTAAAAGACAAAACAAACAAACAAAACTTTGCTGTAAGAAAGCTCACTGTTCCTTTCCTCCCTCCCTCCCTCCCTCCTTCCCTCCTTCCCTCCCTCCCTTCTTTTTCAGAGCTAGGCCTATGTAGCTCCGGTTGGCCTTAGACTCATTACGCAGCCACGTAAGATCTTGAACGCTTGATGCTCTTTCCATCCTCCTGCCTCATCCCCAGACTGTTAGGATTGTGTGTGTGTGCCACCACATCCAGTTCATGCAGTGCTGGGGACCAAATCCAGGGCTGTGTGCGTGCTGCTGGACCTTCACAATCCTGACAGATTGTCCCCTCGGACCCTGAGCCAAAGCAAACGCTTCCTTCAGTTGCTTTGGCCATGTATCCTGTTGCAACAAAAAAGGAATTCATATTGTGGAGGATGGACGGTAATTGTGATGCTGCTTGGACGCTTTAAGGAAGAGAGCTCTGAGTCAAGGCTTGAAGACTGAGGTTGATGCAGGCAAAGGGGAGGATGCAGGACTCTGGCATCACAGAGAATCTTGGCACACCAAAACAAAAACAAGCCCCAAACAAAAGCCAAAAACCAAAAGCAGGGCAGTGTGACTGAGCCAGGAGCTGAACCTTTAGGGCAGGGACTGGATGGGCCATGGGTTAGCCTTATGCTAATCAATGAGAAAGGCACCAAGTGTGTGTGTGTGTGTGTGTGTGTGTAGACCATGGGTCAACTTTGGATATCATTCCTCTGGTGTGGTCCATCTTGTTTTTTGAAACATAATCTTTTACTTGGCTTGGAACTTGCTGCCTTGACTGGGCTGGTTGGCCGCTCAGCCTTGGGGATCCACCTGTCTCTGCCTCCCCAGCCCTGTGATTACAATTGTTCAGTACCACCCTTGACTTTATTGTTATTTTATTAACATGGGTTTTGAGGATCTGAATTCATATCCTCACAGCAAACACTTTCCAGATGAAGCCCTCCTTCCCCCGAGCCCCACCAGTCCACTGCATCCATTGAGTGATAGACGATTGCCCGTTTAGCATGTTACTGTGGCTGGCATTTGGTGGGGAACAGAACAAGAATAGTACGTGTCAGGGCAGGCAGGGACTATTGAGAGAATGCACACATTGATGACGGTAACTTAGAGTATGACCCTGCAGTCACAGATGGGAGAAGGAGGAGGTGTGTGTTAAGACAGGCTGGGTACTCCGCATCATGATCAGAAATATCCACGTGGAGACATTAGCAGGGTTGAACGCCTTTCAGACACATCCAACCATTTGACCCTATGGTGGTGTAATTATAAAGTTTATGCTGGAGAAACGATGTGATCAAATTTTTTAAAAAAACTGATCACAGCCTGGAGAGACAGCTCAGCCGGAAGTGCTTGCCTTACAAGCACGAGGACCCTGGTTTGTGTCTCAAGAGCCCACATATCAAGGCGTGGTAGTGTGTTGTAGTCCTAGCACTGGGAGGCAGGGACAGGCAGACCCCCAGGGCTCAATGGGAATCCAGTCTCGCCTGTTTGTGGAGCTTCAGGACAACGAGAGACCCTGTCTCACAAGACCAGGTGGATGGCACCTGTGCAGGATACTTTTATGTCCTTGTGACCCAAGCTAATCTGAGAGGAGGGAACGTCAATTCAGAAAATGCCTCCATGAGATGGGGTTGTAGGCAAACCTGTAGGCTTTTTAAAAATTAGTGATCATTCGGGGAAGGTCCAGTCCATTGTAGGGGGCACCTCTGGACTGGTGGTCCTGGGTTCTATAAGAAAGCAGGCTGAGCAAGCCATGAGGAGCAAGCTGGTAAGCAGCATCCCTCCATGGCCTCTGCATCAGCTCCTGCCTCCTGGTTCCTGCGCTGTTTGAGTTCCTGCCCTGACTTCCTTCAACAATGGACTACAGTGTGGAAGTGTGAGCCTGTCTTCCCCAAGTTGCTTTGGTCATGGTGTTTCACTGCAGCAACAGAAACCCTAACTAAGACGGCGCCTGAGGACTGACACTCAGGATTGTTGTTGGGCCTCTACACACGTTCATGGGCACCCTCACATACCTGTGCACCTGCAGACACATGAACACACATACACGCATACTACACACACACACACAAATATTCCCCAAATCTCATAATATTTTAAGTAAGTTTGTGATTTTGTGTTGGGCCACATTTATAGCTATCTTCTGTCACATGTGACCATACGTAGCCTGTAGGGCACAGGTTGGACGCACCCGCTCACTGTCTGTGGGAGCTGCCTCTCATACAGCATTTCTTCCCCCAAATACACGCAGTGATGTCACTTGGTATCATGGAATCAGTGAGCATGGTTCCATTTACACTGTATAAATGAGCCAATGCTATGAATCAGGCCTAGCTTTTTCCTGGAGACCCAGCTGCCAAACATTTACTAACCCATCACTACTTACATGCAAGCTAAGGACTCCCTCCCAGGGTGTGTCACACTGTGGCTCGGGGATCTGCTGCCCAGTCTCTCTGTCTGAGCTGGCAACACTCCATCTTTGAGCTGTGTGGGGTGCATCTGGGCAGCCAGTGAGTACACATGCTGAATACACGGTGATTCAAACTCGGCAAACATTAATAAGAGGCCACTGTCTGCTGGGAACAGCGCCTGGCACAGGAAAGCTGCTGCGAGGATCTGTCTCATCTTTTCTCCTTAAACCAGGACAAATGAGCTAGAGTCCTGAAAATGGGTGCCAGGCCCCAGGGGAAATTGACAACGAAGTGTGAGTGCGGTTTCTGGAAGATTTGAGAGAATAGTTTGTTGCCAAAGAGGAGTGAAAGAGGTGATGTCTAGGAGTGAGGTGCTTAAGGTGGGCGAGTCTTGGAGAATGAATCGGCCATCAGAAAGTCGAGGAAGCGGAAGGAGGGATTGCTGGCTGAGAAAGAACACGGAAGCCGGAATGGATGAGACATGATGCTCTCGTTTCATTTCTGTGGTAAAAATACTTTGAAAAAGCAGCCCGGGCGAGGTGAAGATTTATTTGGCTTACACTTCCAGGTCACGGTGCGTCTTTGAGGGGGAAGTTAAGGCAGGGATTCAAAACAGCTAGTCACACTCACAGTCAAAAGCAGAGCAACGATAAACATAAATGCATGGATGGATCTTTGCTTGCCTACTTGGTCTCAGCTCACTTTTTCTTTTTGTGTACAGTCCAGAATTTCCAATTTCCTGTCTAGAGAATGGTGCTGCCCATAGTGGCCTGGGTCTTTCTACACCAATTAACAACCAAGACAGTTCCTCAGATACATGCCTGAAGGGTACCATGAGCTAGATAACTTCTTATTAAGACTCTCTTCTCAGGTGATTCTTGGTTGTACCAAGTTGACAGTTAAAACTAACTAGTACACATGACTTGGACACAAATAGCCAAGTGGTCTAAATGTTTGCAAATGAGAGCGTACATGTGTGTGCATCCTAGAAGACACCTTCAGTACCATGGTCAAGCACTCTGAGGCTGTTTGCAAGAAGCTAGAAAGAGATGAGATTCTGAGTACCCCAGAGGAGTAGTGGTCTAGCCAGTTAGGGGAAACTGTTCTGAAACGCCATTTGGCTTCTATGTCCCCATCTGCATTTCAACATTCCAGACAATTTGGCCAAACATGAGAAGAGCACAATTGGCTTTCAACAAGCTTCCTACCAGATTTCTGAAGGTGGTACTGTGCTGACCAGTTGGCACCTGGGTCAACCAAGATGGTGTGGGATGATATCCCATTTCTGAACACCTCTCTTCCCTTTTTTTGGGAGCTGGGATGCTCAGGGCACTGGCTATACTGATGCAAGCAAGCTCATTTGTGAGACTGGCCATGTCAGCAATCTCTGGGTTTTATCGCGAGACACCACCTCAATGAATAAAGCAGAATAGTGACTGGAGATGATTCCAGATGTCAACCCCAGGTTGCTACATGAATATGCACCCAGATGCACACAGACCTCCACATACATGTGCTCTAACATGCGTGTACACATGGTCTCATAGGTTACCTGCTAGCTCTGTGAACAGGGGTGCCTTCGGGGTACCTCAGTTTTGTTGTTAATAAAGAGCAAGCTAATAGAAGCTCCCCTCGACATTTGATGGGGTTCCATCCTTAAGTCAGGAATACCAAGTTTGAAATGCATTGAAGAAGATCAGGGCTGGTGGCCCACACCTGCAATCCAAGCACTCAGAAGGAAGAGGCAGGTCTATCTCTGAATTAGAGGCCCGTCTAGTCTACACAGCAGGTTTCAGGCTGTCTAGGGCTACATGGTGAGATCTTTGATGGCCTGCTTACAAAGTCCAAGGCCCTGGGTTCGATTCTCATCTCCATCAAAAGGACAAATGAAAGCAGAACACCATAGACAATGTATCCTCCATCGCGGCTTATTACCACAGACTGCTTTGTTGGTTCTGCCTTTTCGCCATCCTAAGGCTGACAGGGGCTTGCTGCCACTCCTCAGTGTCCTGAGAAAACATGTCACCACACAGTCCAGGGAAGACCTGAGCTCAAAATTCTACTGACTGTGTCTTGCCTCTTAATCAGCGAGTTTCAACCCCTTTGGAGGTCGCATATCAGATATCCTGCATATCAGATATTCACATTACAGTACATAACAGTAGCAAAATTACAGTTATGAAATAGCAATGAAATAATTTTATGGTTGGGGGTCACTAAAACATGAGGAACTGCATTAAAGGGTCGCAGCGTTAGGAAGGGTGAGAACCACTGCTCTAGACCGTGCAAGGCCAAAGAGAGTACCCTCCCCAGGGCACGGGCTGGGGGTACGGCTCTGTGGTTAAAACACTTTCCCTTGCAAGCCCGAGAACAGGAGTTGGGTCCTCAGAACACACGTAAGTGACAGGTGGAGCACGGTGGCCTGTCTGCAATCCCAGTTTCAAAGACCAAGATAACCAGAGCAAGCTCACTTGTGAGATTGGCCGTGCCGGCAAGCTCTGGGTTTTGTCGCGGGACACCACCTCAATGAATGAAGCAGAAGAGTGACTGGGGATGATTCCAGATGTCAACCCCAGGCTGCTACATGAATATGCACCCAGATGCACCCAGACCTCCACATACATGTGCTCTAACTTGTATGTACACGTGCACCCCATATGTACATGAAGAAGAGTGACGAGTACTAACCTGCCGAGCCAGGGTGTCAGTTGTGAGGGGACAGAGGCACTACCCCACAGTCACTCTCAGCAGCCCTAGGAGTTCCTCCAGACCGTTACAGACCTGGGCCAAACCAGAAGTAGTAGCTTTAATACAGAAGAGAACTTCAGGACTAGTCAGTTTGTGAAGCAGAGTTGGAGACTTCCTTAACGATATTTTAACGTGGGCTTAAGCTCGAGGGTTAGGAGAAAAAGAGGTGCTCAGAAGAAAGACAGGCATACCTGAGAACATGGGTGTGAGATTCCTCAAGAGACTCACAGAGCAAGACACACTCAAGTATGATGTAAGCTGCCCAGGGAGAGCTGCAATCTGGCCTTAGCACTTGCCATAGCATTTTGGTGACTCTCAGGGTACATTCCAAGAGGTTGCTAAGAAACCTTTGGTCCCCCACTCTGTCTCCCTCTTTATAGGGTGACCCCAGAGACACTTTGGATGAGATAATAATAGATAGGTAAAACTGGAAGCCACTAGGGCTGTACAAGGGGCTTAGAACATTTTGTTTTTCTGTAAACGAGATTCATGTTGGGAGTCCTAGGGAAGTGCAGGCTATGGCTGAGAAAGGAGAGAAGCGTTAAGCAGTTATTAACTGTGCTGGGATTCTTGCTTCTGTACCAGCGGGTGGGAAGCTCCCACCAGATGCCTGGGTGAGTGCTTCCTTTCCTCATCTCATGTCCTCAAGATTTCCCCTGCCTTCCCACCCCACCTCAGTGAGGGCCATGGGTCATGGATTTGTACTTCAAAGGTTGGGAGTTCAGTCTGTGTCTTTGAGGTGACTTCCAGGTGTGGGACCAGGATTCTTTGCTGTGGTCCTTTAACATTACTGTCCTCAGGTGGTGCTGGGAAAATGGCTTCCTCTGAGGGTCACTGTGAAGATCCAATCTGATCATGGGTGTCTGGTTCCAGGCCTGTGATCAATGGTCCCCAATGATGCTGACTGCTATGGTGCTGTCTAGTAAACCTATTTAGTGGAGGGCCTGCTATGGAATAGGTACTCCATAACCCAGAGTTGTCACCAAGCTTGTGCCCATCAGCACACTCTGATTGCAGCCTGTCTGTGTGTCCCACTGACTGGAGAAGCCAATCTTCTCAAGCCTCAGGTCCCTCACTTTAAAAAGTCCAAGGTAAAGATTCTAAGGGATGTGCTGGTTCCAGTGCATTTCCTCATCAAGCCGCTAGGGCCCTAATTCCCACTTGACCTGTTTGACGGGTATCCCAGCCAGTCAGGTGTGCTATGTCCAGGAGTACAGACTAGAGAGAGGGCTGAGGGCTGGCTCTAACTCCCTTGGGTGTTCAGCTCCAGGAAAGCATTAGGTTTCACAGGAGAATGCAGAGGCTGGATTGGAGGCGACTAGTGGCATTTTAGTTTTCCATGAGAACACAGCACAGTGTGTGGCGTAGAGAAGGACACTCATTCATCATGTCTAATTGATGAGAACCTTTGAAGCACTGGTCTGACTCCAAGTTTCCATCCCATCGTGAAGAGACCTTGGGGTCCCAATACCCATGTCTCCACTCAAAGAAGCCCCCATTCCCAGACTCCTGGCCCAGTCACCTGTTACACTGTGCAGACATAAGGAACTATACCATCCCTCCAGGAGCTTTCTCAGACTTGTGCAGGCACAGGAAACAAGTCCCAAACTTGGCCCTGAAGTGTCCACTCCAAGTTTCCTTCCTGTTGAGGGTCTGGGCAGAAAGCAGCTCTCCGCCTCCGCTGCCTGGTGCTCTTACGTCCTTGTTCTTCTGCCTGAGGTTTTGATGAGCCCAAAGTCCCTCACCCTAAAGTAAAAGTTCCCTCCATATAGCTACGGCTCCGTTCATCCTCCTGCCTCTGCATCTTCTGTTTACCTGCACTGTTCCTTATGGGACCCTTCATGCCTTTTCCTTGGCTATCTGTCTGTCTATCTATCTATCTATCTATCTATCTATCTATCTATCTATCTATCTATCTATCTATCATCTATCTATCTATCTATCTATCACCTATTTATTTTCAATTGCAGTTTATTTATTTTTGTGTGGGTGTGTACACTTATGCCACTTGTGTGGAGGTCAAGGGGCAGCTTACAGGGAACGGTTCTCTTCTTTCCATTATGTGGGTCCCCGGGACTGAATTCAGGTTGTCAGACTTAGTGGTATGCCTTTACCCTCTGAACCATCTTATTGGCCTTATTCATTTACTTCTGTACACATATTCATATGTGTTTGTGTACATGTATGCATGTATGAAGAAGCCAGAGGTTGACATGGATGTCTTCCTCAATAATTTATTATTATTTGCTTTTTAATTGAAAATAAATATTTTTCATACAGTATATTCTGATTATGGTTCCTCCACCCTCATCTCCTCCCAGATCCTCCCACCCATCTCACTCTGTGGTTTCTTTCTCTTTGTTTAGAAAACAAACAGGCAAAAAAAAACCCAAAACAAACAAACAAAAAAAAAACACCCCCCCCCCCAAATCCCAAACAAAGCCAAATAGAACAAAACAGAGGGGAAAAAACCCCAAAGAAAAAGCATGAGAAGCACATACACATTCAGAGGCACAAGCACAGAAAACCCATAAAAACTTAAAATCAGAAACCATAATATATAATCAAAAGACTAATAAGGTAAAAAATGCCCAGACTAAGCATTATGAGACAAAAAAAATCCAAAAATAACATGAGTTATATTTTGAGTCAAGGTCTCTCTACATAGCCCTGGCTGGCCTGGAACTCGCTATGTAGATCAGGCTGGCCTTCAATTCAGAGATTCTCTGCCTCCTGAGTGCTGGGATTCAAAGTGTACATCACAATGCCTAGAACCATACTGATTTTGGAGTTGAGGTCTGTCCATTAAACCTGGAGCTCACAGACTCTGCTAGACGAGCAGATTAGTGAGCACCAAAATTTTCTCGCCTCTGCATCCCCAGGGCTATCATTCCAGGGACATGCCATCACTCCTCCCCCCTTTTTTATGTGGGTTCTGGGGATCAAACTCAGGTCCTCCTGCCTGCACAGTGAGCACATTACCAGCTGAGCCATCCATCACCCCAGCCTCTGTGCAACATGTATCACATGGGCTGGCAGCACAGCCTCAGCACCGAGCAGACTACACCCTTTAGCAAGATTCCCTGAGGGCTTGCACACATGTTCATGTTTGGGGATCTCTGGAGTGATTCTCAGATTCCCTTGGATCTGATCAAAATCTTTGCTGTTCTGAGCTGACCACAGGAACAAAACAAGATGCCCTGGGCAATTATCTTTCCAGTGGCTTGAGAATGTCTCATCAAGCCTTTGAGCATCCTCAGCCAGAATAAAGGAGGGCAGTATTCTTAATGTGCCAAGCAGCAGGTTCTTTTCTATAATCAAGTCCATATGCCTTGGGTGACCACCTCCCGGAATGTAGAACTAAGCCGTTACCACCACCTCCTCCTAGTAGCCTTTTCTCTGTAGCCAAGTTAATTCCAGATAGAACATCTGGAAATTCTATTTTGTTGCCTAATTTAAACCAGACTAAAACCAATCTGCATAAAAGTTTATGAACTTTCTGGGGCCTCACACCTTCTATTTCCCCATCTGCAGAAGCCAGCAACTCTGAGACTGGGGAATGGAAGGATGGAAGGACGTAGGCATCTCTTTCTAGGACGAGGGAGTGTCTGTGGCTTTGTGTATTGGGACAGGGCGCTGAGCTGGCTGGGCAGGGGTCAGCTGTGGGGAGGAGGGGAATGGGTGAAGCTGAGTGGCTTGCATACGAATAAATATGCATGTAAATTGAAAGGGCCTTTGACTTTGGGCTGAGGTGGTAGAAGGGGGTGGAGGGGATGAGGAGCTGCCAGGTGAGGGAAGAAAAATGGAGTGCCAGTCAGTGAGGGCGTGGCCTGGGCAATGAGGGCTGCACTAAGAATAAAGATGGGAGATATTTTACAGCCGCAGTCCATCAGATTCAATGACTGAGGACATGAGAAGAAGAGGTTAACCTTGCTTCTGACCACGGACCCCAAACTAAAGCAAATGCTAAAGCAGACTCGAAAGTGAGGGGCTGAGGGGCCTGGTTCTTGCTTAGTCTGGATGAAGAGGAAAGACTGAAAATAGTCCAAAATATTATAAACAAAATTGTGTGTGTGTGTGTGTGTGTGTGTGTGTGTGTGTGTGTGTGTGTGTGTGTGTAAACCAACCATGCTGATTGTAAACTTCATCTGTAATAGTGGCAAGATATATTGGCATATGCCTTTAATCCCAGCACCCAGGAGGGAGAGACATTCAGATCTTTGTGAATTCCAGGTTCCAGGCTAGCCAGTGCTACACAGAGAAATCCTGTCTCAAAAAAATAAATTAATTAATTAAAAAAAGTAGACTAGCCAAGGGCTGCCATTAGCCAAGTCAGTTCTGAAGACCAACAGCAAAGATGGAGGACTCCCAGAATCTTATTTCAAGATTTACTGTAGAGATACGATAAGAGAAAGAGAGAGAGAGAGAGAGAGAGAGAGAGAGAGAGAGAGAGAGAGAGAGAGAGAAAGAGAGAGAGACAGAGACAGAGAGACAGAGAGTCAGAGAGTCAGAGAGAGAGACTGGAGATGATGAGAGAGGGTGGGTGTAACTGTGATTTGAGCATGTAGAAATCCGTGAGGAGAGTCACACTCTTTCTTGCCCCATTTGAGTTGCTATGACAGCCAGCATGGACCCTGGTTTGTAAACATCACGCCTTTGGATTAAGGATGAAGTTCAGTTGGTAGAGTGCTTGCCTGGCAAGCACAAAGCCCTAGTTCCAACCTTAGCACTGGAAACCCAGCTGAGGTTGTACACCCCTGTAATCCTAGTGCTTGGGAAGCAGAAGCAGGAGGGTCAGGAGTTGAAGGTCATCCTTGGCCACATAGAAAGTTCCAGTCCAGTCTAAACTGTGTAAGACCTTGTCTCAAAACACAAACGAAACCCTCACACTTAGTTTTCGGAGTCCTGCAGCCTGAGAAGCCCAGTACCAAGACATGGGCAGATCCCGTGTCTGTGAGGGTCACGGGTGACTCCTTTTTACTGCGACCTCACATGATGGACTGGATGTGGCAGATCTCTGGGGACTCTTTAAAGGGCACTATTCCTTCCTTCTTTTGGGATAGTGTGACTGTGTCACCCTGGTGACCTTAACTAACAGTCTGCTTGCTGTCACCTCTCCAATCCTGGGGTTACAGGTGCAGCACCATGCTGGCTTTACTAACCCCGTTCTTGAGGGTTTTACCCTCACAACATAATCGCTTCCTGTTTTCTCTTTGTTGGGACAATTTCCCTGGCAAAAGCAACTTAAGGGAGAAGAGGTTTATTTGGGATCCCAGTCTGTGATACAGTCCATCACAGTAGGGAAGCGGCAGTGAGAAGGGGCCGAGGTAGTTGGCCATATTGCATCCATATCCCGGAAGCAGATTGCTCCAGACACAAGGCTGAAATATGAGCATGTCATCTGGTCAACTGTAGGACACCCTGATGGAAGAAGAGCCAGGATTTCTCCACACTGTAGACAGAGAAGCCAAGGCCAGAACAGGGAGATAGTAGTGGTAGAAACAGGGTTTGAACTCAGGCCATCTGGGTTTGACACTCATTTCTTTATGCTCTACTACATTGTCTCAAAAGTGTGCATCTGGGGCTGGGGGATAGCCTGGTTGGTAAGGCACTTGCTGGGCAAAAGGAGGTGAAGTTTGCATCTCAGCACTTGTGTAAAAAGCTGAGCACATCCATCACCCTGGCCTGAGGAGGCAGAGACAGGAGACCCAGCTGAGATGAAGAAAAGTTGAGGAAGACACCTGACGCTGGCCTCCAGCCTCCACATGCACACTCACACATATATACCCCCCATCCTAAGTGCACACCTATGGTTTCAGCACTTGGAAGGTAGAGACAGGAGGATCGGGAGTTCAAAGTCATCTTTAGCTACATAGCAAGTTCAAGGCCAGCCTGGGCTATTTGAGACTGTCTTCCAAACTCCAAAACAAAACAAAACAAAACAAAAAACCAAAACCAAACCAAAACAAAACAAAAAGTAAATTGGAGGCTGGAGATATGGCTCATTGATTAAGAGCACTTGTTACTACACACACACACACACACACACACACACACACACACCCCTCACGTGCATGTGTGTGTGTATGTATAAACACATTGCAGAGGATGGAAGAAAGGAGAAACATAGACCCTTAAGGTCACAATTCTCAAGGGATGGAGGGAGGGGCAGAGGAAGTTGCCTTGTGTCCTACCCTCCACCAGGAGGCCCCTGATCCCTTTTAAATTACTTTGTGAGTCTGATACTCTGTAAGTCACTGAGATAATCAAATATAATTCACTTAAAAAAGATTAATTTTTATTTATTTATTTGTTTGTTTGTTTATGTGTGTGTGTATGTGTGTGTGTGTGTTTGTGTTTGTGTGTGTGTGTGTGTGTGTGTGTGTGTGTGTGTGTGTGTGTGCATGCTTTCAGAGGCCAGAGAAAGGTTTCAAGGTCTATAAAGCCAGGGTTACAGGAAGTTGTGAGCTGCCTTATGTGGGTAGTAGGAACTGAACTCAGGTCTTCTGCAAGAGCAGCAAGTGCCCTTTATGTTGAACCAGCTCTCCAGCTTCCAATTCACTGTTTTTTTTTTTTGTGTGTGTCTTTTCTTTTGTTTTGTTTTGAGACAGTCTGACACCTCTAGGACACGGACACAATGGGTGAAGCGGAGCTCTCCTGCACGCATGGAATCTCCTGTGAGCTTTGACTGCAGTCTCTTTCCAGAGTTCACACTCGTCTGTAGTCAAAGCAGCCAAGCTGGCTTTCAACCTTCAACACTGAACCTTCATCTTTTGGGGTGATGTTTTTTTTTCTCTGCCATTGAGAGCTTTTCTCTAAATGCCTCCTACTGATTGGAGCCCTGTGTTTTCAGGAGACCTTGAGGCAGCCTGGGGAGGGATGGGCATTGGAGCCAGTGATGGGGCCTTCAATTCTGACTCTACTGTGGGATCATGGAAAAATTGCCCAACTTCTCTGGCTTTTCCTCATTTATGGAAATAGGAATATGGGGCTGGGAAGATGGCTCAGTTGGTAGTGTTTGTCTTGAAACATGATGACATCAGTTTGTTCTCTAGAACCCATGGTGGGGAAAAAACAAAACAAAACAAACAGGCCATGGTGCTGTGTATTTGTAATCCTTTTACTGAGGAAGTAGAAACAGATCCCCGGCACCTGCTGGACTGCTCAACTAACCAACCTGGAGGGCAGTGCCTGAGGAGTGACACTTTGGTGGTGCTCTGGCCTCTACATACATGCACATATGTGTATGCATGTGTGCAAATTAGCACAAACAATAGGAACCATATCATTCTTTATTTTAGCAGGTATAGTCTTAATGTACTGTTAAATGGCTCTCTGTTACCATGACAAATCACCCCGACACCTGCTTCTCAAGACCAGAGGTTTATTTTGTGGTATAGTTCCAGAGACTTCTGTCTCTGGTTGTAGGTCTCTGTCACTGCAGTGTGTCATGGGAGGAGCCTGTGCACCCTGACCCTGCCATGTGCATGAATCTCCTGCCCCTGCACCACCTCCAACCCCTCCCTTGCGGGCTCCTCCTCTTCTGATCCCCAGTCAGCCTTCAGTATAGAATCAGCCACTCAGTGGAGCTGCTTAGAAATCCACACTGAGTGGATATGGAGGAGCCTCTGCCCAGCCATTGTCCTGGAAAAAAAAACCCAAAACAAACAAACAAACAAACAAACAAACAAACACCAAAGAAGAAAAGAAACTCAGCTTGGAAATAACCAAATATACAAGAGATGGGATGTAATGGGAGTGATGGCCTCTAAACAGAACATGCTCATTAGAGAGAGAGAGAGAGAAAGAGAGAGAGAGAGAAACACCCCCTCCTCTCTCTCTCTCACACACAGAAATTGTTAAATAAAAAAAGAAAGAAATAAAAAGGAAAAATAGCTGCCACTTTCTCCCCATTTCTCAGTGACTTCTGTGAAGTCTCAGCAAGGGGGGGGCTTCATTATGAAGACTTGATTACACTATTATACCTGCAAAACACTAGGAAATGAAGCCAGAGATGTGAAGAACTAAACTTGTCAAAATATATGGACAGGTTTGTTCCTGATGCCTGATTTCTTCAAGAACCGAAGCCCAGGAGACCTCAGAGGCCACAAGGACACAACTATATTAATTTGACTCAGGCAGGGGCAAGGAGTTGACTCTACTTGACCATTTCCAAGGGGCTGGCTCTCCTTGTTGGGTTAAATTCTGACTCTACTGTGAGGCTATGAATAAGTTGCTTAACATCTCTGAGCTGCTCTTGTCTATAAATATGAAAATATTGGGCTTGGTGGCCACTTGCTCTGTTTGCGGTGAGGTCCTGGGATTTGCTTTACTAAGATTGTTTCCCACTTCTGACTTTTGGGGGTGTCTTCAGCTAGTGAGGGAGAACAGGGAAACCCAGCAGGAATGGGTCTGTTACCCTAGTCATCACGGGCTTATTCATATCACCCCAGATTGCTTGGAGACCCAACATATTCTAAAATGTGTATTCTCATCACGTTCCCACTATCACACCCACCATGATGCACTGTCCCTTCAAACTACCCTTCCTTAGGTTGTTTAGGCCAGGCCTTTTTGTTATACTAACAAGAAAAGTAACCAGTACACAGGGAAGGGGGGGCCCTGGGGATGGGAAAGCAATCTGAGGCCCTCCAGATGACTGTGATGTGAGAACATGACGCTGTTTGCTGGCTCAAGGCTCAGGCCTGCTATGCTTTGGCCTTGGACTCTCAGTTCCTAAGGACTCCCAGCTTTAGTGGGACTAGGAGTTGGGCATCCCTTCCTGTTCTGGCCGCCTTTCAGTGGCTGTGATGAAACACTCTGACCAAAAGCAACTTAGGGGAAGAGAAGATTTGTTGTTCTTCCAGGTCACAGTCCATCACTGAAGGAAGTCGGGGCAGGAACTCAAGCAGGAACGTGAGGCAGAAACCACAGAGGGACTCTGCTTGCTGGCTCACTCCCAGGTGTAGGCTTAGCTAGCTTTCTTACACAGCCCTGGACCACGTGCCTTGGGATGAACCACCTACCATCAATTAACAGTCAAGACAATCCCCTGTAGACCGGCCCACAGGACAACCTGATTCTGGTAAGTCTCTTCAGTTGAGACTCCCTTTCAGGTGGTTCCAGGTTGGGTCAAGTTGAAGCTAACTGGGAGAGCTTGCCCAAACACTGATCTAAAACCCCATCTCCCAGAGTGGAGAGCTGACACTCAGAAACAGGGAATCATCTCACATCACCCAGAAGTTAGGGCAAGAGTGGGACTGGATGGAGACTTCAAATCCAAGTGGGGGCTTGCTGTGGCTTAACTGTAAAATGTCCCCCCTAGGCTCCAATCATTGAACACTTCATTCCCAGCTCACCCTGCTGCCTGGGAAGGTTGTGAGACCTTTAGGAAGTGGAACCTTCCTATAGGAATCAGTCATTTTGGGTGGACCTTGACACCACATTGCTCAATCCTACTTCCTTCTCACTCTGTGCCGCCCAAGTACAGATTCAGTGCAACCAGGCACCTTCCTGTTGCCACCGCCATGACTCCCCTGCAATGATGGACCGTCTCTTTGGAGCTGTAAGCCAACATAAGGCCTTTCCCCCTTAAGTTGCTCTTGTTGAGGTATTTTGTCACAACATCTGAAAAGTAACTAACACAGGGCTAGCCCTGGGCCCTGACTGAAGAGCTCACGTCTGTTGATGACACCCTCGCTACAGTTAGATGACTCAGCCTTGTGGCTTGGGATTTCATGCAAAAATATTTTAATTACTAACATGTATTTGGGTGAAGGTTATCTCACACCATGTTAAATGTCAGGGTGATGTTACTACTAAATTGATAAGTCCCGAGGACAGGGGACAACAGAGCAGTTCACACAGAGATGTCACAGAGCAAGGAATTTGGTAATAGTGGAAATGAAAGCTGGAAGAAACTTCAATGAGTCCAGATAGGAGAAATAACAAACAACAATAACAATTAAAAAAAAAAAAAAGCATTGGGACTGGAAAGACAGCTCTGTGGAGAAAAGTGCTTAGGCTCCAGCCTGATGACCTGAATTTGATCCCTGGAACATACATGGTAGAAGGAAAGGGCTGATTCTTGCAAGTATGTACACACATATACATGCATGCATATGCAGCTAAAAAAATAAAACATAAAAATACAAAAGAAAGAAAAGAAGAAGGGAGGGAGGAACGGTAGAAGAATGGATGGGAAGAAAAAAGAGAAAGGAAAGAGAAATGAAGAATAAGAAACAATGATGTCTGTGGGTTCAGACATCAGTCTGGGTGTGGATAAAAGGGGTAGTGTAGCACGAATCTTAAATGGTCTTATTAATAAAAACAAACCCGGGAGCCAGGCATTGGGATGAACGCTGAAAGATCTGAGAAGCAGAACAAGCTACAGGTAACCTCACCTTGCCAATTCCTCAGCTGATCCTGTTTCCTCAGACTGGAAGCCTCTGAGTCCTCATCTGAATGGATCTCACCTGAACTGCTGCTAAAAGCCTAAAAGCTTAACAAAACTCTAGTTCCTGGTCCTCATGCCTTATATACCTTTCTGCTTCCTTCTATTACTTCCTGGGATTAAAGGTGTGTGTCGTCATGCCTGGCTGTTTCCAGTATGGCTTTGAACTCACAGAGATCCAGACAGATCTCTGCCTCCTGCATGCTAGGATTAAAGGTGTGTGCTACCAATGCCTAAACCTATGTTTAATATAGTGGCTGTCTTGTTCTCTGACCCCCAGATAAGTTTATTAGGGTGCACAATATATTGGGGAACACAGTATCACCACAGAGTAGTGTGTTTGATTATTAATCTCTGAGTTATGATTAGCTTAATAAGCACTTTACAAAATCATTCAACTGGAATACAAGGATGTCAAATCCATGACACGCATTCTATGACTGTTATTTGTGCCCAGGACAGACATCATTAATGGATTACAGAGCTCTTCACTAGAAAACCAAATTTAGTTCCACAATTTCTTTTAAAGCAGTGCTTGAGTAACCACTGTTCCAGCTCTTTAATTATTTTGTGTGTATGGGTGTTTTGGCTACATGTATGCCTGTGCACTTGAGTGTGCAGTACTACCAGAGGCCAGAAGAGGGTACCAGATCCCCTAGAACTGTCATTCCAAACAGTTGTGAGCAGCCAGGTGGGTGCTGGGGATCAAACCTGGGTCCTCTGGAAGAGCAGCCAGTGCTCTTAACTTCGGAGCTACTGCTCTAGCCCCTACCCTTTCTTCTTTATGCCAGCATCTGGGCTAGAGACATATCTGACTGCTCTTCAAGATCCTATTTGAAAATTCATCCTGATTTTTCTTTGTATTCCTACATCATTTTTTTTTTAGGTTGTTGTTTTGAAACAGGATCTTATTAAGTAACTGATACTGGCCTTAAACTTGTGGATGTCCTCCTGTCTCAGTCTCCTGAGTACTAAGATTACAGGCCTGTGCAGCATGCCCAGCTTCCTGCGTCATCTTTGAGTTGAGATAGATCAAAGCGGTTCTGGTTAAGGGAGTCATTTTGCCCCCAGCTCTACATACCATGTACTTTCTGCTCCTGTGCAATCTCCCATCCCCACTGAGGACAATCACAGAAGAGATGAAAACCAGTAACAGTAGCCCTACAGTGAAGATTTGTGTTCTATTTTCCTATGGCCCCAATAACTGCCATTGTAAACTGTCGGATGTGTTCTTAGTGTTTCCTAATTAACCAGTTACTACAGTTTCTCTTTTAAAGATTCACTCTGTGCTTTGGATTAGGTGTATGTGTGCAGACATGTGAGTGTGGGAGCTTGTGGCGATGGCAGAGCCTTTGGGACTGGGGTTGTGAGTTGACTAGGGGGCTGGGACCCAAACTTCATCCTCTGCAGGAGTCTAGGCTCTCTCAGCTGCTGAGCCAGACCTCTAGGCCCTAATTATCTGGCTTGGAGACTGGAGAGAAAGCTCAGCTGTTTAGCGTACCAGCTCCTCTTCCAGAGGACCCAGGTTTGATTCCCAGCACACACAGGACAGTTAACAACTGTCTGTGATTCCAGTCCCAGAGGATCAGATGTCCTCTTCTGACCTCTGTGGGCATTATGAGCACATGGTCCAGTGATGTAAATGCAGACAAAGCACCCATACACATAACAATAAAAAAAAATCAAAGAATCCAGCTTACCACATTTCCTTGTTGAACGTAATTTTGAAGATGACAGCCATGCCTGTACTGTATGCCTCAGTGATTTAAGGCATTGAGAAAAAGACTCTTGAATGTGTTCTTTTTATCCTCATTGATACTTATGTGGGGGTACTCATTCATTATCCCTACTGCAAAGCAGAAACAGAAAGCCACGTTAAAAAGTAGTCATCTACAGCACTAATGACTCAGACCTAACTTCCTGCTCTCAGAAACGAAGGATCTTTGGTAAGAGGCCTGTGAGATGGCTCAGCAGGGAAAGGTGGATGCCACCAAACCTAACAACCCAAGTATGATCCCAGGATCCATACGGTGGAAGAGAACCAACACCCACAAATTGCCCCCTGACTTTCACATGTACATGTTGGTACCTGTACCTGTGCCCTAGGGGTCTACCTGTTTGTGCCTCCCTAGTGCTGGGATTACAAGCATATGTTGTACCTGGCTTTTTAAGTAGCATCTAGGGATTAAACTCAGGTCCTCATGCTGTGTGACAAACATTTACCGACTGAGTCACCTCCCTGGCACCTGTTGCCTTTTTTGCACTTCCTGCCTTCCAAGCCTGTGAAGTAGTGTTTTCAGACTCAAGAGAATTGATATTCTTACGCTGATCGGTCTTTCTCCTAACAGTGCTATATTCTTTAACTGTCATGTGTTTCCAGTAGCCATTAGCTCAGGTACGTTTTGGGCAATGAGGGGCTTAACAAGAGCATGGGTCAGAGTTTGTGAATTGCCCTGATAAGAAGGTAACCGGAAAGAGTTGTGGCTAAATGCATGTTTTCATAAGACTCCGCTGATGTGGCTCCATCCACATTAGGGCTCTAGTCAAGGTGAGAGCGAGCCCGTCTGCATTTTTATTGCAAATTAGAAAATGATACTTAAATCAAATGTCAGGCTTCCAGATTCGGCCTCCGGCTCTGGAAGCAGAAATGGGAAGAAAAGCTCTCAAACTAACTCAAGGAGAAAATGAGGCTGTGTGCAGAGTTGGCACTGTTCCCCAGTCACCCAGCTTCCAAAAGGGACAGAGATCGCAGGCTCTTGCTGCTGCCACACAGACAGCGGGATGTTGCTCCCAACCAGTACCTTTTTGAACACTCTAATTTAAGTTGCCTTTTCCTGGCAGGCTCAGGAAGGGGTTATGAGGGACCCCAAAGATGAGGCTCTGTCTCCGTCTCCAATGGGCTAGAAGCCAATAGGGGAACTGGCATAAAAAGTGAATAAGGAGCTGAGGGATGGAGCTAGTGGGTAGAGGGCTGGCCCCACAAATACAAAGCCCTGGGTTCCATCACTAGCCTAGGAGAAGATGGGCATGGTGGTGCATGCCTGTAATCCCAGCACGAGAGAGGTGGAGGCAAGAGGGTCAAAGGTTCAAAGTCATCCTTGGCAACATCTAGTGTTCAAGGCATATTTGGGTGAAGGTACCTGGTGCCAAGCCTGACTACTAGAGTTCCATCCCTGACTCCTCCAAGTTGCCCTCTGACCTCCACATACATACTCACCCCTCCTACACAATAGTTAAATAAAAATGTTATTAAAAAGCTACAGAGTTGGTATATGGCTGGGGCTGGAGAGATGGCTCAGTGGTTAAGAGCATGTGTTGCTTTCTCAGAGGACCTGGGTTTGATTCCCATCACCCACATGGTGGCTCATGACCATTCATAACCCCAGTTCTGGGAGATCCAACAGGTATGCATATGGTGAATACACTTGTATGCATGTAACTATTTCATACACATATCTTTTTTAAAAGCTTATATATGACAAAACACAAAGAATAAATCTAGACATAAACTGGATTTTTCTTAATAATATATAACAGGCTTGGCTTACTAACTGTAACAAATATACCATACTGGTCAAAATCAGGGGAAATTAGTGTCTCTCTGAACGGGTACCTGTCAACCTTTTGTATTTTCCGTTCCACTGTCTTTTTCTGAAATTGGTAAGAAAATTCCATTCATTAAAATAAAATGCCCAGACAGGACATTTCATTTTAACAGGACAAGACGACTGGAGTACCCAAAGGCCTGTGGCCTGAGCTCCCGCAGAAATTAGAGAGCAGTTAGGGGTAGTGGAAGCCCACGGGAAGGTGCCACTGTTAGAGAAAGCAGTAAAGAGCAAACCCCTCTTACGCTACCCAGGTGTAGATTTCCTTTCCTGTACAGCACACTGGGGCTCAGAGACAAAGGCCCTTGACACTAAGGGATGGAGCAAGGATTCAGGTGTGGGTCCCATTCCTGTCAGCTTTGGACACGGGAAGCCTTGCCAGCCATTTTGGCAGCAGGCCACACCTTTTCCCTAGTCCTCTTCCCTCATGTCCACTCCAAAGCCAAGTTGGGAGTTGGACATTCACAGAAAAATGAACACAAGTAAATAATAAATACATTTAGTATATTAAAAATACCTCCCTAGATGGTTGTTAGGAAAAAAAAAAACAACCCACCAAAACATCAAAAGCCCTCATCTCTTAAGTGTTCATACAAGAGCAGACAGTGTTTAACAGATGTGTAGGACATTCCCGTAAAGTTATAAACATACCTTCCAGAGATTGCTTTAGATAAACAGATACAAGTCTTGCAGTTTTCCATGCAAGAGATGACTTGTTGTTTGGAAGCCAAATAGAGATTCCGAAATCGAGGTGTACCTGAGAAAGCTTAGGAGATCCTATCACAGAAACTGAAGCTTTGGCCAAGTCTCAGGCTCTTGCCCTGCAGTGTGTCTGTGAGAACACCTGGCTGCAGCTCCGTGTGCAGGACTTGGGTGGGCAGTGTCATCTGTGAGAACTCCCGCCTCTAGCCCCATGTGTGGGACTTGGGTAGATAGGGTAGTTGAGGAACAGTTCTTCCCACCCCTGTTGTGTTCCCTCAGCTCAAGGTCAAGGCCAGGGACAGCTTTGGACAGCTCTGCTCTGCCCATGTCTGCAGCTGACAATCATGCAGCCATCATTTGAGCATTTCTAGGTGATGAGTGACAGGCAGGTGCTGTGCGCACAGATCTGAACAGCACCGCACAGCCTGATGGGTGAAGCAGGTATACCTGCTGATACTTTACCAACTGGGATATTTGGTAAGCATCCCATGATGCTTAGTCATCTAGGCCCTGACTCTGGTACTTTCTTGTTCTTGTTAGAGGGGCAGACTGACCTCCTGTCCCTCGGTTTTGTCATCTCCGAGGAGACAGCAGCACTAGCTATACTTCAGTGGTTTATTTGGATAAACAAATCATCGTAAGTATATTCCTTTTCTCACTGCTGTGACAAAATATCTGACTATACTAGTTATTTTTCTACTATTGTGATAGAAGACTGTGCTCAAGGCAACTTTTAGAAGAAAGGGCTTATTTGGGGTTACAGTCTGGAGGACTAAGAGTCTAAGCTGGCAGAAGGGAGGAATGCAGATGGAGCAGGAAACAATGTGGCTTACATCATTAACAATAAGCATGAAGCAGAGCGAGCAACTGGAAATGGCTTTTGAGAGTTTCAAATGGAAAACTGAGAGCTTAAAACTCTCAAATCCTGCTCCAGTAATAAACATCCTCCAACCAGTCTACACCGTCTAAGCCTCGCCAACAGCTCCTCCAACTGGGGACCAAGTGTTCAGAAATGTGAATCAATGGGGGACATTTTAATTCAAACCACCACAATGACCAAAGCAATTTAAGGAAGGAAGCGTTTCTTTGGCTCACAGTTTGAGGGTACAGTCCATCATGGTTGAGAAGTTACGGCCGTGGGGATGGCTTGGAGCATCCGGTCACACTGCATCAGCATTTAGGTTGCAGAGAGACAAAAAATGATGGCACTCACCTTGTTTTCTTCTATTTTTGTTAGTGCAGGAACCCCAGCCCCTGGGATGGTGCTGCCCCATGTAGGGTGGGTCTTCCCACCTCAGTTAACCTAATCTAGAAACTTCCTTGCAAGTGCCTGAGGGCTTGCTTCCATGGGGATTCTAAACCCTATCAAGTTGACTAAAAAAGATGAACTATTCCATAAGACCTTGATTGGTTCTGAGTTCTGAGACAGCCAGACTCAAATGCCTAGAGAGGTCAGTATGGGGAAATGTAGAGTGATAGTGCCATGGACATGCTTGTGTGCCCCACCACTCGAGGAAGGTGGAGGCAGGAGGATCATGGAGGTCATTGGCCAGTCAGTCTAACTAAGTCAGTAAATACCAGGTTCAGTGAGAGACTCTGTCTCAAAAAATACAGTGGAGAGCAACTGAAGAAGACACCAGACATCAACCCCCCCCTCTCTCTCACACACACACACACACACTCATACACATGCCCACACACATGTACACACGCTAACACTCTCTCCACATATACAATTCTTCCCACAGGTGTCTTATCTCAAAGATCAAAATTAGGTGTCCATTGTCCAGAGAATGTGCCCCCACCTCTCCCACCATCCCTTTCAGCATCTGATCCTGCAAACCCCACCACCACAGGGACAGCATCAGATCTGAGATCATGTAGGAAGCAGGGTCAGCAGTCAGTGCATGCACACACTTCAGCTCCATCATTACCTTGCTTGTTGACCATTGACAGGTCAGTTACTGTCTTCTGCCTCTGTTTCCTTCACTATGGACAATTGCATAGAATAATTGAGAATTCAATAAGATAGTATAAAGAAGCATCATGATGCCTGACCAGAGTGTTCAGTTAATCAATCATGTTTTTTTCTTTTTCTTCTCATTACTCTCCAGCTAGGGAGACAGAATATTAGCTATGGAGTGATCACTAAGAGTCATCTAACCATCTTGCTTCATAGAGAAGAAAAATGGAGGATCAGAATGGAAAGTGAGTATTGAGGATCATAAAGGTTGGGATCAGCTGGGATCCACCAGCTGCTGTCCAGTGGGGCCCTGCTTCCCCCATGTTCCTCCCCAGTGCTGAGCACAGAGCTGTTTGTGAAATGAATAAATGGACTCACACTCAAAGAGGAGTCGGCATCTCCCGACATTTCTTCTTTGTTTCCATCCTACTGCATCCTTACATCATTTAAAAACACACAGAGGACTGGCAAGATGGCTCAGTGGGTGAAGGGGGCTGCCACCAAGCCTGATGACCTGAGTTCAGTCCCTGGGATCCGCACAGTGGAAGAAGAGAACTGGCCTCCACGAGTAGTCCTTTACCCCCACATGCACACTGTGATTCAGACATGTGCGCGTGCACGCGCGCGCACACACACACACACACACACACACACACACACACACACACAAAAGGAATAAATAAAAATGTAGTAATATTTAAGACTAAAGCCATACAAGGACAAAGGAGGTGATGTATATGGGAATCAGAGATTTGTGCTTAGAGATGGTGAAGAATTCAGTGTTGGAATGGACTGCTACAGCTCTCTGGCCATCCTTTCTTCCCCAAGCCCTTTGCTCTTTCCTTCCTCCTTTCTTCCCCCATCTGCTTTCCTCTCCTTTCATTCTTCCTTCTTTTCCACCTTCCTTCTCCCTGACTTTCAGTTCACTGGTAGTTACTTTGCTCACCCCATTTTTATTGACTATCTACTTGCTGAAGCCAAGATCTTCAGGCACTATGACGGATACCAGGTATAAAGAGAGTGAACAGAACCCACAGGGCCCTCCTCTCCTGGTGCTTGCAGTCTATTGAGCGAAGCCCTAAAAACCAATTGACTTCAATTCAGCAATGCTTGGAAGGACACCCTAGGGACTAAGGGAGGGACGCATGTGGGAGACAGAAGGCAGAGATGTGGATAAGCTCTCCCTTCCAAAGGGCATGTATTGGAGCTGAGAGCAGGGGCCTAGCACAGCCCGCCAGGTGAGTGTGCAGGTGGGGTGTAGAGAAGGGTGTGTGTCTGAGGAGTGGAGACAGGATATGTGAAGGCTCCAAGCTAATGCAAGAACAAGGTTTCCATCCTAAGGAGCAAAGAGACATAGAAGGTTCCAGTAAAGTTTATCCTTGCTCCCTCAGCCCCAGTACTGAGAATTGAACCCAGTATCACTTGGGGATCAAGCACATGCTCTACCACAGTGCTACAACCTAGTGCTCTTCCTGCTTCTCATTTTGGGGAGGGTCTCACTAAGTAGCCCAGGCTAGACTTCAACATGTGATTTTTCCCATCTCATCCTCCTGAGCAGTTATGGTGACATGCTTAGGACACCAGGCTTAACTCGATCGTGATTCTTGTGTATGTGTGTGTGCATGTATGGAGGCCACAGGATAACAGCGGGTGTCATTCTGGAGCCTCCATCTACCTTTTTTATAAAGACAAGCTGTCTCACTGGCCTGGAACTTGACAAATAAGCTAGACTTGAAGCCAGAAAACCCTAAGGATCCCCTTGTCTCCACCACCATCGTGCTGTGATTATAGGCATGTATCACAGCTGGGTTTTGAATGTGGGTTCTGGGGATCAAACTCAGGTCCTTGCAAGGCACTTTGCTGACTGAACCATCTCCCAGGCCCTTCACCTTGATCCTGACTGCAGTGGGAAGGCATTGCAGCAGGGTCTTAGCAGATGTGTGTAGTAAAGAGATGTTTTTGGCTGTGTAATGCAGAGGATCCTCCCTTTTGGGTCAGGGCTGAAGCAAGGCCCATAGAGCCATACCAAACAAAGGGCAAGATTTAGAAGGCAAATGTGTCAGGACGTAGGCAGTTGATGGTGAATCCATATAGAATTTCATCTCTCAGTGAGAAATCTCCAGGCTCAGGGAGGCAGCTGCCTCTAACCCCAACTACACAGGGTACATCAAGCCCAGAGCATGGGGCTTTGAAAGCTGCTACTCCTTGAAAAACTCATTTCCCATCATTCCTCATGCAGGACTTACAGAATGCCCACTGTGGGCCCAGCCCTGCAGGGAACTCTGGCACACCGGCTGGGATGAGTTCTAAGTTTGATGTCATTGGATGGAAAATCTAGGGGAAAAACAGAGAAGATGACATGCTTCTAAAAGTTTCCAAAGGACTCTAGGTTGCTGTGGCTATAAAGATATTGAGGACTCTGCTCATCAGATCAGCTGAAACAGAGGGTCAGTTCCTCCTGCTAGAAGTGGTGAACATGTGGAGAGAGATCTAGAAGCTTTACAGCACTGTGTTTTGTCCTTTAGGAGTTTTTAACATGTTCAGTCAGTTTCAAAGTGCAGTGATACTGGACATTCCATCTACAAGATATTAAATAGCAAAGGAGGTTAAATGTCCTCCATAGGCTTGTGTGTTTGAACACTTGTTCCTTGTTGCTACAGTTTAGATGTGAAACATCCTCTATAGACTCATGTATTTGAACTCTTGTTTCTTGTTGCTACAGTTTAGATGTGAAACACCCTCCGTAGGGGCACTTGTTACTCGACTGAGGGTTCTGATTTTGGGAGATTACAGAACCTTTAGAAGTTGGAATCTTGATGGAGGAAGGATATCACTGTGGGGCAGGCTTTGGGGTTTTTTTTTTTTAGCTTGATCGCCCTTCCTGTTCTTTCTCTGTGATTCTTGTGTGTGGATGGAAAGTGATCAGTCTACTTCCTGGCTGTCACGGTCCTGCTTCTCCACCTTCTCCACTGTGATGGACTGTGTGCTCTCTGAAACTGCCAGCCAGAATAAACCCTTTCTCCTCCAAGTTGTCAGGGTGCTCTGTCGTGTGTGTGTGTGTGTGTGTGTGTGTGTGTGTGTGTGTGTGTATCAGAGGTCAACCTCAGGTGTCTCCAATTTGTTTTTTTTTTAAATTATCTATCATCATCATTACTATTCTGTGTATCTGTGTTCATGATGTATGTGTAAGCATGTGAAGGTCAGAGGACAATTTTGTAGGGTTGACTCTCACCGTCCACCTTCTCATGGGTTTCAGGGATGAAACTGGCATTGGTAGACTGTGCTTTCAACTGTGGGGCCATCTTTCTGGCCCTTCACCTTGTGGTTCTGAGGCAGAACCCACCAACTAGGCCAAAGTGGCTTGCCAGTGAGCCACAGAAATCCTGTCTCCATCTCCTCAGCTTTGACATTTCAAATGTGTGTAGTTGAGGCTGGACTTTTGGTCCTCATGGTTGTGGGACAAACATGTTACCCACTGAGCCATCTCCTCAGCCTGATGCAGATATTTTTAAATAGTGAAGGAGTTAGAAGTATTATGCCACTCGGTGGTATACATACTGAAATTTTCAGGCTGTAGCCAGGTGTGCAGAGTATAGGGTGCTCTGTCTTAATTTCTGCCTGCAGGGTATTCTGGAAACCCAAAATAGGTCTCTCTAGGCAGCCAGTTGGTATTCCCACAATGGTTGACAATAACTCGTTTTCTGCCTTGTAGGTACTGTGCAGGCATTTCCTCCTGTGACAGTTGCATGGTGGTCTGTCCTCAGTGTTTCTCAGAAGATGCTCTGGAGATGGGACCTGACCAAGCTTTCGCCCTGCTCTGACCTGTCACTTGTCGTGGGCCTTCAGACTTGCCTCCTAACCAGAGAGAAAGGGCCAATGAGGGCAAAGGCCAGCTTGCCAGAGCTCAGGTAAAGTTCAGAATGAACGTGGAGGTGAGAGAATAACTTTGGGTGCCAATCTTTAGGATCCTTACACCTTGCTTTTTAAGAGGGTCTTCCACTAGCTTGGCTCTCCAGTAAGCCCACCTGTCCCTGCCTTCCCAGCACAAGATTGCAAGTGTGCATCGCCACGCCTGACCTTTTATGTGGGTTCTGGGGATCTGAACCCAGGTCCTCAAGCTTGCACAGCAACCACTTTATTGATGGTGCTGTCTCCCCAGCCCTCAGAGCACTACTTTCCTAAAGAGGTCATGCTTGAGCACTTCTTATCCTCTTCACAGGTTCCAGGAAGTTCACAAAGATGCAAACACTATTGCTCAAATCACTGAGTGAATGCTGTATCTATGACAGTGTGAACAGAGGAGGAAAAGGAAATGTCTGGGACTGTGGATGTAGCTTGGCTAGTAGAGTTGCTGGTTCCATCCCCAGTACCACATAAATATGGCTTGGTGATGCAGGCCAGTATTCCCAGCACTCAGGAGGAAGAGGTATAAAGATCAGAAGTTCAGTGTCATCCTTGGCTACATAAAGAGTATGAAGCTAGCCTGGGCTACATGAGACCCTGTTTCACAACAAATCAAAACAAACAAAAAAAGAAAATGAAATGCGTGCCAAATTTCCAAATATGTACAAATGTGTTTGTGTGCTGATTTCTAAGTCTCTATCAACGACATTCAGGAGACTCATCTTGATCCAGATCTGCTGTTTTTATGGAGAATAATTTTTTTTTTTTTTGGTTTTTTTCGAGACAGGGTTTCTCTGTGTAGCTTTGCGCCTTTTCCTGGAACTCACTTGGTAGAGAATAATTTTTAATAACAATTCCATAACTCTCAGTAAACCTTCCAGTTCAAGTGTTTCTTCTACATTTTTACATGAAGGGGATGTTAATTAGGGGTTCACCTTTGAGAAGACAAATTGGCTGAACACCCATCTATTGTAGAAAAAAGACAAGAGATGGTTGTCTCTGCTTTTCTTCCTCCCTCCCTCCCTCCCTCTGTTCCTTCATCCTTTCTTGTATTCTGAGTCAGGTTTCCTATAGTCCAGGCTGACCTGGAAGTCACTATGTAGCCCTGGATGACCTTGAACTTCTGCTTCTCCTGCCTCCACTCCCCAAATGCTGGCTTTGCAGGCATGCATGCACTACCGTGTAGTGTTGGGGATTGGACCTAGGGCTCTGTGTATGCTAAGTAAGCAGTCTACCAGCTGAGCCACATTCCCAGCCCATGGTTTGTTTCTTGAACTTGAAAATATAAAACGCCTTTTGCCAAGGCCCCTTACCCTCTGACTAAGCACCAGGGATCCCATCTCTTGATACATCTGCTCCTTGATGTGAAATCTCCTTCCTCCCAGGAATAGCTGTGTGAAAATCACAGCTTCCACTGCCATCGTACAATTTCCTATAATAATTTCAGGTAATCAAGGTTACCCCCTGGTTCTACCTCACACAACAAGACAAATGCACAGTCTGGCCTGGAAGCTGGGATTTGTCATTTGCAGACATTTTTGCTCACATTGGCCATGGCAGTCCCCGTCTGGTCTGCCTGTGTGCATGGGTGGAGCATAGGACTCGCTGTCCAGGCACTTTGGCTGATTTGCTTCCCTGAACCATCCCCCATCCATGGTGTCTGTTCAGGGAAGCAGCTTCGTTAAGTGTGCTTCAGACTTACATTGCAGCAAGCAGTCTAAGTCCCAGTGGCTTGAAGACAATGGAGATGATACTGTGTGCTTCTCCAAGTCAACTACTTTCCATGGCCTAGGGAACTTAAGCGATCAAATGGGCAAGACCAATGTAGGTATTTGTACTTGTGTGCCTATGTGTGCACAGGCCTGTGTCTGTGTGTTCATATTCATGTGTTTATGTGTATGTATGTGAACAACCTTGGGCATCATTTCTCAAGTGTTATCCACTTGTGTTGTGAGACAGGGTCTCTCACTGGCCTGAAACTGGCCAAGTAGGCTAGGCTGGCTGGTCAGTGACTTCCAGGGATCCATTTGTCTCTACCTCTCTAATGCTGGGAGAACATGCACACACCACTGCACCTGGCATTTTCACGTAAGTTCTAGGGATCAAACACAGGTCCTAGCTTTTTCTTTGTTTTATTTTTGACTGAGTTGTCTCTGAAGCTCAGTATTTGAAATGTTTTAACTACATTTATTTATTTATTTATTTATTTATTTATTTATTTATTTATTCATTTATTTAGTGCTTGTGTGTGCCCCCGTGGCGCAATGTGCATGTGGAGGTCAAAGGACAACCTGGAGTAGTCAGTTCTCACCTTGCACTGTTTGTGTCTAGGGAGGGGGTTGAAGTCACGTGATCAGGTTTGAAGGCAGGTGTCCGTACCTGCATATCAATCTTGCTGGCCCAACCCTTTCAAGAAATGTCTGTATTTTTATTTTGCATGAGTCCATATGTATCGGGGGGGGGGGGGGGGGCAGAGAGCTCATGTGCCAGGACGCATGTGTGGAGGTCAAAGGACATTTTGCAGGAATTGGTTCTCTCCTTGCAGCTCCCTGAAATCCAACTCCGGCTGGTAGGCTTGGAGGCAGCCATCTTTACTCTGAGTCATTTCTCCTCCGCACACTTCATTTATTTTCTTAACCTTGAATATTTGGACTACAAGAGTGAATCTCAAGAAACTACAGCTTGGGGGAACCTTCCATGAGGAATATCAGGAACTGTTTACCATAGGGCAAGTAGACCTGCTAAGATAATTCAGTACAGTTAGGTACTCAGTTAACATCAGCAAAAAGGAAAGTCAGTTTCCACCATGTGAACCAGTGCATGAGGGAGCTGAGCTTTCTGGGCTGGGACCACAAAGGCAGGCTTCTGTTGTTTGGTACCTTCTGTTTTTTCCTGCTTTGTCAGATGGGCCAATTGAAACCACCCAAAGGCCAAATTTATAAATATCTCTCTGATGGGTCCACGAGTCTCCCACAATGGCCTTATAAGGATGACCTCTGAATAGGATGTCCTGGGGTGAGAGTCAGTCCACGTCGAGGGTGACTTTCCCCTCCTAGGTCTTAACCTTTCATAGCGAGACAGACAACCAGGACAGTAGGAAATGGAAACAAGCTATGTTTAGCCGAATTTTACATACCATAATCTCTTTACCATGGTCAAGCAAGGCAGGAATGCTCAGACTGATCGTTCTGGCTCAAATCCATTCCAGAGGGGAGTGATTTACGACTTAACACCATTCTTGATTTTTTCCTGAGAGTGAAGTTAAATGACCCAAGAATAACATTAGTCTGCACCAGGCTGGGTGAGAATGGCCTTCTAAGGGGTGGTCTCGGGCTGAGCTTTTCACCCACAGTCTCAGACTCCCTCCAAAGTCCCAGCAGGCACCCAGGAGCACTGCTGTTTAAGAAGCTGATGGTGTGGTGAGTTATGAGATCCGAGGGAGTCTGGTCCAGGAGTCTCCACTGTCTCTTCACCCATGAATCTTGACTTAACCCAAGCACCTAAGACCAGGAGTGAGTCCTACCTTCCTTGCTGCTCCAGCCTTGACTTACAGACCCCTCTGCCCTGTGCTTGATCTAGAAAAGATCAAGTGTTAGAAGGTGGGCTGGGCAGGTTGGCTCAGGCAGAGGAACAAAAACCAAGGCAGGGGTGGGAGATTTCAGTGGTTAAAATAATAAATGAATGTAAGGCTGGGGAGACGGTTCAGTTAATGAAGTGCTTGCCCTCACTAGCATGAGGACCTGAGTTCAGATTCCCAGGACACATACACAAACACCCACAAACACACACACAAATCCAGGCATGATGTGCTTACATTTACCAGTGCTGGGAGGCAGAGACAGGAAGATCCCTGGGCCTTGCTATCCAGCTAGTTTATCTGGATGGCTGACTGAGCTCTAACTTCAGTGAGAGTCCCTGCCTCCACCCCACCCCTGCCCAAAAGGTGGAGGAGAATGATAAAGAAGACACCAGCATGGGCCTCTGACCTCCACAGACACACACACTGGTGCACAACATACAAAAACAAAATAAATGGATGTAAAAATGGGCCCCTTAAAATAGCCCAAGATCCCCCAAAACCCATCTAGCAAGGCTTATAAATAGATGAATGAGATGTTGAAACTGCTTTAAGACAGATGTCTTTTTAAACAGTGTTCAGAACACCTTTTGGGGCTCCTAGTTACACAGTTCCTCAAGCAGGAGGTAGTTCATCTTCAGACATCTGCAGTCGTCAGAGAGGTGGCATGGCGGCACAGAGCTCAGCAGATGTGGAAGCCTGTGCATGAAAGTTCACAGGCAGAGCCTGACTGTCCCCCCAGAGCAGTTCACAGGCAGCTCAGGGGAAAGTGATGCCCCTAAGGAGAGGAGGTCTCACGGTGACCTGCCTATGCCCTTCCACCCTTAAGATGGAATGAGCTCTGCTAAGGATTTCTCTCTGCTGAGCAGCTAAAACTGTAACTTCAGCTCTCTGTTCTTCTTTTTTAAGACAGGCTCTCCTGACTGGTCTGGAACTTGCTATGTAGTCCACTCTGGCCTTGCACTCACAGAGATCTGACGGCTTCTGCCTTCAGCACCACACCTGGCTCATTTTCTCAACTTCTAAGAGCGACTGAGAGCTGGGGAAATGGCTCAGTCCGTAAAGTGCTTGCCATGTAAGTGTGAACCTGAGTTCATTCCTAAGAACCTACATTATAAACAAACAAACAAACAAAAACTGAGGAGTGGTGGAGTATGTTTATGATACCAGCATTTGAGGAGGCAGAGATGGGTGGATTCCCTGGGGTTCAATGGCTAAGTCTAGCAAAAACAGTAAGTTCCAGGATAGTGAGAGACCTGTCTCAAAAAACAAGATGGATAGGTCCAGAGAAGGACATTTGCAGTTGACCTCTAGCCTCCAAGTTTGCATACACCAGCATACACACTTGAACATACACACACACACACACACACACACACACACACACACACACACACATTTGATTGATAGGATCTCTCCCCTGTTCCCTTCAGGATAAAATTTCTTTATCTCATCAAAATATAGCCATTGCATGGGCGTGGTTGGGTAAATTTGTACTCAAAGGATCTCTGCACTTACCTGCCTAGAGTCTTCCACCAACTTTGATGGGAGGAAAGCTGGGACAGACGAGAGGGAGACAGTGAAAGATCTTCGTTAACATGAAAGGGGCCAGTATGGCTCCTCTTTGCGTTCCCAGAGTAGGCAAAGACTTATGGTTAAATCAGACTCAGGTGGGGTGCCCTGCACAGCTGGAACCTGGAGGAATCAGCCTCACATTAAAAAGCAAACACTGTTTGCTGGTGTGCAGTTCAGTGGAAGAAAAACTGCTTAGCATGCCCAGGGTTCTGGATCAGATCCCCAATCACCAAACCAACCCACAAGATCTAGTGGTTTCTTTATATATCATTTCTGGGATTTGTTCCTTAAAATGTTTTAAAAAACTGCAGCTCCAGGGAGCTGGTGACATAGGCCAGCAGCTAAGAGGACCCAAGTTCAGTTCCCAGCACCCACACTGGATGGCTCGAAACTGCCTGTAACTTTAGCTCCACATGGTCTGATAACCTCTTTAAGTCTTTGAAGGCACCCTCACTCACTTGTACATACCCACACCCATACACACAGTTAAACATAAAGTATGTTAAATAGACCTAAGAACTGTGGCTCACGGCATCACCTGAACCTTTAATGCAGCTCTCTGCAAGAGTTTCCTGGAAGGAATAAAAGAAGAGAACTCGCTAAGGACGAAGTCAGAACGTCACACAACCTCCGTGTCAATTATGGCAATTAAAACGAATGCTACGGAAGCTAGTGAGACTACTGAGCAGTTTTAATCAGTTACAAACATTTTTGCAATGCTCAGAGTCTTATCCATGTCAAGTGTTTTACCACTGGGCTGTATCCTTAGTCCTGCAGTTGGTGTGTGTCACGTGTGAGTTTGTTCACGTGTGTAGGTGCATGTGAACGTGTGTATATCTGTGTGGGCAGCCGCTTTTTTTTTTTTTTTTTTTTTTTTTTTGAGCTGGAGTATCTCAGGCCTGGAGCTCATCAGGTAGGTTAAGCTGGCTGGCCAGCAGGCCCCAGGGATCCACCTGCCCACCTGCCTCCACCTCCTGTGTGCTGAGATTACAAGCTCCTGGCACTGCCTAGCCCCTTTATGCACAGGCTCTGAGGAGCAGAACTCAAGTCTTCAAGACTACTTGACCAGCACTTCACAGTTAAGTCAGCTTCCCCACCCTTTAATCGGTTTTCTTAGTGTTTGGACCTTCCTTTGGTGGGAACGTTAACACCAGCCGTGGGAATTTGAGTTCTGTGAACAGTTAGTTCTTTGATCAACAGGCTGCATGTGGCAAAAAATAAAAATATAAAAAAATGAAAAAAAAATCTGTCTTCACTGTTGGCTTAGCTCATCCAGAATGGCACTCTGGTCATTAAAGACATCATTGAAATTGATTTCCAGGCCAATAGAGTGGGCCTTCCTGGAATCTGAGCAATGTGTGTTGCCTGGTCCATGTTAGGGCTGAGGCAACCGGCCAGGCATGGCCAAGGGTGCAAAGAGGTGGTGATTAATTTAGGGGTCAAATGTTTAAACATCTGGCGCCTGTATACCGCGCGCGCGCTTGAGTTTATACACCTCTGCTCAGGCAGAAGGAGCAGGGAGCGCCTCCCCCCTCCCCGCTGCCCTCATTTCCAGCTGAGTTGTCTGCACTCTGCCCCTCAGCTTCTCGGAGACACAAGCCCAGGGGAGTGTGTGCACTGCAGCTTGTACCACCCTGTGGTGACTTTATGCTATGACAGAGGCTCCCTCTGCTAGCCTTCCTCGCGTTAAGTGAGTGCCATCCTGCTCTACTGCTAGCTCCCAAGGGCCACATTTTAGCCCCACGTCCCTCTCCAGATATTTTGGAGGAGTTTGATCGATCCCAAGGTGGGCTTCCATGTCTTGAAGGACCCCCAGAATCACCCGTCACTAAGGTCTCTCAAAAGCCTATTTAGCAAGACCAAAACCAGCACAAGACCGAACCAGAACGAGGGGGCTTCAGGGATGGCTCAGTGGGTAAGACCCCAAGCTGTGCAAGTGTGAGGACCTGAGTTCAGATCCCCAGCACGTATGTGAAGAGTTGGGTATGACTATGCATGTGCCTGTAACCTCAGATCTGTGACGGATAGAGACATGGGGATCCCTGGGGCTGGCTGGCTGTCCTAAGTTTTTTGAGATTCTCTGTCACAGGGACATAAGGTGGATATAAAGCAGATCACGCCATAGTTTTCCTTCCCTGGCCCCTGCATTCACACACCCGCATACGTGTAACCCACACATACACACTCCACACAGATACACCACATACATACATACATACATACATACATACATACGCACCCATAAATACATAAGTGAACCCCTCAAAACCCAGAGTGAGCTCTAGACTAAGCCAAGGGCAGCACCCAAAGTTCAATACCCATGAGGGGCTGGTGCTGAGAGAGGCAAGTGGCTAGCCTCTGATGTCCGCAGAAACGTTCCAGCGCTCGCATTTTCTCTCGACCCACAGATCTCCCAAATGTTCTTTTTCCGCAGCGTCCCCCCCCCACCCCCAATTTTATACATAGCAGATGCTGTTCAAACAAGTCAAGGAGCAGAAGCTGCAAAAGGCTTAAAAGAAAAAAAAAAAGACAGTGAAACTCATATATTTCTTCAAACGATAAGATGAACTACAGATGTTGGAAGGCTGGTGATGGTGCCGCCTGTGACTACAGCTTCACTTAAAAGAAGAGTCCGCTTATGTTTAGCGTTGGACAAGCCCGGTAGCTGTCACGGCATGATTTACGGAGGTTGTTTGTGAGATTTTATGTTACTGGGGACCTGGCAATGAAAATCCCATCCCTTCTGCCCGTAGGCATCATCTCCCAGAGTCCGTGGTGGAATCGTGGGGTGAGCTCGGCACTCCACAGGCCAGCCTGTGGCCCTTTGGCTTCCTGTGTTCTGACCAAGGCTTCTCTTCTGTCCTGGACACCTGAACTGACCCCTCCGGGGGGTTCCCGGTCCTGGGAAGTGTCCCATTCTTACCTGACACCTGCAGTCAGATTACTCTCAAATTAAGCTTGACAAAGTCGCTAAAGGAGAAACAGTTGTGTGGCAGAATCCAGCTGCATATAGAAAACAGCTGCTTCCAGGCCTTTTCTTCTCCTTTTTTAAGGAAGAGAAGAATCTCCACAGAGTGTTTAAAATGTGAACATAAGGGTTATCTTAGAAAGGCCAGCAGAGGCCTGTGATCAGCACAGTGTTGGGTAGCCATGGCTCTAGCAAAATCTACTTTTGGGGTGACTTGTTACTCAGTCATAAATGTTTATTACCAAACCAAAGCCAGGGACACAAGACCTTCTCTGAATGTAGATTTGCCTTCCTGACTCTGCCTTCCAAGGCTTTCTTTCTTTTCTACATTGTTTCGTTTACTTATTTGTCCTTAATGTTGTGTGTGTTCACATGTAGGAACAAGCCACCGTGCACACATTTATGTGAGGTCACAGAAAACTTGAAGGAATTGGTTGTTTCCTTCTACAGTGCAGATTCCGGGAATTATACTCAGATCATAAGGCTTGGCAATAAGCAACTCCCCCACCCCAAAGCCGATCTTTCTGCTTTTGATTTTCGAGACAGGGTTTCTTTGTGTGGCTTTGGCTGTCCTGGAACTAGCTCTGTAAACCAGGCTGGCCTCAAACTCACAGAGATCCACCTGCCTCTGCTTCCCAAGTGCTGGGATTAAAGGTGTGTGCCACCCCTGCCCGGCTGCCCAAGGCCAATCTTAAGGAAGCTGAAAGCACTGTATCTTTTGGATATTCATGCTTATTCCCAGATACAACTAATGTGGACAGCTGTGAACTCAGATACTTATGCTTATTAGAACATGTGCGCAGGGCCCTTCCCCCAGGTAGCTGTGGGATGGGTTTGAGCACAGGCAGAGGCAGCAGGAGGAGCCCCAGCCATTTCTGGCCTCTGGAGCTGAAATGTGTGCAGCCTTTGAAGTTACCACAACTCAGGTGCCAGCCTCTCCTAGCAGCCTAAGAGGAGGAAGTCATTCGTTTTCAAGTAAGGGAGGAAATTCCTTGGGATCCGGATGTTTCCATTAAGCAAATCCTTGAAGTTATTTTCTAGAGGATGAGAGGTGGGAGAGGGATGCTGGAGTACAGTAGGAAAGATGGAAGTTAGATAGAAGGCAGCATGTAAGGGCCAACAAGGACCTCAGGAGAAAGCCAGGAAGAGAGTAGGTAGATTTTTAAATCAGTGTTGCTGGGCAGGCTGAGCTAATTCACTGGACAAAAGTGCTTGCTGCACAACTCAAGGACCCAGATTCCATCTTAGAACCTGGAGCCAGTGGCTGGCATCTCGAAGCCCTGCCCCCTACTCAAGGTGAGATGGAATCAGAGATAGCCTGGATACACGGTGCAGAGGCAGAAGTAGAGAGAGACCCTGCCTCAAAACAAAGCAGAAGGAAAAGCTACTCCTGAAAAGTCATCTTTTGACCTCCACACATGATGCATGGCATGTGCTCCTAAACCCCAAAATAAATCAGTGAAATACTCTTTAAAAATTCACGTCTCTGTGTTCAGAGGCAGAAGGATGGGAAATAGGACTTTCCAGGACTTGACCTGCTTTCGTGTTGAACACAGCTACAGCCCTCTACTTTTCACCTTCACCCTGGGTTTGCTGGCAAGGAGCCACAAAAATCCAAGCTGGAATGTTCCCCTGGAATCTCTGTCCTCTTTTCCCCATATTTACACAAAACCCCACTGGGAAGCTCCCACAGTCACATGACTCCTGCTTCAAGGTTTAAAGTTGTGTCGTAGTGCACATTGTGTTTTTGCTTTTATGTCTTCAGTTTCTCACGTATGTTTCAATTTCTGTTTGAGACAGGGTCTCATACAGCCCAGACTGACTTTGAACCCATTATATAGGCGAACTTCTGATGCTCATGCCTTCACTTCTGAAGTGTCAGGATAAGAGGGGTACACCACCGTGCTCGGCTTGTGCAGTGGACAGAAGGCATGGCTTTGTGCATGCTGGGCAAGCACTCCATCATTGGAGCTCTGCCTCTTTTCTCTGGGTGGGAATTCCCTACCACATAAGTGAAAGTGGTGGTTGTGTCGGCGAGACTGCTCTTGTATCTGTAATTGACCAGTCAGGCCATTGCCTCTCTGCTTCCCTCCTCCTGTGCAGATTGGAATTTTTTTCTCTGAGCCTCGGTTTCCTCATTGTCAAAGATCAGGGGATTTTACAGGATGATTGAAATGATCAAATAACACTGGAAACAGTGAACCAGCTCCATGCCTGTTACCTAAGCAGGTATTCAATATCCATGCCTGCTACCCAAGCAAGTACTCAATATCCACGCCTGCTACCCAAGCAGGTACTTAATAAACAGTGAGTTTTCTGCCACCTTCAGGGAAATCCAGGTGAAAGAAAGGACAGACTAAGGTAGGTATATGTGACTAGGTTGGGGTTGCATCATAGCATCCATAACCCATCCTTAAATGGCACACACATAAGGTGATGGTTAGTCTCAATTTTCAGCTTGGCATGATCTAGAATCACCCATGAGCCTCTGGGAACAACAGTAAGAGCTTACCTAGATTAGTCTCCAGGCCTTCCTGGGAGGGGCTCTCTTGATTAGGTTGGTTAAAGTGGGAAGACCCACCCTAAGTCTGCATGGCACTTTCCTGGAGGTAGAGTCCCAGGGAAAAGCTTTTGTTTTTTGCCTTCTTGTCTTCGTCTCTTTCTGGTGAGTGCTGCTGTGGCTGTTGCCATCACCACTGTCCTCCCCCGGCATCAGAACGAAGTTTCTTTGGACTTCTAACCTGGACTGAAGAGCAGTGAGTATCCAAGAATCCTCCATGCCTTTGGTACCAGATTGGGATGGCTGAGGCATGCAGCTTCATGGACTGAGCAACTACTATGCTCTCACTCTCTACAGTGTGAAGACAGCCATCGTGGGACTATTTGGCCTTTATTGTGTAAGCCAATTGAATAAAGTCTCTTTTAATATGCATCCATTTTATTGGTTTGTTCCTCTGGAGAAGCCTGACTAATACACATACATCTCAAATAGCAGCCTCACACTGCAAGGATCCCATTCCCGAAGCCTGGCTAGGATCTGGGAAAAGGGATGCCAGAATTTTTCTCTATCCAGGTTCCCATCCCCACATCCATCCCTTTCCTTCTCTGCTCTTTACCTCATGGAAATGGACACACACTGCCCTTCTTTAATCCTTTCCTTGTCTAGGTTGGGCTAATCCTAGCCCAATTCCAGCTCTCACAAGACTCCGGAGCATTGATTCACCAAGTTGTATTTTGTTGGGATTGTTACTTTGGTCTGTTATTAGTTCCCTATTTGGGGTGAGTAAAAGTTTGTTCATGTATCCCAAGGAATAGTGTCACACAGCACCCCACCTATCCTCAGCTCTGGTCCATGACTTCTTTCAGGTCACTCACTGGTTTCTTTGATTGACATGTGGGCCATGCTCAATACTATTTTTTGAATGGATAAGTGACAGAGACCTGAGTGTCCTAGGAGTTCTTGCAGGGCCATGTTGTTCTCCGTCTCCTTCCATAGTATGTCCTTCTGGGGCATCTCTCACCTGCTTTGAACCAGGTTCTTCAGTACACATTCCTGTGAATTGTGCCGCATACTCAGTGGGAGGTGGTCTCTATTCTGATGTAGTTCTCACTAGCCAGTAAGATTCGGTACTACCATTGGTGTGTGTGCCATTCACTCATGGTGGTGATTTGGGAGGAGAGAAAGGAATTGAACCACCCTGGTTTACCCAGGGGCAGCTGCTCTCCAGTTCTGCCCATCCCTATGAGGCAGGGAGCGCTTGAATTCAAGCTGGGCCAGAGGAATGCTTTCTCACAAGGCTCTTCTCTGAAGAAGATCCAAGCTCTATAAATACACCTTGTGCCTAAGGACAAGCTAAATCAAGAGTAAGTAGTTGGTGTGATGGTTAGCTAGATTGGATTAATGAACTAGTAAAGCACACCGCTGGGTGTGTCTGTGATGATGTTTCCAGTGATGAGTAGCAGACCATGAGGAGTCTGAGTTAATGAGTGGCTTAACCTCCTGATGGATTCATAATATGATGGCATTATTGGGAGGTGGTGAAAGGTCAGAGGTGGGGCCTACTTGGAAGAAGTAGGTCACTGGGAGCTTATCCTTGGAGGGTATATTTGTCTTGTCCACTTCCTGTATCCCCTTTTCTCTGCTTCCTGTCCCTCCATGATGTGAGCCCTCCTCTTCTGACTCTTCCCTGCTGTGATAGACTGAAACAATGAGACACAACAAACATTTCTTTTTTTAAGGTTTTTTTTTCCCCATGGGTGTTTGGTTGCAGTGACTCAAAAGCCTGACTAATAGAGTTGGTTCATAAATAATTTCTGCTCTGCCCCATATGGGCTCCTTGCTTGTCTGGGGAGGGACCTCTATCCCTTTTGGGGTAGTTGGCAACTATGTTGTGGAGAAGGAGGAGTTGGAATGCCAAGCTCCTGACATGTGCCATTGATGACTGACCAGCTGAGCCAAGCTATCAGGGGTGGTGGGGGCTAACTCTTCCCAGTGGTATCTCTGAGAGGATAGTGATGATGGTGATGAGGATGACGGCTGTACTAATGATAATTGTACCAACTGGTTTTGTGTGTCAACTTGACCCAAGCTAGAGTCATCAGAAAGGAAGGAGCCTCAGTGGAGGGAATGACTCTATAAGATACAGCTGTAAGGCATTTTCTCAATTAGTTGTGCCATGGTGAGTATTGCCATCCCTGGGTTAGTGGTCCTGGGTTCCATAAGAAAGCAGGCTGATCAAGCCAGGGGAAGCAAGCCAATAAGCAACATTTCTTCATGGCCTCTGCATCAACTCCTATTTCTGGGATCCTGTCCTGTTTGAGTTCCTGTCCTGATTTCCTTTAGTGATGAACAAGAATATGGAAGTGTAAGCAAAATAAACCCTTTCCTCCCCAACTTGCTTTTTGGTCATGGTGTTTCCTCTCAGCAATAGAACCCCTAACTAAGACACCAATGATGGAGATGGTGGTGATGGAGGTAGTGATGAGGTAATGATGATAACAGGGATAGTGATGGTGATGATGACACCCTGCAGCTAACCTGTCTTGGAGAGCTGCAGCTCTACTGTAATGTAACTAGTAAAGTTACTAGTAACTAGGTACTAGTTACACAGTTGACCAGCTACATTAACAAACTAGTAAAACAGACCTCTGGGTGTGTCTGTGATGATGTTTGCAGAAATGAGTAGTAACCATCACATACTTTTCAAATGTATATGAGTACGTTCTCACTTCAGCCTAGGACTCAGACTACACAGACAGCTGTTCCAGGTGCCTCTGCACTGCAGTGTGAGGAAGGCCCAGAAGGAGCACAGTCCACAAAGATGTTCTTTGTCCTTCTTGGGCCCCAGGCCTTCCCCCACACAGGGTCCTAGTGAAAAACCTAGGCCTGCGTCACAGCTGGTGTGACCGTTCAGTCCCTAGGAAGCCAAATCAGGGCCTGATAAGGTTCTACTCCAATGACATGATAGGTAGGTATTTATGGGCTTTGTGTCTTGATCAGGAATATTCCATTGTGAAAGTGCTGCTTGGGCTTGGCTTGCTGATGTCGGCAATGCAATTATTATTTAATTGATTAATAGGCATGGATGACTCGTAATTAAGGTATTATCTGTTAGCTGGGTAAAAAAATCTCACAAAACCAGCCCGTTGTTATTAGCCTATTGATGGAAGGGTGCCCTTGCTTCTGGGGAGTCAATGCCCCTTTGCAGTGTGAGTTATAAAGAAAATAAATGACACCATTAACATATTCCTTGGAACCCACAGATGACCCTTTTTTGCCACTGTAAAAAGTGAGCTTTGTCGATATGAAATTAGTCCTTAATCTGTGATCTGAAGGTGACCTGTCCAGAAGCCAGCCTTCCTGGAGGTTGGCATAGGGAGTCTATGTAAGCAGCCTTCACTGTCTAAAGCCCTGGGTTCCATTGCCTCCTTCCTTCTTTGACCGTTGAAAACTTTCCTCTGTGGCTAACACCAAGGAACAATGTAACATGTAACTTCTAATTAAACTTTTCAATATGTGGCAAAATTGTACTGAATGAATAAGTAAAGGCTGCATAATGGAACCCTATTAGCCAAGTGAATATACTCTTTTAAGTCAAATTTCTATACCACTTTTGTATTATCTCCCATCAGAAGAGACCGTGCAATTACCAATTTTATCTTATCTGGGATTATTATGAAAAAGTAGTAAAGGAAACTTCATTCCAGGAGCCCTAATGTGATTTTTGATTAATAGGGGCTCTTATGTGACAAGAATATTTTTCTCAGGCAAAGTGTGCATTTGGCTTGCAGTGTGAACTGGCTTGGAAGCTACATCTCAGAGGAATGATTGCTCAATAATTGAACATATGTGTCTACATAGGGGTCAGATTTGCAAGGCACTCCAAAGCAGGAGAAAGGCAGGTATTCTGGTTAACATTGACTGCCGGCTTGACAATCTAAAATCATGGGGAAAGAAAGTCTCCATTGAGTATTTGTCTCCATCAGGTTTGTCTGTGGGGGGTTGTCTTGATTGTTAGCTGATGTAGATGGGCCCAGGCAACTGTGAAGAGCATCGTTCCACAGGCAGGCAGGTGGTCCTGGGCTATATAAGAAAGCTAGATAGGGCATGATCCTGTGAGCAAGCCACCAAGCAGCCTTCCTCCATGGTTTTTGCTTCAAATTTCTGCCCTGACTTTCCTCAGTGATGAACTCTCATCTGGAAGTGTGAGCCATATAAATCCTTTCCTCTAGTAAGTTGCTTTTGGTCAGCGTGTCCTATCACAACAACAGAAAGGGAACTGGAGCAGCAGGGAAAGGTTGGCTGGGCTGTGTATGTGCCCAGTTTAGAAAAATCAAACATTTCCGTGTGTGTAGACACGTATGTACCATAACTCAACTGTGGAGGTCGTAGGACAACATCAAGTGTCAGTCCTTAACTTCTATCTTGTTTGAGTCAGGTTCTCCTGTTGTTCATCTCTAGCTTGTCTGTGGACGTCTGAGGATTCTCTCGTCTCTGCCTCCATAGGAGTGCTGGGATTACAGACGTGAACTACTGCTTTACACAGATTCTGTGGATCTAAATCTAGGTCCTCTTGCTTGAGTGCCTTGTGGGTCATCTCCAAAACTCACTAGTTTTAGTTGGTTCTTAGCATGCCCAACATAACATGGATACATGTGTAAGTGGTAAAAACAAAACAAAACAAAACAAAAACCACAGAGCTCCAGGTTGCCTGGAAGTTCCTTCTCAGCCTGGAAGGTCTTCTTCTGTTCTCTTGTTTGAACCAAGTCACATTCTCTTTTTACATTAAAAATATTTGTCGTATTTTATGTTATGAGTGTTTTCCCTACATCCATGTATATGTACTGTGTGCATGCCTGGTACCCATGAAGGTCAGAAGAAGGTATCAGATTTCCTAGGGCTGGAGCTATGGACAGTTGTAAGCTACCACGTGAGTGCAGGGGACTGGGATCTTCTGCAAGGACAGGTGTTCTTAACTGCTGAGCCATCTGTCCACTTCCCAAAACATGTCCTTAGTGTATAACAGACACTTAAGACACACATGTCCCTGATGTTAGCACCTTCTCCCACTCCAACTGCAAGGAGATGGTTTGGATCTGAATTCAAGTATTTCAAACAGACTTTCCCCAGAGAAGCAGGCTAAATAACGTTGCCTCTACTCTTGTCCTTGCATGGAAGTGACCTGTATATAGAATAGTCACTTGGGAAGTATCAGGGAGGGACAAGGAGGGACCTGCTCCAATGCTCTTCAAAGAACCCGAGGTGGACCAGCATCTGTACTCACCTCTTCTGTAGAGGTGGGGTGGGGGCGGGGTGGGAATTGGTCTTTGAGCCTGTGCTGGTTAGTGTTGTCAACTTTGACACAAATTAGAGTCATCTGGGAGGAGAGAACTTCAATCAAGGAAATCCTTCCATCAGATTGGCCTGTAGGCACGTCTGTTTGGCATTTTTCTTGAGTGTCAATTGATGTATAATGTAGCATGAATCTTAAAGGTACTTATTAATAAAAATCAAACCTGAGGCCAGTTATTGGGGTGAACACTGGAAGATCAGAGAGCCAGAACAAGCCACAGCTACCTCACCTCACCGGATCCTCAGCTGGTCTTGCTTCCTCAGACTGGAGGCCTCTGAGTCCTCATCCAGAATGGGTCTCAGCTGAATTGCTGCTCAAAAGCCTGAATGCTTAACCAGGCCAAATGCTTCTAGTTTCTGGTCCTCGCCGTATATACCTTTCTGCTTTCTACCACCACTCCCTGGGATTAAAGGCATGAGTCACCATGCTTGGCTGTATCCTTGAACACATGGATTTCTGCCTCTGGAATGCTAGGATTAAAGGCGTGTGCTACCACTGCCTATCCTCATGTTTAATATTGTGGCTGTTCTGTCTGACCCCAGATAAGTTTATTAGGGTGCACAATATTTTGGAGAACACAATACCACAACAGTATAAGGCAGTGTGGGCAGTGCAAGCCCTGGGCAGGTAGGTGGTCCTGGGAGGTAGAAGAATAGTAGCTGTTCATGAATCTGGAAGCAAGCCAGCAGGCAGCATTTCTTCATGTTTTCTGCCTCAGCTTCAGCTTTAGCCCTGCTCTGACCCCTCTCAACGGTCCACTGTGATCAGGACATGCAAGCCAAATAAGCCCTTTCCCCCTCAGGTTGATTTTGGTCAAGGTGTTTACCACAGGATCAGATGGAAAATGAGGAGGTTCTTAACTGGTTCTGTTTGGAACTATCACCTTCCCTGACTGTGCAAGAATCCTAACCTATCAGGAGCTCTGCTTTCCTAGCTAGGAAACAGAGCTGTAACCTTCACAAGGACCGTGTTAGTTAGCTTCCTGTTGCTGTGACAAAATCCCTGAGAAAACAAAAGAAGGATTGATCTTGGCTCACGGTTTCAGAGGTCTCTCTAAGGATTTACAAGGCTCTTATCATTTCTGGGTCATGGTGAGGCAAAATATCACAGCAGGGAGAGTGTGGTGGAACAAAACTGCTCACCCCATGGTGGCCAGGAAGCAGAGAAAGGGGAAAGAGAGGGAGAGAAAGTGACGGAGGAAGAGAGAGAGAGAGAGAGAGGTGGAGGAGAGAGGGAAAGTGAGAGAGGTGATCAGAGAGAAGGAAGCAGGGAGAGGCAGGAGAGAGAGAAGAGGCAAAAGGGAGAGAGACAGAGACAGAGACAGAGAGAAAGACAGAGAGAGACAGAGAGACATAGAGAGAGAGACAGAGAGAGACTGACATTGAGGATAAAATACCCCCTCACGGGCATGTATTCAGTGATCTATTTCTTCCAATCAGGTCCTACCTCCTAAAATATCTGTAGCTTCCCAGTAGCCTGTAAAGCCCACAAGGCACAGATGAGGTCAGAGTTCTCACGAGTCAGACCCTTCCAACAGGCCCCACCTCTGAACATGGCTGCACTGGGGACTGAGCTCTCCACACACGAGCTGGGCAGAGGGGAGCTGCATTTCAAATCTGCACCACAGCGGGGGTTTGCTGTGAGAACTGAGGGTGATGTTCTGAATTTCACGTCACCACTTTCTTTTCCTGGGACTCGGTCTCCTGTGCCCTCACGTGTGTAGCTGAGAATGACTGAACTTCTGCCCTTCCTGCCTCCACTTCCAGAGGGCCAGCATTACAGACACATGCCAGCACTCTTGGTTTATATGGTACTGGGAATGGAACCCGGGGCAGTGTGCATGCTAGGCAAGTACCCTATGCACTGGGCTAGGGTGCCAAGGGAGACAACGTTGTAATACACAGTCATAGCGGTAACAAGTGAAGCCTCCATTTGCTACCATACAACGGGTTGATCCAAGTAAGAGTGCCTGGCCACTTACTCCTAGACACCTTGAGTTCTCTGCGTTCCCTTGAAGCTAGGGCATGTTCATTCCATCCCAGAGACTCCTTGGCTGGTACAGGGACCCTGGTTTTATTTGTTTCACTTCCAGGATAAGTGAAGTCACTGCTGGGGAGTCAGCCACACATTTGCCCAGAAAGTAGGATGAGGTTAAATTCTGTGGGAAAATAGTATCTGTTTTTCAGCATCTGGTAGAACAATGGATGCTTACTATAGCACATCCTTTTAAAACAGTTTTCTCCTAGAGGTTTCTCAGAAAGAAAATAATTGGGGCTTGGGAGATGCTCACCGGGCAAATCACTTGCTGGATAAGTATGAAGACGTTAGCTTGGATTCTTAGAAACCACATAAAACGCTGGGCATGGTGTCATGTGCCTATAATTCTAGAGCTGGGGAGGAGGAGGCAGGAGGATCCCTGGAGCTCAGTAGTCAGCCAGTCTAGCCAAATGGATGAACTCCAGGTACACCGAGACCCTGCCAAAAAAAGTGTAAAGGGCAATTGAAGAAGAGAGTCAGCACCAGCTTCTGGCCTCCACATGCATTTATATGTGCATCTGAGCACACATGCATGTACACACACACACACACACACACACACACACACACACACACACACACACACACACACAAATTATCTGGGCAAGCGTAAAAGCACTTCTGCATGTCAGGATGTTCCCAGGAGTACTGTAGGCAGAGCAGACACTTGTAGTGAATGAAAAATAGAGAGTGAGGAGACCACTGTTTAGACACTGTGTGCTATATCTAAATTGTGACATCCTGTCTGTGCCTTGAAGATGATGTCAGCAGATCACCTAATGTTGTGGAAAGACCGGGGGGGGGGGGGGGGGACGGACGACGGACTCAGGAATGTTTACCATATTAGCCACTTTTCTGTTGCTGTGATAAAACAGCATGACCAAAGGCAACTTAAGGGAACGTTTATTTTGGCTTCTAGCTCCCACGGGTTAAGAGTCCATGATGGTGGGACAGAGGCACAGCAGCAAGCCGCAGGCATGGCTGCAGGAGCAGCAAGCCAACAGCTCACATCCTGAAGCCTAAGCAGAGAATGCAAGCTGGGGGTGGCAGGGGCTTTGTCATCTGAAAGTCCTCAGTCTGGAAGGTACTTGCTCCAGGAAGGCTGCAGCGCCTAAACATCCCAGGACAGCCATAGCAACTGCGGACCAAATGAATGCTAAAATACCCGTGACTGTGTGGATGTTTCTCATTCAGACCACCACACAGCTAAGATAATAAACACCCCAGGGAGATGGCTCAGCCAGTAAAAGTACTTGTTGCCAAGCCGTGGGAACTGGGTTCAATACCTGGATTCCCATGGTGGAAGGAGAAAGCCAACTCATTTAAATTGTCCTCTGACACTGTCACTTTTGAGCATGCATACACACACACACACACACACACACACACACACACACACACCACCAAACAAACAAGCAAAACACACACAAATTAAGTAAAAAGAAAAACAATTAATTTAGGATACCTGAATTAAGTGTTATTATATATTCTCTCTCTTTTGCTTATTTCTATATTCTGATTTTAAAGAGATAGTTGATATGGATTACTTATAAGTTTTTAAAAAGTGGTAAAGTGCACTGGCTGCTCTTACAGAGGACCTGAGTTTAGCTTAGATCCTAGTACAACTGCTTATAACCCTAGCTTCAGGAGATCCAATGCCCTTTTCTGGCCTCTGAGGGCACCTGCATATATGTAACACACACACACACACACACACACACACACACACACACACACACACACACATACTCACACTCACACACTTATATATACTCTCACACACATGCAGTCACACCCTCACGTTCTCTTTCATACATACACCACACAGTCATATATACATACATATATACAGGTACAGTGTTTCTCACACACTCATACTACACACTCATACTACACACACATTCACACACACACACACTCACATCCTCTCTCACACACTTCACACACACACATGTAAATACAAAGAAAACAAATAAAAAAATAGATCTTTGAGAAAAGGTAATCAGGGCTGGGAATGTGATTCAATTGTCTAGCCTGCATGGAGCCCTGGGCTCCGTTCTCAGCATGGTGTGAACTGGGTATGATGGTATACACCTGTAATTCCAGCAGGTGGAGGCAGGGACATCAAAAGTTCAAGGTCATCCTGTGCTATATAATCAAAATGAAAAGGCATTAATTTGTTTTATAAAGTGCTCTTTTTCAATCGAGTCTGAAGAACAAAAATTCCCACAAAAGCAGTGTGAGGTGGGGACTTCATGGGTCTTGAGGTCCTTATTTTTATTATGTTTTATTTTTATTTTTAGCTGGGAATAGGACACAGAGTGCTAACCATTCTTTCCATGGGGACTGTTCCCTAGACCCTCAGTTTTCTTAGGCTGGACAGTCATGTGATGCTACCCAGTGTGGCTTATGCCTTTTTGTTGCTTTTTTGAGACAGGGTTTCTCTGTTTAGCCTTGCCTGTCCTGGAACTCACTTTGTAGACCAGACTCGCCTCACACTCACAGAGATCCACCTATCTCTGCCTCCCAAGTGCTGGGATTAAAGGCATGTGTCACCAAACCCAGCATGCCTATGCCGTTTTTGATATGCCTGGGGTGCCCAGAAATTAAGAGTTCAGAGGGACTTCCAGGGCGACTACTACTACTTCGAGGGAAGTCCACTTCCGGCCTACACGGGAAGGAACTCTCTGCTCCACCCAGACATTATGTCGGGGAGACACAGTCCCTGTGAGTCACACTGCTTGTCTGGTGCACTCGTGGTCCCAGCAATTCCTAATGGGTCTGGGAAAACAGAGGAAAGAGGCCTGCAAGGCTGTGCAGGAGACCCCGGAGCCAGGACTGAGCCCGAGGTGGCCTGGGGACTTCTTCCAGTGGATCTGGCTTCTTCCCAGGTTGGCCACACAATTGCGGGAAACCACAGAGGGCAGAGGGTGGGCCCAGGCGGGCCTGGCTCCTGCCTGAGGTGGGGTGGCACCAGCTCCTGCCCACTGCAGACCAGGACGTGGATGGAGGAGGGTAAATTACCCAGAGAGGCAGGGTAATTGGCTTCTTCCTCAGGACAGTTTCCTTTTTGAGGCAGAAGGCTATAACTAGAAGGCCACAAACCCTGGCTGGCTGGAGATAAAGCCACCAAAAAAGAGGGCGTTTTGGGGCCCCAGGTGTTGAGCCTTGTCATTAGACTCTGGGCTGTGGTTTGGCTAGGCTTCCTAAAACCTGTTCTGAACGCAGCATCGGGATGCTGCCAAGCTCAAAACCAGCCAACCTATAGGTCCTCCTTATGAGGCGACGTCTGAGCTGCCTGCCCTGTGACCTGACCTCAGCTGGCCTGCAGCCTGGCCCACCCTCCCAGTCTGTCTCTCCAACCTCTCCCAAAGCCACTTAGAATTAGCGTGGAAAAGGAAGAGCTAAGCAATAAACGTGCCAATACATTTTTCCAAATTGTGTATGATACCCCAAATAAAAACCCATCTCTTCTAATTGTGAGCCTATGCTTAAAATAATATTTCTATCATAAATTTTTTGTGTGTGTGCGCCTGTAGTCACATGTGTGTGCTTGAGTGAACATGCATGTTTGTTCCCCTGTGTGTAGAGGCCAGAAGTCAACCTCAAGTGTGTTCAATTGTTGTTTGCCTTGTTTTGAGACAGGGTCTCTCACTTTTACATGAACTCACTGATTTGGCTAGGCTGTCCAAGGATCCTCCTGTCTCCACCCCTCAGAGTTGGCTTCATAAGTATGGACTGCCATGTCTATTTGGGTGTGTGTGTGTGTATGTGGTATGTGCTTGCTTGGATGTATACATACTCCTGTACGTGCAGATGTGTATGTATCTGTGGAGGTCCAGGGGTTGATGGCAAGTGTCTTCCTAGACTGCTGTCCACATTTATGTTGAGGCATAGTCTCATACCTGAACTCAGAGCTCTTTGATTCACGTAGTCTAGCTAGCAAGCTTGCTTCTGGGATCCCCTGTCTGTGTCTTCTGACTGCGAGACTTACAGATGAGCTGCTAGGCTATTCAGTGTTTACCGGGATGCTGGTGTTCCGAACTCAATCCATCACACTCGCACGGCAAGCACTTTCACTAGTAAGCCATTTCCCCATCTCTGCTTTTATTTTTAAACAGATAATTTATTTTCATAGCTCAAAATAGAAAGCAAAATGAAACTGATCCAGTATAGAATTCAGTGGAAGCCCACCCTCCATTGAAGACTCCAGAGACACCCTCCCTGTCCTCTGCCCCGTCAATGACCAGTGATTAGTTTCATCTAGACACAGAGACACCAGTGACTCATCACAGGGATTTATCCAGGGCAGACAAACAAGGTCATGGCATGTGCCCTATGTTACATTCTACTTTTTTTCTTTCTTTCTTTAAAAAATTCAACCATTTTGTTACACAAAACTGTTCTGTAAAATTTCTCCCTACTGCTTCATTAAGATTTACTTATTTTCTTTTTATTGAATCTAGAACTCTTTTGAACCATCAGTGGACTATGCTTTCTAGAACTTGACCCCTAGGATGGACATTTAGATGGTTTCCAGTCTTTGGCTCTTGCAAACTGTGCTCCAGAAATAACTGACTCTCCAGTCACTTCCCAGAATTCCATGTGGGTGAGGATGTTTGTAGGATAGATTCCTGGAAGAGGAATCCCTGGATGACAGTCCTAACAGTCCTAACATTTCTAATTGTGATATTGTCAAGCTGCCTTTTAGTGATAATTGGCATTCCCATAGCAATATTGGACCTGGTTAGTTACTATTCGTCTTGGCTCTTTTGTGTGAGACCCACAAAATGTGACTATAGGGTAAGTTTGCCCATAGGGTACCAATTAGTAAACTATTTCAGTTTCTGCTCAAACTGTAGCAGACACATGACTTTGGCCTCAGCACATTTACCCTGAGAGATCCACCTGTAATTCCTAGGTATACATCCTTCCTTCCTGTCTGACATGGGCCTATGGCTAGTCTTGACCACAGAGAAGATTAGTTTAGAGCCTGTCATATGAATCCAGCTGGACCTTACATGGTGTGTGTGTGTGTGTGTGTGTGTGTGTGTGTGTGTGTGTGTGTGTGTGTGTGCCAAGTAGGGTAGGTTAGCGGTCAGGAGCCCTAAGGATCTGTCTCCCTCCAGCTCCTAAGCACTGGGATAACAAGCACATGCCACCTTGCTTTGGTTTTTCCTATGGATTCTGGGACTCAGACACTCATGCTTGTGAGGTAAGTTCTTTACTGTCTGAGTCATCTCCACAGCTCTCCTGGATCACTTATTAGATCAATCGGCCATTATTCTGAAGTTGCCATTTGCAGGGATAATGTGGGCCTGGGGACTTAAGGGGACACTTACACTCTAATAACCTTTCTGAAAAGCGTTTCAGTTGAAACACAGCACAGTAGTGCAGAGCAGGGCAGTGTGTCCCAGACACAGTCTCAGAGCTCCTAGATCCAGCTGCCTCAAGCTAAGACTCTGCATTTCCAGGTGACTAGACACATGTGCTCATGACCTTTCTCCATGCCGCTTCTCTCATCTTCTTAATTAACGACTTAATTAACTTCTTTATTTAATTTAAATTTTGAACCTGGACTCATGTAGCCCAGGCTGGTCTCAACTCACTGTGTAGTCAAGGATGACCTTGATCTCTTGATCCTTCCTGCCTCCATTTCCCAAGTGCTGAGATTACAGGTGTGAGCCAGCATGTGCCGTTCATGCAGTGCTGAGGATGGAACCCAGGGCTTTGCATGCTAGGCAAACACCCTATCAACCGAGTCTCATGACTAGCCTTCCTTTCATCTTTTTATATGGAGAGACACTCCCAGGGTTATAAGCATTCATGTGCACAGAATGCACCTTTTGAAAATGATTCCATATGGAAGAAAAAAATCACATGTACATGAACATACCTCTCTTCTGTTTATATCTGGGAAAATGAGGATTCTCAGAGCATCTGTTGCTGTTCATTCCAGAACCTCTGAGTTCTATCCTTCTGTTGAGTTCTCATAATGACCTGAAAAACACCCTGCAGGCAAAGCCGGAAGTTGGCTTGCTCATGAAAAGATAGGGACTGAATCTGCTACACATCTGGAATGTTCTATCAGGAACATTTGTCCTTAGATTTAACATAAGAGCAGTGACAAACCTCCCATGCTAAGGAAAAGGGACAGAAACATGTCTTGAAGCATTTCTCTTTGCTTCAACTACATGCAGCTGCCAGCATTCTCCGATTCTTGACCTACACAAAAATGATTTACATAAGCTAGGCAAACAGTAACGATTTCTACAAGCTAGGCAATGTCTCTTCGTACTTAAGGCTGAAGTAAATTAGATAAGAGGCTGGAGTTTTGGCCTAATATTTTGTTTGAAGTAGATTCTGTGGCTCAAAAAAAATATATGAAGACACTGGAGAAGGACATCTTTTTTGGTAGTCCTTTTTAAGTTCAGAACATTGTCTTCTCCTCCCAAACTCTGTCAGGTCCATGCTCCCTGGAGGCCCACCCAGCATCCACAGCAGTCCAGCAGAGGGGTCTAAAGACTAACCAGCCTTCCAGAGGTGGTCCAGGATTCTCCCACCTGCAGAGCCCCACAGCCAGCTTTCTGACTGTATCCTTGGCCTCAGACTCCCCCAGGTAGTTGCTCTAGCCATGCATCCTTGGACATCCTTTGGAAGCTGTGATCAGTTCAGATTTTGAACCCAAAGTGTGTCACGTGGAGCTGTACTAAAAATTGTGTTCAAATGCAGCCCTGTGAAAAGCCAGCTCTATCTTGAAGATTTCATTTTTCATTTAATCATTTGTATGTGTGGGTGTGGGTGTGAATGTATGTCCCATGTGTGCAAGATCTTGTGGGGGACAGAAGAAGCCGTTGGATCCCCTGTAGCCAGAGTTACAGGTGGTTGTGAACTGCCCAACATAGAGTCTGAGAACAGAACTTTCTGGAAGAGCTGCCTCCCACTCCAGCCACCCTGCCTTCCCACTCTGAAGGGCCGTGCCTTAAAACCGTGAGACACAAGAAACCTTTCTTTAAGTCAGATCATGTCAGGTATTTTGTCACTGAAATGGGAAAAGGAATTCATATACCAGCCAAGTAGTTGGTTGCTTTGTCAAGGGACCTTCAAAGTCACCGACTCCAAACACAGAGGAAGCAGAATCTGTTACTAGCCTCACATGGAATCTACTGGAAGAGTAAGAGATGAGGGAAGCACAGAAGTGTGGATGGTTTAGGGTTAGGACCACAACCCCCTAGCTGGGGAAACCACTTAGCAGTTGAAGCGTTTGCTGCACAAGCGTGGGGAGTTCGGATCCCGGGGACCTGTGTAAAAACACTGGTGGGTGTGTTGGTTCACTTGTAACACCAGGCTCAGAAGGAGGAGATGGGATCTCGGGGTAAACTGGCTAAAAAGCAGCCATGCTGACAAGCTCTGGGTTTGACTGAAAGTACCTCAGTGAATAATAGGAAGAGCAATTGAAAAAGATTCCCAACATCAAGATTGGGCCTCCATAGGCGTGATCACACAGGTGCACACACACACACACACACGCATACATGTATGGATGCACGACACATACACAGACATATGAAAACATATCAAAAAAATTACAGATGCCACTTCCTGAGTGTCAGGACAATGATCGAGAAAGGGCAACGCATCTCAAAGTCACAGTGGTTGGAAGAGGATGGTTCTGGCGAGGGAGGGGGAGTTCAACCAGGAGGAGGATGCTCATTCAGTCACCTTGGCCAGGCACCTGCAGATACGGGGGGCCTCTCTCACTTGGATGCTTGCAGGCAGATCATGCCTCCTTTTGGAAGGCTCTGCGGGAGACGCTGTGCTGTGATTAAAATCTTTTAATTAAGGAAACGTTTGCACAGGATGCAGCATGTGGCTGAAGGAGAGTTTGCTTAAATTGGATTTTTTTTCCCAGTTAACTAGAAAAATAATAAGATGAACTCAGCTTTGTGCAATTAAGAAGGGCATGTTCTGAAGGGGGCTTCGCAAGCTACCTGAGAATGAATTTGTCTGCTTCTTTGTTCATTCCCTCCTGGTTCTGACTTAGTGTCACTCCTTGCTATGACAAAATACCCAACCCAAGAGGCTTAAGGATGCAAAGGGTTGTTTGGCTCACAGCTTGAGGGCACAGTCTTATTTCTGCTGCCGTGATACACTAACCCAACGAAAGCAGCTTAGGGAAGAGAATGCTCTTTCCAGCTCACCCTTCCAGGCTATGGTCCATCACAGCAGGGAAGTCAAGACAGCTGGGACTTGAAGCTGTCAGTCACAACACATCCACAGTCAAGGGCAGAGAGAAGCGAATGCATGCAAGCTAGTTCTTAGCTTTCTCAATTCTTGTACAGCCCGGGTCCCTTAACCAAGGAATGGTGGCCCCAAATTGCAGACAGAGTCTTTGTACATCTAAGCAATCCCTCGCAGACATGCTCACAGGTCAGCCTAATCTAGACAGTTCCTCATTGACACTCTCTTCTCAGATGTATCTGGGTCATGTCAGGCTGACAATTAAAATTGGCCATCACACAGTTCATCATGGCGGAAAGGCATGGTGGCAGGAGCACAAGGCAGCAGGTCACATGGCATCTGCAGTCAGGAAGCAGGAGATGAATACTGGTCCTCAGCTCATTTTCTCCTTTTTGTTTAGTCCAGGAGCCCAGTCCATGGCATAACATCACCCACATTTATGGTGATGAACCTAGTCTGAAAATCTCTTACAGAATCTTCTATGTGATTCTAGATCCTCTCAAATTGACGTCAAGCTTAACCATCCCAGTTCCGTAACTCCTGACCCTGTAGACACTGAAGCTGTTGTCTAGCCATTGTGCCAGTTGCTTCCCTGATCCATCTCTTTCACGGCGCAGTCCTGAGAGTATGCACAGGGTCTCTTTTCTTTTCTGTAGATAAAGCCACAGCTCCTTTGCAGGGAGACTTCCCTTTTTCCTTGGAAAGTTCATCTGGAGAAGCAGGAAGGAGAAGAGATGAATCTTAAAACCACTTTCTGTCGATGTTGCTGTTAATGTTTCTACTCTGCAATAGTAGGGTCCCAGAATGTCGTTTCCAACTGTGTGTATCTGTCCTAAGTTTCCTGTTCTATCTCAGTTGTTCTCAGAGGCAGATAACAAGATATGCAGATGTCTCTTGATGACCGACTTTCAGTCCTGAACCTAGGCAGGCAAGACTGCACTCACAAGGACTCACCTCCTCCTTCCTTCAGTATTCATGCAGCTGCACATCTGCACTAGGCTCCTCCCACTAGGCTCTAGCTCCTAATGGTTCTACCTCCACGCTCCAGTAGTGTCACAGTCTGGCAACCATTGCTCCACACGTGGGCCTTTGGACACCCTTCTCCAAATCTCAATGTGTCTTGGTAAGTCTGACTCCAGTTGTGACACTGGATGGGGGATGACGCAGAAGTTCCAGGTGCATGCTGCTCTTGCAGACAACCAGGGTTCCCAGCACCCATGTCAGCTAGCTCACAACCTCCTGTCACTTCATTTCCAAAAGAGGATCTAATATCCTCTGTTGGCCTCTGTGGGTACCACTTAAATTCATGAAGGCACACACACACACACACACATACACACACATCTTTAAAAAAGGGGGGCATAATTATGACAGTGTTTTTCTGAAGGAGAGATTCTTCATGCTCAATATCCAAAGTTTAGGTAGGAGACACAGGGCCGAGGGGAATGGAGGAACACATGAGGCTATTTTCTGCCTTAAATCTATCTATCTATCTATCTATCTATCTATCTATCTATCTATCTATCTATCATTGGATGTGTGCATATGAAGTATGTGTGTGGCTCGGGAGAGCAGGCCCTGCACCTCGACAGATTGGCACAATAGAGCTAACTCTGTTAGTACAGGTGTGAGTGAGCCAGCCCCAAAATCCTGAGCATGAGACAGCTGTCCCCATTTCCCATCTGGCGGACCAACCCTACAGCCGCCCAGGCTCAGACCAAGGGTTATGACTTGGCCTGCCTCAGCATCCACCCCACCTATGATCTGCTGGAGCATATGAAGGGGCCTGATCCACAGACCCAAAGCAGGATGTCCAGGAAGAGTCCCAGTGGGAGCCCAGCATTGAATGTGTAGTGGAGACAATCAGACCAATGACTCTGCAATGAACACTAGCAAGTAGAGATGTGTGGACAACGGGTACATGACGTGACTTGTTGGGTTGTCCTGCAGCTTCCATGACAAGATTTTTTAAATTCTTTCCTTTTTTTTTCATTTCTCTCATTTTATTTTCTTCATTTTTTTCTCTTGAATTTGTTTTATTTGAGGGGGGATGCAGGAGTGGAGGGTGGATATGAAGGGATGGGGAATGAATAAGATCAAGATACATGATGTGAAAAACACATAGAATAAATAAATTTTATTAAAAAAGAAAAGGGAAAAAAAAAAAAAAAAAAGAAAAGCCCAGTAAGGACTTGGAGCCGAGACAGTGAGGCAAAGCTCAGGGTGTTTGTCTGTGTTCTGCAAGGTCGCTCTGAGGGCTCAGCAGACATCCCCTGAAGAGCCTCTTCCCTTCCAATTCCGGCACCATCATCTTCCACTCCCCTGTAGACTGTGACTGCTGAGAGGCACAACAGCCATGTACTAATCAGTGTGAGACTGATATCTGAAAATACCTGATGAAAAGGTATTCGTTAGGTGATTATTTGTCATAGGAAATATTACTCATAATCTATATGATATAATGTCCAAGGTGAACTTTCATATTGATAAGATTCATAAATACAAACTTTGGAGGGTTTGGTCATTAAAACTTACTTGGCTATAAATATCATGGCTACCCAAGTCACCTGAGCTTTTATTTACTAGTGAATAAGAACATTGATACTGGTATCAGATTGTCTAGACAGAATTTAAAAAATAAGAAAATTATATACTAGATTCACCTTGATCCTTTCATGGGATTTAGGTGAGATGGAGATGAATATAATGAATGAAGAATATTTATTTCTACATCTTATCTAGGAATTGTCATACACCAAAGAATCTTCCATCATTTCTAAATAAATTCTCAAGAATCCCTTTAAAAGAAAGGAAAAAAAAATATGTGCGCAGGCATGCATATCCATGTGTGCACGTGGAGGTCAGAGGTCAAAGTGGAGTCGGGTCCCAGGTATCGAACTCACGTCGTCAGCCTTGTCGTGCAAGTAAAGGTATTTCACTTCACCTGCTGAGCATCCTGCCGGTGTCTGTGCCTGATGTCTTGTGTGCCAGGCAAGTGCTCTACCAACTGACCTGCATCCTCAGCCACGCTTTCATAGTCAAAGGCTAGTCTGCAACTTGATGTGTGCAGAGTTAATTTTTTTCTTAAGAACACTTTCAAGGGTCAGGGGTGTAGCTCAGTTGGTAGAGTGCTTCCTTAGTACACCGGAAGTCCTGGGTTCGATCCTCAGCATAGTGGTGTACATTAGTAATTCCCTTTGCTAGAAGGAGGCTCTCAAATGGCTCTCCTCAAGGACCAGGAAGTGACATGTCCTTAGTCCCTGTGTCTACCAATGCTTTTGATGTTTACTTCCTTAATGTCCTCTGGCTGGAGTGAAGCAGTCAGCGAGGTATATGCCTCCAGAATCCTGTCTTTGACTCCCCAGCTTGCATAGCTCAGCTTGTGTGTATTCTGGTAGAATTGGTTTGACAGTCTGATCTCAGGAAGGGAAGACCTCAGGCAACTGTGAGCTTCAGGAAGGGAGTGTGTGTGTGTGTGTGTGTGTGTGTGTGTGTGTGTGTGTGTGTGTGTGTTAGTTCATCATGCATGTCAGAGAAGGCACATGGGGACAGCTGAGTTCATTGTAGCAGGAAAGTGTGGGGACAACTCTTCACATCATGGAAGATTAGGATATACATAGATGTAACCTTCAGAGACCTTCCTCCCTTGACCCATTTCAGCCAGCTATAATGTTGGGTGTGCCCAGATCCTCTGTCTGGAGTTAATTGAGATTAATTACTGCTAATTCTACTGTTTCATTTATGTTGGCTAGACTCATTAGTAGCTTTTGAAACTGTTTTAGAGATGAAAGGCTGCCGACTATAAAAGTGAGTCCCCACCTGGACTCTGTGGTCACCCGGCAGTCTCTGTAGGCTCTGGCCCTTGGTGTGATGGTTGGTTAATACTGAATCTCAACAAGACTAGAGTCACCAAAGAGACAAAGGTCTAGGAGTGCCTGTGAGGGAGTTTCTGGATTGGGCCCACTGATGTGGGAAGACCCACCCTGACTGTGAGTAGCAGCACTGTTCCGTAGACCTTGATACAAGAGAGACATGGAGCTGAGTACCAGCATCCCTCACTGAGGATGTGTGGAGGCCAGCGAATAGCCCACAGGAGTCAGTTCTCTCCTCCATCATATGGGTCCTGGAGATTGAACTCAGGTCTTCCATCTAGAGGGCCCAGTATTGTTACCTGCTGAGCCGTCTCTCTGTTATCATGATCCAAAAGATTCCATGAGATGCATTATCAAACTTGGTGTGCTCTGGGACTCCCTGGGAACAGGGCGAATCTGTGAATTTCCATATCAGTATGTTTTTAAATGCAAGAAACCAAGTGTGCTCGGATTTCTGTCACAGAATATCGTGGTCTGGATGATTTAAACAACAGAAACATTTCCTCACAGCTCTGGATGCCGCAATTCAAGTCTGAGACTGGGGTATCTCTGTGGTTGAGTCCTGGAGAGAGAGGACTCTTGTTTTGTTTTCTTGGTTGACAGGTAGCTGCTTCTTGGCTATGCTGTTACATGGCCAACTGCTTGGTATGTGTGACTCTGTGCAGAAAGATTTCTGGCCCCTCCTCTTCCTACGAGAGCACAGCCTGAGTTATTTTTGCATTGTTGTGACTGTAGCACCTGACGGAGATGACTTAAAGATTAGTGATTTAAACCCTCAAGATTGCAGGGTCTAGGGGGCCAGGGAGATGGCCTCTGATTAAGTACTTGCCTTGCAAACTTGAGGATCTGAGTCCAACCACCAGAACTCACTTGGTGGAGGGGTATACTTGTAATCCCAGTGCTGGGGAGACCAAGACAAGTGAATTCCTGGGGCTGGCCAGCCAGTCTATCCAAGTCTGTGAACACCAGGCCAGGGAGAGACCCTGTTTCGAAAAAGAAGGTAGATGGTGCCTGAAGAATGACACCGAGGGTGACCTCTGACCTCTGTATGTAAACATACCTGCATGTGCACACACACCACACATGTGTCCACACACACGATATCTTTTAAAAGAAATAATAGGGGTCTATCTCACAACAAATTACAGAAGGAAGCAAGGAAGGGTTTCAGGCTGTCTGGCTGGCAAGAGGCCTTGGAGGTCCTGGGAAAATGCCACCATCCTGCTATGCTAGGCTCAGCCTCCCGTCTCCTTCTGTGTGGTCCCTCTTTTCCAGCAGGGTGATGTGATGCTTGTAGCCTGAGCCTGGCTCTGGCCACTGGTGGATGCTGGGGCCCTCAGAAGAAGCCCTGTGAATCAGAGCTGCAGGGAGAGGATGGAGGCAGTCAAGGAAGGCCACGATTCAGAGGACAGCAGGGAATCAATGCATTTGTTGGGCCACACAGCTGAGGGGATTCAAAGTGTCTGAGGGGTGCGACAGCAGGTACTAACCTCACCTGAGCAGCTGCGGGCTTGTCACCTGCCATGGCGGCGGTCTGAATGAAGCTATGAACGTACAGGATGTGTCCCAGCCAACGGTGGGTGTTTATAGACTAGATTCTGCTTCAAATTATCGGTTGCCCACTTCCCACTTATTAAGATAGATCGGGAGCTGAGGGACTCTAACCACATTATGGGTCACCCAACTTATTAAGCACCAACTGTATATGTGAGTTAGACAATGAGTGATACAAAATCAACAATTAAAAGCCATATAGAATTTTAAAGGTTGCAAAAATAAACTCATGTTAGTAAAACTCGGCTCTGATCTCAAAAGGAACAAGAGGGAGTTTATTCTGGATTCAAACATGAGTGACCATGACCTAAGAACCTAGATCTGGGTTATCCTCAATTAATTCTATGTTCTAACATGGTAATAGTTTCATGGAGGGTTCTTTGTTGTTTGTATGTATGTATGTATGCATGTATTAATAGAAATGGAACAGGGGTTGGAGAGATACCTCAGCAGTCAAAGGTTCTGATTACTGTTCTTGTGGAAGACCCAGGTTTGGTTACCAGCTAGCCCTATTGGGGAAATTACAACAACCTGTAACTCCAGCTCCAGGAAATCCAAACCCCTCTGCTGGCCTCCATGGGCACCTTCACTCATACAGGCACCCACATAGGCAAATAGATTTAAAAATTAAATTGTAATAGTAACAGAACAAAGAAAATAATAAGTAAAAGTATTTTTAAAATGAAGAGATGTGGATGTTAGGTAGGCGGTCCCAAGAAAGCAGAGAAATCTATTGTAGGTCTCAGTAGTTATCTGACGGCGTTCTCCACGTTTGGGTTGGTGGAGGGTAGTAATCTTGTTAGTACGCTGCAATAGGATTTACCTAATAGTTACAAGGAAGTTAGGTCGCACTAAGAATGGCCATGGATGGCTATTATGGGCATGGAATGGCTGTTATGGAGTCTAGGACAGCTGGGTGTGATTTGGCTCTGGACCTGCATTGTTCTGGCTCTTCATGATCATAGAAGTTCTAGTCCGTCCAGCAGCCTTGTAGAATCCTCAACATAAGGTGTAGCTGGATTGTTTGAGAACTCCATGTCCTAATCATTATCCTCAACCAAACTTTATGGGGGAGTCACTGCACTGACTGCTCTGTTGAATGACCAATCAATTCATTCATCCATGCAAACTGCTGATGGAATACCTTTCATGGTCTAGGCACTCCAGGAAGCATATAAGAAACAAAGTCCTGTCAATATTGAAATTATGTTTTAGGCAGGGGATACAGAACAGAATAACTAAGCCAATAGTGACTAGGTGGTTTCCAATGAGGGTCTAGCATCACCAAAGAGACAAGCCTTGGGGCATGTAGATTAGAGGTTTCCTAGGTTGGTTTAATTGAGGTGGGAAAACTTACCCTAAGTGTGGGCAGCACCATTTTGTGGCCTGGGGTCTTGGACTGAATAATAAGGAACAGAGCTGAGCACCAGCGTCCCTCTCTCTGCTTCCTGACAGCGGGAACATTGTGAGCAAGCTGCCTACACTCCTGTGGTGGACTGTGCACCCTCAAACTGTGAGCCTGAATAACCCCTTGCTTCTCTGAGCTGCTTTTGTTGGGCATCTTGTCACAAGGAGTAAAGTGACTGATATGTCCAGGAAGCAATGAGTACTGTGAAGAGCCGTGGAATGGGCCAGAAATGGGAAACAGAAAAGGGTTTCTTTGATGCAGGGCAGACTGGCCACTGTGAGAAACACTCTTTGGCTCTTCAGGGAAGGACAAACTGGTGTTCCTGGACTCTTCTCTGAAATTTCAGCCTCAGATAATTGAAACGACTTTCTCAGAACCACAGGGCCAGGTGGTGGCACAGCCTCAGAACTGTAATCCTGCCATCCAGTTTTAAAAGTAGTGCTCTAGGCTGTGAATACAGCTTGGTTGGTGGAACGCTAGCTTTGTGAACGAACACCTGACTCTGTCTGTAATCCTAGTACTCGGTAGCTGGAGGCAGGAGGACCAGAAGCTCAAGGTCATTCTCTGCTGCATAGAAGTCTGGGACTAGCCTGGGCTACATGAGACCCTGCCTTTAAAACAATGCTTCTCCAGGAGGCTTACAACTTAGGCATCAAATACAGCCCAGAACCTGGGAATGAGACCGGAAATAATCTCCCGGCACGTGGAGCACTGTGTCGGTCTTGGCTACGAAGACACGGGCAGCACAGAACTGCCTAGGAGGAAGAATGGAGTGGAGAGGGCAGATCTGTTTATTGTTCTTGAGAAGAATCAGTTATAGCTGAGCTCCCAGCATAGCAACTGAGTCACCAGACTGAGATAAACTAATGTAAGTATTCATTAAAGAACGTGCCTCATCTACAAATTCTTTTAAGACGAATTCTTTAATATATATATATATATATTATATATTATATATGCATGTATGTATATGTATGTATTTGCTGGGCCAGCACTCAGGAGGAAGAGGCAAGTGGATCTCTGAGTTTGAGGCCAATCTGATCTACAGAGCCAGTTTCAGGATGGCCAGTGTTACACAGGGGAAAAAAAAAAAACACTGTCTCGAAAACACATGAAAAATATTTTTATTTTACTTTTATTTATGTGTGTGTGCATGTGCATGTGCATGTGTGTGTTGTGTGTGTGTATGTGTGTGTGTGTGTGTGTGTGTGTGTGTGTGTGTTTGTGCATGTGAATTCAGTGCCCACAGAAGCCAGGAGAGAGCACTGGATCCTTGGATGTAGAGAGCCGTGCACGGCCGCGCCTCAAAGATGGCGCCAGCGTCCGGCTTCCGCCTTCCCGATGGCAGGTGTTCTCTGGGATAAACAACTCCTTTTTGGCTTGGGCGTGGAATCTGGCTTGCTTGTGTATGTCTGACCCTATCAGCATTGTCCACCTGGCACTACGGGGTTGGTTGCCCAGTGGCTATAAAGGGCGTGGGTTGGCTTTCCAGGGAGTCAGAAGATTGTTCAAGGTTCCTGAATAAACTGCTTGGAGAAGAGCCTGGTGTTGCGTCTTCCTTGCTGGTCAAGGTGGACGCGACAAGTGGTGGCCTTTAAGGCTCAGAACTCTGCGCAGTGCACTGGTAAGTCCCTAGGTAAGGTGGGGATCCGCAACAAAAGCAGGAAAACATAGAGCCGCGACAAAAGCGGGAAAATTAAGTAGAGCCGTGACAAAAGCAGACGGGAAAATTAAAGAGTAGAGCCGCGACAAAAGCGGACGGGAAAATTAAAGAAAGTGAAAGCAGGTGAAGGCAAAAGTGCTGCTAGTATCATGGGCACAACTTCTTTGCACCCAATTTTTCTGGCTCTTAATGAGCTGCTCCTTTCAAAGAAATTAGAGATTAAGAAGAGTACTTTAGAAAGATTTCTAGAGGAATGTGATGTTGTGGCACCCTGGTTTGCAGTTTCTGGAAGCCTCACGGTAGCTTCCTGGGAAAAGTTGGGCCATGATCTAGACTTCACTGCAGAACAAGGGACGCTTAAACATGGGGTTAGACCAGTTTGGAAATTAGTGAGAGGGTGTCTCAAAGACCAGCGTTGCAGCGATGCGGTAGAGAATGGGCAGGCAGCCTTAGAAATGTTGCAGGAGGAAAGATCAGAAAAGGCCATGTCTGCTAAAGCAGCGTCTACCAGAAGTAAAACAAAAAAGGGGGAAGAAAAAACAAGGCTATATCCTGACCTTTCAGACCTAGAGCGTTCTGAGTCCCCTATCTCTTCCCCTGATTCTGATGATGTAGAGTCATTATGTGAAACCTTGCAGAGCATGAGAATAAGAAAGAAAAGGGGTAGAAATAAAGGAGAAAGAGAAAGAATTAAAGGATGTGAGTCTGAGTGTGGAGCCGCTCCCTCAGCTCCTCTACCGTATCTGGAATCTGCCTCCATGTCTAGAGTTGTCTCTATGGGGAATTCTTTTAACCCGGAGGTTTGGAGACAGGTTAGAACTGAAATGCAGCTAGCTTGCCCAGTGTTTCTCAATGCCCAGACTCAACAGAGATACCATGAACCTTTGGATTTTAAGGTCATCAAGTCTCTAGCGGAATCTGTCCAGACTTAGGGCATCACAGCCTCATATACTGTTGCTCAAGTGGAGGCTCTGCACAGATTTTGCATGACTCTATCCGATTGGATGAATCTTGCTTGAGCATGTCTCAGCACAGGGCAGTATTTAGCCTGAAAGTCATTTTTGATAGAATTTGCCAGTGAACAAGCTGCGATTAACAGGGCTGCAGGTGGAGGTCAAGCAGCTTGGGATGTAGACATGCTGCTGGGACAAGGCTGATTTGCCAATCAACAAAATGGATATCCACAGCAGGTTTATGACCAGATAAATCAACTAGCAACAAGGGCATGGAAGTCCCTACCTAATAAAGGGGAAATGAGCAGCAACCTTACTAAGATCCTTCAGGGACCTATGGAACCTTTTTCAGATTTTGTGGCCGCATGGTCGAGGCTGCAGGCAGAATCTTTGGGGACCCAGATGCCGCAATGCCACTTATAAAGCAGCTAGTTTATGAACAATGTACCAAAGAATGCAAGACTGCGATCACCCCTTATAAGAACAAAGGTTTAGAAGTATGGATGAAAGTGTGCAGAGAATTAGGGGGACCTCTAACTAATGCAGGCCTTGCGGCTGCAGTTATACAACTTAGTAACAAGAAAGGAGGGAACACTGGGGCATGTTTTCGGTGTGGAAAAATGGGCCATCTCAAACGTAGCTGCCCTCAAGGAGAAGGTAACCAAGGAATAGGGAGGAGCCAACGCCCTACACAGCCTGGACTTTGTCCTAGGTGTAAAAAGGGGAAGCATTGGGCGAATGAGTAAGAATGGTGGACGCCAGAACCAGCACAAGGCATCCGCAGCTGAGATCTGTGAAAAATCAATGCAACACAGAAAAACCTGAGCTAACAGTGAAAATGGTGCAGTTTAAAATTACTGACTCGCACATGGGAGTACAATTAGTGGAGTCTGATTTTAAAGGCCCTTTGAAGCCGGGCACGGTGGGTTTATTGATAGGAAGATCCTCCACCACCATAAGAGGTCTTACTGGGATCGTGAATGCACGCACGTTGCAGGCTAAATTTTCCCTTTCCAGTGCGGATGCGCACCAAGTAGTTAAGGCCAAGGCATTGTGGAGCGTGCACATCGGTCCCTTAAAGAAATTCTTCAAAAACAAAAAGGGGGACTAGGCCGTGACCGAACCCCAAGAGAAAGACTCTATCTGGCATTATTCACCTTAAATTTTTTGAATTTGGATGCCTCGGGAAGTTCATCAGCAGATAGGCATCATAATCCACACAGCCCTATGAAGGGCATGGTGAAGTGGAAAGATATCCTCACGGGAAGCTGGCATGGCCCCGATCCCGTGCTGACATGGGCACGAGGTTCTGTTTGTGTTTTCCCACAGGACCGGCTAGACCCTATCTGGGTACCTGAACGATTGGTGCGGCGGGCCCCTCAGACGGAGAGATGTAATGACACCCCGGAAGCTGATGTGCCTGATCCTGATAGCCCCGATTCTGACAAGCGTGCCAGCGGGAGCAGCTGAGGATGGACTCACAAGTGGAACCTGGTTGGTGGAGTTTGATAACCTGACCCAGATCCTGCGCAATGAGATCATTGCGGTCAACTCCACCCGTGTGCACCTGGCCTCCGCTGCGGAAATGATGTCTTGGCTGCGAAATTCTATCACCTTTTTAAAGGAGTGGGCAGGATTAGGTGCCCTGGCAGGCCTACTGGTACTTGTCTCCCTGATGTGCATGTGGTGCATTGTTCGTTTAAGGGTTTCTCAGCAGCGCAATGCAGCCATGATTATGCAAGCCTTTACAGCCATAGAGGCTGGACAGTCTCCCCAGGCCTGGCTGGCCGCATTAAAAGCTTGATCGCGTAGGATGCAAGGCTAGTGCACTGCACTTGGGTCTAGCTGTATTGCAAAACTCAAGAAGAGCAAGTCCAATTGCATGTGGGTTGATACCCTAATTCCCACCTCTGCAAAAAAGGGTATCGGATGGACGGGTCAAGTGTTCTGTGGGTGGATGACACCTGGACTAACACCAGTACAATGTCCAAGTTGTATTTGGGCAGAGATTAGACCTCTGCTCTTGCCTGCTGCTTAAAACAATAAAGGGGGAACTGTAGAGAGCCGTGCACGGCCGCGCCTCAAAGATGGCGCCGGTGTCCGGCTTCTGCCTTCCCGATGGCAGGTGTTCTCTGGGATAAACAACTCCTTATTTGGCTTGGGCGTGGAATCTGGCTTGCTTGCGTATGTCTGACCCTATCGGCATTGTCCACCTGGCACTACGGGGTTGGTTGCCCAGTGGCTATAAAGGGCGTGGGCTGGCTTTCCCCAGAGTCAGAAGATGGCTTTCTCTGGGGTCAGAAGATTGTTCAAGGTTCCTAAATAAACTGCTTGGAGAAGAGCCTGGTGTTGCATCTTCCTTGCTGGTCGAGGCGGACGCGACACTTGGAACTGAAGTTGTGGGCTACCTGTTATGAGGATCTGAACTCTGATCCTTTGCAAGCACTGTGCATGTTCCTAATGGCTAAGCCATGCCTCCAGCCTATACAAATTATTTTATGCAAAGGACTGAGTAACAGTTTTCAATCCTTGTGAGCTTTAGAAATCTAACTGTGAACTTCAATCTGGGCAATGAACTGGAAAGTGTGTTAAAAAGTGCTAGATGAGAATCACCGTGAGTCGGTGATGGCTAGTGTGCACATTTGTTGTGAGAACTTTGGCATGCACACAGTTATGAGACACCAAAGGACACTAAGCGGAATGAACAGGCAAGATACAAGATGACGAAACAGATTCAAAAACCAGCTCTTGGATAAAGGATGGATATTTAGAAAATGTTAAAGAGTGTCTGCCCGTAACAGTAATAGGAAACAGACAATCCAATCAAAGGATGGGCAATGGGAGCGGGCGAGATGGCTCAGCCCATAAAGGGCCTGCTGTGCTGGCATGAGGTCTTAAGTTTGATCTCTTAGAACCATGGAGAAAAAGCTAGGCGTGGTGGTGCACACTGCTGATCTCAGCTCTGGGGAGGCAGGTGCAGGCAGGCCCTGGGGCTCACTGGTCAGTCAGTGTAGAGTTGAGTTGGTGTTTGAAAGGTGAGAGAACCTGTCTCAGAACAAGGGTCAGAGCAGCTAAGGAAGACACTTGATGTTGGCCCCTGGCCTTCTATGTACATATGCATACACAGTAGAAAGGAAAGACATAGACACAGACAGACACACAGACACACAGATAGACAGACACACACACACACAGAGAGAGAGAGAGAGAGAGAGAGAGAGAGAGAGAGAGAGAGAGAGAGAGAGAGAATGGGCAAAAGATCTCGTTGTGGTTGGGATGTGAAATGTCCCCCATAGGCTCTTGTGTCTCAACACTTGCTACCAGCCTTGTGCTGTTTAGGAAGGTAACAGGACCTTTAGGAGGTGGAGCTTAGCTGGAGGAAGTATGGCCACTGGGAGTGGGCTTCAGGGCTTCCACTTCCTGTTCTCCTCCAGTGTGTGGGAGAAATGTGACCTCTCTGCTTCCTGACTGCTAGGCTGACCTTGTGATCCTCCAGCCATCCATGTCTTTCCCACCACAGCGGTCTCTATCCCTTTGGACTGTAAACTAAAACAAACCCCTTCTTTGGAAAGGTGCTTTTTGTTAGGGTAGTCTACTACGGCCACAGATTCTTCTAAATGGATATACAGCTCCATGGCCAGCAAGCACATGAAAGATCTCACTGGGCATTTGAATTCAACCTACTGAGAGATCCAGCATCACACTCATCAGGATGGCTGTCATTAAAACAAAAACAAAAACAAAAACAAAATGAACAAACAAAAACAGATGACAACTGATGTTTACAGATGTAGAGGAATTGGAATGCTCATGCATGGCTGGTAGGAACAGAATATGGTGTAACTACTGTAGAAAACAGTGGCGGTTCATTTAAAAATTAAAATAATGGGTTGGGGAGATGGGCAAACTGTTAAAGTTTTCACCACACAAGGACAAGGACCTGAGTGTAGATCTCTAGAAATCCTCATTAATGCCCAGTGGGTGTGGCAGCCTGCCTGTAATTCTAGCCTCAGAAGGCAGAGAAAGGGACTATCCAGATCAAGCTGATAGCAAGACTTGCCATATCGTGAGCTCCGGGCTTGATTGAGAGACCCTGCCTCAATGAATGGGGTGAAAGCGCTATTGAGGATGACTCCTGACATCAGCCTCAGCCTTCACATGTACATGTATCCATATTCACAACTCTTCCATATGTGCCTTCACACACATGCAAAAGATGCACACACACACACACACACACACACACACACACACACACACACACATGCATACCGCACATACCTTGAAAGTGGAAAAATCTAAATAACGCTAACATATGATTCAACAATTTCATCTCTGAGAGTGTATCCAAAAGAATCCAAAGCAGAGGACTGAGCAGACCTTTGTAATCCACGTTCTTGGCAGTTTATTTATAATAACCAAACATGTGAAAACAATCCAGTAGTTCACAGATAGATGAATGGGTAAAGAAAATGTGGCACAGACACACTGCGAACTATTCCACAGCCGTAGAAAGGAGGAGAAATCTGACATGTATGACAGCACAGGAGCCTGGGGACATCATGCTATGGACATAACCAGTCACAAGAAAGGGCAGCTAATGTGTAACTCCACAGTTACAAGGTATCACTAGTAAATACATTCATGGAAACAAAAACATAGACTGGTGTTTTCCAGGTGCTGGGAGGGGAGAAAAGGTTGGGAACATGATGTAATGTGTTCAACCTGCAGCCCATAGGCCATGCTTGGCTCAGAATAGCCATGAATGCAGCCCGCCCCATAAAAGTTATCAACTTACTCAAACTATTATGAGATTTTTGTGGTTTGGAATGTGAACTTTGTAGATGACAGTAGTGTGTTGTGATGTTAGAAGGCCAGTCACACACGGATGGGTTCTACTAGTTTGAGAGAAAGTTCTGGAAATGGACAGTAGGGATAGTTGTACAGCAATGTAAATATACCTATTAGCAACGAGCCATACATTTCAAATGGTTGGAGTGGTAAATTCCATGCTATGTATTTCTAAACACAAAGTATCCATTTATTTATGTGTGTGTTGTGAGCCTTTGAGTTTGTATGCACCATACGTATGAAGGAGCCCATGGAGGCCAGAAGAGGGCAGCAGATCCCCTGGAACTGGAATTACAGGTGATTGACAGCCACCCTATGGGTGCTAGGAACCAAATCCAGGTCCTCTGTAAGAGCAGGAAGACTTCCTAACCACTGAGCCATCTCTCCACCTCCCAAGCAATCTTTCTTTCTCCCCTATATGTTCATGTGTGTGAATGCAGGCATTCATATGTGTGGGGTGTAGCTAGAGTTTTCCTGCCCGGCCCACGGTCAGGACAAATCTCTCTCACCCGCCAGTCCCGCAGCTACCCAGACCCAACCAAGTAAACACACAGAGACTTATATTGCTTACAAACTGTATGGCCGTGGCAGGCTTCTTGTTATCTAGTTCTTCTATCTTATATTAACCCGTATCTATTAGTCTATAAGTTGCCACGTGGCTTGTGGCTTACCGGCACCTTGCATCTTGCTTGTCATGGTGGCGGCTGGCAGTGTCTCTCTGCCTCAGCCTTCCGCTTCCCAGAATTCTCTTCTCTCCTTGTCCTGCCTATACTTCCTGCCTGGCTACTGGTCAATCAGCGTTTTATTTATTAACCAATCAGAGCAACACATTTAACATACAGAACATCCCACAGCAGTGGGGGTCAGAGGACAACCTTGGTTGTGGGTCCTCCTCTCCTGCCTTGTCTGACAGAGTCTCCTTGTTGCTGGTGTGCACATGTGTGGGGTCAGAGGACAACCTTGGTTGTGGGTCCTCCTCTCCTGCCTTGTCTGACAGAATCTCCTTTGCTTTGCGGTTGCACACTCCAGGTGTGCTGGCCTAAGAGTTTCCGGGGGTTCTCCTGTCTCTGTTTCCCATCTTACCGTGTGAGTGCTGAGATTACAGATGTGAACCACTGCATCTGACTTTTATGTGGGTTCTGAGGACTTGAACTCAGGTCCTCACACTTGCACAGCAAGTGCTTTTCTTAGACCCAATTAAAACAATTTAAAGAAATGCCCCAAAACAAAAAAACCACCACCACCACCACCAATCAAAAACAAAAAACAAAACAAAGAAGCCACAAAACAACAACAACAAAACCCCCAAAACCAAACAATCAAAACCTCCAGATCTTTGCTTTCCCTGAAGGAGCCTTCTCTTCATCCTGCTCTTCTCATAGACGTACCCACGTCTGTTCATATGTGTGTACAGCTACCTAGATGTAAATCTTTGTCTACAGTACTTCTGCATTTCAGGTGAAACTCTAATTAAAATTCCCCAGCCTGGACTCATTGGGTCCAAAAGTGTGAACGTTTAAAAGCATTTAAGTCAAATTAACAAGACATTTCCTATGCTCAGCTCTCAGGAGTCCTTCACAGTGAGTAGATGTCATTTCCCCCAAATAGCCTTCCTCGGCATTCCCAGCTTACAGAGCACAGTGCCGTATCCACTGCAGCCACCCATGCTGTCTTAAGCACACCCATCCAACAGAGAAAGGTGGTGTGTGTGTGTGTGTGTGTGTGTGTGTGTGTGTGTGTGTGTGTGTGTGTGTTTATCCCGGTAGTCAGCTTCAGGTCTTCAGTAAAGGAGCTAGAGGGCAGAATTGCAGGTGCCAGTGGAGGGCGACAGGCAGGAGTCCTTTTGGTTTGCGAGATTGGGGTGAAGTCCTGGGAGAGGCTGAGGCTGGAGAAAGACCTACCACTGGGTCTGCCGTCGTGTGTGTCAGCAATGGTGCCCAAGCTGGAAGCTGTGAGGAGGGCACAAGGAAACTGGAGCCTTGGAATTTCTGAGAGAAGGAGGGGGAAGAAGGCTTGGCACGGGAGAGGCAGAAAGCCGAGTGGGTAAGAGTGGGTTTGGAACCCTCCCTTTGTTTACGAACAAGAGTCTTCGAGATACACAATCCGAGTTAGGGAACCCTGGAGTGTGGAGGGGCTTGTCTAACATCTTGATCTACTTTCTTAAACTTTTTGGAAAGAGAAAATCCCCCAACCCCAGTGCCAAGCCACCCCCACCTCTCTATTTGTAAAAATCCATCTGCAGTTCAAGGGAAATCAGATTCATGTGTTTTCAATTCATTTACACTTAACGTATTAAAATATTGCTTTGTAAGAGCTATTTGATGTCCAGGAAGCCATTTGAGTCTCTTAAATAAATCTTTAAAGTCCCTTTTTCTTAGAAACAGGAAATTGCATTTTGCCAAATGCAAATTAACTTGCACCTCATAAAGTTCAAGTTGAGCTCAGAACATACACCGAGTGAGGGTCGGGTGGGTTTCAGACTTGGCAAGCTAGTTTAGGGTTTAATCTAAACCAAAAGACAGCAACTGGAGCTCCATGGACATTCCCAAGGATGGTATTATTGGATTCCTTCAGCGAAAGTCAACTTCACATCCATCCGCACTCCCACTTATCCAGGCCCTGATCATCAGAACTTCCTCTCTAATCTGTCTCTTCTCTCAGGCCTGAGCCACAGGGGAGGCAGACAAACTCAAGGTCCGCTTGGACCAAAGGACTACGCGTTCTGAAGGTTTTTCTCTGAATGTATTTGCTCCCTACCAAGGTGACTCTGTGGTCTCACTCAGAGTATCTGCTCACAACCCACTTAGCACAGGCCCCTTCCATCCTTTTCATCTGCCTGGGTGAGGTACGGTTGGCTGCCACTGTGAGCTTTCCTCAACACTGGAGAAAGAGAGGGCCTGAGAGCTAATGTCTCAGTCAGTAAATTGCTTGCTGTGCAAAAACAATGAACTGGGAACTGAGTTAGATCCCCAGAACCCACACAACAGGGATGGGCATGGCAGTCAGTGCTTGTACTTCAGTGCTGATGAGGCAGTGGCTCCTTGGAGCTCACTGGCAGCACTTGGACCCTGTGGTAGTCTCAAGGGAAATGGCCCCCGAAGGCTCCCAGGGAGTGGCATTGGGGAGTGGCCTTGTTGGAGTAGGTGTGGCCTTGTTGGAAGAAGTGTGCCACTGGGGGTGGTCCTTGAGGTTCCAGAAGCTCAAGCCAGGCCCAGAGTCACACTCTCTTCCTGCTGTCTGCTGATCCAGATGTAGAACTCTCAGCTACCTCTCCAGCACCATGTCTGCCTGCTGACATGCTTCCCTTGGTGATGATAATGGACTAAACCTCTGAACTGTAAGCCATCCCCAGTTAAATGTTTTTCTTTATAAGAGTTGCCATGGTCATGGTGTCTCTTCACAATAATAGAAACTCTAAAGAAGACAGAAATTGGTACCAGGAGTGTGGTACTACTATGATAGGCCTAATCGTGTGTTTGTTTGGAGGAATATATAACACTTCGGGACTTTGGACTAGAAAAACAATCAGACACTTAAGTGGGCCTTTGTGCACCATGCTAGTAGCATCATGGATGATAGTAGTGGTGAGGGTGATTTGAACTGTGGAGGTCAGCTCAAGATGTTTCTGAGGAGAAGAATAGCAATATGTGACCTAGAGATCATTCTTGTGACATTTTGGTGAATAATGTGGCTGCTTTTTGCCCTTGTTCAAATCTGCCTGAGACTAAAGTGAAGAGTTATGGATTAATAGCTTTGGCAGAAGACATTTCCAAACAACCTAGCATTGACTACGTTAAGTGGTTATTAGTGGCTGGTCTTATGCAGATCTATAATGAAAAGGAGCAAGTTGAGCAAGGGGGGAAAAAAACATCTGGAGGAGACTAGGAGCACCAGGAAGTGTAAACAGATTAATGAAAAGTCTGATGCTAAGTGGATTATTTGCCCCATGAATGTTGTGCTAAACTGTATGTACATCATTCTGAGATTTTCCCTTCTCACTTAAATTTTCATCTTCTGTAATATTTATATTTTGGTTGTCTGTTGGTCCCTCATTGTATTCTAGGCTGGAGTTTCATGACCATGCATCTGCAGAACTCTGAGTTTTCCCAAGTTTAACCAAGGCGTTGAAACACACATCTAGTAACAACCATTCTTGGTTCCGTTTGCAGAAAAAAAAAGGAACAAGATGATTTTCACCACTTCGACTTTCTGCCAAGACTTTCATGGAAAGTGTTGGCTCTGTTGCCATATGGACACACTAGACTTCAACCCAAAGTGACTGCTAAGTTACTACAGAGTTATCCTTAGTTATCAACAGATTACTTTGCCAAAATTTTACAAAATCTGGCCAAGAACCCTTGGCCTTGCAGACCCCACTACTTTCTTACTTTGGGCATCTTACTAAGACAGAGTGCTTAACGGGCTTATGAAACTGTTGGGGGATCATTCCAGACAAGTGGAATATAGGGAGAATAAGGACATCTCACCCTCTGCAGGGCAGATGGGGAGTAGGAGTCAGGTGTGCTGGGAGCTCTGGAAGGCAGCAACACTTCCCAGACCAGCTCAGGAAACATGCTATGTAGCTAAGAATGACCTTGCACTTCTCATTCTTTTGTCTCCAGCCCCTGAGGGATGGATTACAGGCATGCACTACCACACCCGGTTGTGTGGTGCTGGTGATGGAACCCGGGGCTTTATGTATGCTGGGCAAGCACTCTACCCCACTGAGCTCTATCCTTGGTCTCTCAGGGAGCCTCTTTAGGGCAGCAGACATCAGAGACCCAGGAAGTGTGTTCAGGTTGGAATCTTAGAAGACTGACCCTCTGAGTCAAATGACCTCTGTTTCTGGAAATTCAACTGTGTTTACTTGCGAAAGATCATTCCAGCTGAGCTGGTTGACTCTCACCTGAGCGTCCTGCCCTTTCCTCTTCTGGACTTCACCCTCAATCGACGCATCAGTCATCACAGCCAGGGAAGGGAGGACATCCATCCACTTACGTGCTGCTCCTGTGTTCCTTTCTTGGATGCTCACGATTCCAAACTGGCATCCCGTGAAGGATGATCCCTGAGAAAAGTGGGGGAACCCTTAAGGAATGTATATGGGAGAGCCCAACACAGTCCCCAAACAAACTGTGCTGTTCAATATCGGAGGAACTCAGAGAAAAAAAATGGGGGCCGGGATGGATGGGCTCAACTGATAGAGTACTTGCCTGGCATGCACGAAGACCTGGAGGTCACCCCAGCACCGCATACGCCAGGTGTGGTGATACACACCTGTACTCTCGCTGTGTGGGAGGCAGAGGCAGGAAGGATGTCAGGGTCAATCCTCAGTGACATATGGAGTTGGAGGCCAGACTGGGGTACATGAGGTTCTAGCTCAAACAACAACAACAACAGCAACAATAACAACAACAAGCAAAAGAAGAACTGGGGGAAGGAGAAGGGGACCCTTGTCATATACAGGGTGCCAGGGCCCTGAGCCTGCCCTCTAGCAGTGAGACCCAGTATTTTTTTCTAGAGGATCCTATAGGTCAAAATAACTGGCAATCACCTAACACTTTTTTGAAAAATGTAGGGTCATGTCTTTTTACCAGAGGCAAAATAAGGGTAAATGAAAAGGTGAGTGGGAGTTAGGTAATGGCAAGATATGTATTTATTTATTCATTTATTATTGTTTTCACGTGTATGTGTGTGCGATGTGTATGTACATGTGTATGTGTGTTTGCATATACGTGGGGACCTGTGTGTGTGTGTGTGTGTTCACGTGCGCGCGCAGGTGTGTATATACTTGTGTGTGCATGTGTGTAGAGGCTCAAGGCTGAAGTTGGGAGCCTTCCTGGATTTCTCTCTGTCTTATTCATTGAACCCAGAGCTTGCCAGTACTAACTAGTCTTCCCAGACAGCTTCTGGGAATGGGAACTCCTGCTCTCCTGTTTGCTGTTTGTACAGAAAGCCCTTTAACTGTCGAACTGTATCCCCAAATGGTGCAATTTTAGATGTGAAGAATGGTGGGAAATAGTTAAATGGAGGCTGATTCTTGTGTGTGTGTGTGTGTGTGTGTGTGTGTGTGTGTGTGTGTGTGCGCGCGCGCGCGCGTGCGTGTATGCATGCATGTGTACATATGTGTATATGTGCATGCACCTCTTTGTACAGGATAGGTTAGAGGTGAGGGTTAGAACTGAAGTGACCATGGAGATCTGAATTTGCTGCTCTCTGGCTGACTGAGGGTTGACATTTGCCTAAGTGATGAGCCTGTCTTGAACATCTCAGCCGAGCTGCTGGGTAAGGGCCCATCTGTGCAGTGTGTGGTGGGGACAGCAGCACACAGGCCCTTCATTCCGTTGCGGGGCGGGTCTCCTCTCATCTGCCCAGGGGTTTCCCCAGGAGGCTGTGGAAGATATCAGACACAGCTCTCCTGAGGGAAATGAGATACTGAGCAGTAACAGACTTGCCAGTCATCTGTCTCCTATCTCCCTCCCTCCTTCCTGTTTCTCTCTCTCTCTCTCTCTCTCTCTCTCTCTCTCTCTCTCTCTCTCTCTCTCTCTCCTTTCCTTTCTGTCTGTCTTTCTAATTTTCTCTTGTTCTCATCTCTCTGTGCGTCTTTTTACTCTCCTCTCTTCTGCTTGTCTTTCCCCTCTCCCCTCTCTCTCTCTCCTTACTCTCTCTCTAATTCTCCACCTCTTCACCTCCCTGCTCATCTCTATTTCTCATTTCCTCTTTCCTGCTCTCCTCTCCCGTCCCTGATTGTTTAATTCTCTCCTTTCATCTCTCTGCATCTCTGTCTGGTTCTCTGATTCTCCCTCCTCTCCTCCCCCACCCTTTTCTGTGGCTCTCGTCTCTCTGACTTTCTTTCAAATTCTTTCCTCTCCCTTCTCTTTCTCCCTCTCTCTTTCTCTCTTCTCTAACTCTGTACTTTCTCTAAGATGACCTCCTTTTCACGAATTCCGTTTCTCCTCTTGTATCTCTCTTATTTTCCTCTCTCTCTCTCTCTCTCTCTCTCTCTCTCTCTCTCTCTCTCTGTCTAATTCTTTCCTCTCTTCTCTCCTTTCACTCACCCTCATCTGTCTCTGTCTCTCTCTCACACACGCCCCTCAAGCCTCTGTATTAAATTACTGTTGAATGTCTCCACGCTCAGCACCAGGATCACATGACACAGCACACGGGGATTTGCTTTTAAATCTCGCCCAAGAGAGAGAAACGAAAATGACTTGCAGGATTTTGACACAATGATCAGACACAATTTTTTTTATCCCCCACCCTTGAATAAATAGGAACTTGTCAGATGTCATTACCATATCACACAGATCAGAATTCGTCTCAGGTTTTTTTTCACTTTTTTTTGGTGGTCCTAAAAGTAATAAAGAGTTATAACTGCATTCCAAGTTATCTTTGGATTGTTGACGGTTCCATGACCAAAGATTTGTCTGTCCTGAAGGCGGATGGAGTTTGAGCTGATTTATCCCCTGGAGCTTGAGGCCTGACGGCTGCTCATTGAGTCATAAACTGCCACAGTGGGTTCTGGCTCTGATCACTGTGTTCCAGCCATTGTGCGCTAGTTTTCTTTCCTGTAAAAAACTATTTAAAAATATTTGTGTATGTGTGTGTGATGTTCGTAATCGATGTGTGTGTGTAATGCATGCATGTTGTGTTTGTGTGTATAATGTATATGTATGATGTGTATTTGTGTGTGTGATGTGTGTGTGATTTGTGTGTATAATGCATGTGCATGATGTATGTTTGTGTAGTTGATAAGTGATGTGTATGTGTGTATGCATGCCTGTTTGTGTGTGTGTGTGTGTTTGTGTGTGTGAGTGTTCATGTATGATTGCATGTGGTGATCAGAGCACAATATTGGGTTGCCTTCCATCTTTTTTGAGGCAGGGATACTTGTTATTCACCACTGTGTACACCAGGCTAGCTCACTAGGCTTCCAGCATTCTCCTGCCTCTGCCTCTGATGGTGTAGGACAGCTGGGGTTAGAGGTGTGTGCCACTCCATCCAGCCCCATGTGGGTTCTGGGTCTCTGAACTCAGGTCCTCATAGTTCCATGGCAAGGGCTTTACCGACTGAGCCATGCCCCAGCCTCTGCAGAGACCAGGTCTCACATGGTTCAGGCTGTCCTCAATCTTACTCTGTAGCTGAGGTTGACTTGTATTTCAGATCTTTCTGGCTCCACCGCCTGTATGATGGGATTTCAGATGGACCACTACACCCAGTTTAGGGGACCTCAATTTTCTGGTATGAGAATCTCTTTGGTCAAACACTAGAGATTCAGAGAGGTAGTGGTGGTGGTGGGGGCATGATTGACTCATTCTCCATTCCTCGTTTCTATTTGTTTAGGGAGAAGAAAAATCTGTTCTAATAAAGACCTCTCCCTAGCCAAGTGATGTTCAGAGATTATTCTGTACCATCGTTGCTGCCATCAATAAACAAATTCCTGCTGTCTTTGATTCCTCCCCGGGGAACACCGACAGGTTTCTGACAGCTAACTACATTTAAAGTCACACTTGGGTTCTCTGGCTTGGATGGCCTTGAGGATCAAGTCAAACAAAAGATGGAATTCCCTCCTTGTTCCCTCATCTCCAGGTGAAGGTGTCGGCTCACGGTCCTGCACCCAAGTTTCCGCCGGCCACCCCATTGGCTTCTTTCTAATGAAGACAGATGCCAGGCACCTCTGGTTTATCCAGCTACTCAAAGGTGTAACTGACTTCCCAATTTATTAACAATGGTGATTCATTACCATGACAATTGGGAAGAAACTGATTACCTTTGAATATCTGATGAGGTAATCCTGCCTCTGAGGCCTGGTAATGAATCACCATTTTCCCTCCCTCCTTTGACCTAATTTTCCAAACCATGTACCTGTATAAAATATTGTGCAGAGGGGGGAGCATCTATTTATCTTACAGGGATTCTCTCCTTCTGAATTCAGGAGAGAAGACAACCCCGACACCCAGGAGGGAAGATTCATGAATGTTCTGGGTCTGGAACTCACGAAGGCCCGGTCTTCCGCACAGTCGATCTGTGGAGCAACAGGACTACGAACAGACATTCTCCTCCTGCCCGCCGGGGCTGTAGAGTCTGTAGCTGAGAGTGGCAGACTCTTGGGAAGTCTAATGGGACGGTGGGGTTCCATTTTGCTCCATGGAAGGAGGGGGTCCAAGCCTTAACCTTAGTCACATTTTGCTTGTTTATTCATTATTTGTGTGTGGAGGGTGGTGCATGTGGAGATCAGAGGACAGTTTGCAGGCACTGATTCTCTCTTCCCATCATGTGGGTTCCATGAATCAACCGCAGGGTGTCAGGTTTGGCTGCCAGCGTTCTTGCTCCCTGAGCTACCTCACGAGCTGACCTTCTCGAAGTCTTAATTTTATAGTGTGCATGTGCGAGTGCACACACACTTGTGTAGAGGCCAGAGGTCAACCTCAGGTGTCTTTATTCCTCAGTTGCTATTCATCTTGGTTTTTGTTTGTCTTGGTTTTTGTGACGGGGTCTCTCACTGGCCTGGGACTCACTAAATAGGTTAGTTAGGCTGGCTGGTCAATGAGCATCAGTGATCCAGTGTCTCCATCTCCCTAATTCTGGGATTATAAGTACACACCCTCTTTCTTGATTTTCCATTTCTTACTTGGGCTCCAAGGGATGAATTCAGGTCTTCATGCTGGCACAGCAAACACTCATTTATTTCTCTAGCCCAATACTTTCTTTTTCCTTTTTTAAACCTTCCTAATGCCCTAACCAGGAAGATGTGAGCGTCTCACAATTGCTAGCTTCAATAAATGGTGCCATTTGTTACTCATGGGTCTGCCTATCCATGGTCAGCTATAAAGTTTAATATCTGCAAATTGTCACTCAGGTAATCATACAGATTCCTAGACATGGGAATCTGTTCCCTGGTGGAAAGGTATTCTTGACCAAATACTCTACTTTGTCAAGGTACCATGGGAGAGAAGATATTTTCTCTTGGTGGTGTGTGTAAGTACAGACACACACACATACACACACACACACACACACACACACACACATACACACACACACACATGTGTACAGCATTGGTGAGGGCCAGACAGGTACATTTTCACTGTTTTTATTTATCCAGGTTCTTAGTCTCGAAAAACTGAGAATTTGGACCATAAATGCACATAAAACTTCTCACCCCAGATAGGGAATCCACAACAGACCAAAGTAACAAAACCAAAAAAACAAAACCAAAGTTCAACATGAACCAATGAGTTTATTGGGGATGCTTACAGCATTAGGGATGACTTGGAGGCTGTTCCACAGTCATGTGATCTCACAGCAACTCTGCTGCTTAGGTCTCCTGTCCTGGGCTTGTTAACTGCTTCTGTATTTTTGGAGAGAGGTCTTGAGATCCTTCTAAATTCAGCTTTCTCTGACATGTGACCTTTGTTTGCTTCCTGAGTCTTGAGCCTCCCTGCTAGATGGACTGTCTCAACATGGAGAAATTTGTTCTGCAACACTTCATAGCCAGGAGCAAAAGGGAATGGGGAAGGGGCTGCGATCCCACAGTTCCCTTAAAGGGCACTTCCCTTGCAGGCTAGATCCAGGCCAGGCCTTCGTTGGAGAGAAAGGGTCTTGGAACATGTAGTATCATGACTGGAGAGGAGGTCCAGTGGTGGAGAGCACTTGTTGTTCTTGCAAAGGACTTGAATTCAGTTCCCAGCACCTGCAATGGGTGGCCACAACTTCCTGTAACTCCATCTCCAGGAGATCTGATGCTGTCTTCTGGGCTCTGAGAGTTAGTGCACTCACATGTACATTCCCACACATGTACATATAACTAAGATAAAATAATGCAAACAATAATAATCTTTCTCTTCTCCTTTGCTTCTACGTCAGCAGACAGAGATGTGATGCTGCCTTCCTCAGTTGCCCACAAAGCCACATTACCAAGGCCCTGCTGGTCTTTCCATGTAGTGGTGTAAGAGCCTGCGGTGGCCTGCCACGGAGATGCTCATACTTGCCCACTGAACAGACCGGGGCTGTGTTTCCATTTTCTTGCTTTTCCTTTAGTTTGCCTGTGGAAAGATTATATTTCTAGAGCGAGTGGATCTCAGGGTTCCATGTCACCTATTAGCACCCCTCTCTATGGTTATCTCCTGTGTTCCTATAAGCCTCAGAACTGAACGGTGCTTTGGCCCTGAGATGTCTGACTTGGACTCCCATATTAAGCTTTTCTGAGTAGCTTGCTTTCTCCTTTTCATTCAGTCAAGTTCCCAGTCTGTAGAATGATGCTATCAACATTTAGGATGGGCCTCTTATACCAGTGAACTCAGAAGCTTGTCTCCTAGGTGACTCTTCAGAATCCAGGAGGATTTAATAATAACATGGTGTCCCCCTTCCCCAAGAGGGTATTTGTCACTCATTAGATTAGGAAGAGGGCTGGTTCAGGACAGGCACCTTCCAGGAGGCTGATCTTGATGCTGGAAGACATTTGTGGAGTTATAGATATCTGTGGGCCACAAGCTGGGGATAGGTATTTTTGCCATTGGTGGGTACACAGAGAAGAAGAGAGATGTAATTAAATGTGCCTCTATACACAGGGCAGCCTTCCCTCTTCCACGCAGCAGCAAAATGTTTAGGCATAGTCTCTCCATGGCTGAGCTGCAGAGATCTTGGTCCCAAAGACTGCTGAGACACTGGAGCCAGGGAAGGGGTGGGGGTGGGACAGCTGATAACACCACAGAAATCAAGGCATATCTCTGCAAGCCAGACTTTTATTCCATCAGACGAGGGACAGGTTCAGGAACCAGGAAGTCTGAGGAAGAGAAATTCAGGGCGTAACTCCAGACGAACTTCCACTGTGAAATGTTAGGTGTGATGAATAGGAGGGTGAGACCCTGACTTGTGAAGACCAGCCATCCTGGGTCACAGAGAATCCCAGGTCAGAAATCGTGGGTGTTTGAGTCCGGAGGCCTTGCTGCAGAGGAGGGTGGAAGATGGCCACATGAGTAGACTTATTAACAGGTAGAAAGTAAACAAGAGGAGCTGTGACAAATGGGAGTGCCTCCCACTCCGACTACCATGTTGTCAACACAAAACTTTTTCTAGAACTTTCTTGTCAGACTTCTGGAGTTAGTGACTCATCCAGGGCTGGAGTCACAGATGGAAATGCCTGTAGGTACTGGCAGATGCTGTGGAAGAGCAAGGGACATGCTCTACCAGGTATGGCCAAATGCAAGGCCAGCTGGCAGCATGTGCCCCGGATCTCCTTCTCTCCCTTCGCACCACTCCTCCCCCCCCCCCCCCCGATTTCCATAGTACTCTTTTCTCCCCACATCAAAGTTCTGCAGAAAATAAAGCAATAAAAAAGATGGTAGCACCCTGAGCCTGCTAAATGTATAAGCCTAACATTCATGTTCCTAGACAGGCAATCCAACCATCTGAATATTATATAAAATGGACATTCGGTCATCATTCACATCTTCAGAGCCAACACGGGGACCCAGCAGGTGCCAGTGAGAAGTCTCATTCCATTTTTATCTTTTATCCAGGCAGAGCAGCCAGCCACGACTCTTGATCTCAAAGCACTTTCAGTTTAGTGGAGAAGGTAACATCACACAGAGATTGCCCCACAGAAGCTAGGGAGGCGAGTGTTGGCCAGAGAGGCCTACAGATCTCCTGAGGCTTGAAACAATGAGGTCTGCTAGCCAGGGGAGGAGGGTGCAGAGAAGGGAGTACGGAGCTTTCCTGTAGGAGCGAGGCTCCCACCAGGATGAAGGGCAACAGCAGAGATGAGCTCACACTGAAGCTAGGAGAGGGTACCAGGTGAAGGGCAGCCCACAGACTGCCCTATAGGAGCAGAGGCCCAGAGACAGGCAGGGGAGGATCATAGATGCTGAAGCTGGAGCTGTAGACAGGGACAGAGAGGTGAGTATGGAAGGATCCACTGGTGCCGTGGGGCTCTATCTTGACCTCATTGTGTGGTTTTAAACACATGTATGTTTCGAAGAGGCCAGAGTGTGGTGTTGTGAGCTTCTTAGAAGAGAGAAGTGTTAGCATAGGGGGGGGGGGCTCTATCAGGAAGGCTCTTTGTGAGCCCAGAGGGAGGCAGATAAGAACAACTTGGGTGAGCCTGGAGGTGATGGGCATGGCGGATGGGATGGATTAGAGGGCTGTTATTGTAGTATACTGTTTTTCCTCCAGGGATAACATGTTCATTCAATTGCCATCTTCAGTCAGAGATTACTGTGGCCTGGTAGCCATGGCTGCTAATTGAGCAGAACAGCACAGTGATAGCCCGTTCTATGGTGATGGTAGTGGAACCCTTAACACTAGTTAGTAGATAGAACAGAGGAAGGCTACAGGACTCTGACTGGGATTGCAGCCGTGAGTCCTGTTGCCTCTTCCTCAGCTGCAAGTGATCTTGGGAGATGCTAGTGTATATAGGAGGTGGAAGGTTAGCTGAATGGGGGACTCCCTGGGGCAGCTTCTTTGAGGTCATTATCCATAACAGGGTAGTACTTTGTGGTGATGTAACTGTTTTTGGCTTCCACATGCTCCTGTAAGTAACCCTTCACTTACACCCCCTTAAATAACCCCCCAAAACTAATTGGACCACCAAGTTGTACTTCAGTAGAATTGTTACTTTGGTTGATTTTCTCGGTGCCTTATCTAGAGCGACTAGTCCTTTGTTCATATCTCCCCAGGAAAAGTTCATGCAACTGTCATGTATGAGGAAGAACCAGGAACCCTGTGACTGATGACTAGGGAAAAAAGAACCAAGAGAGACTGATAGTGAGTGGTACTGTTGACTTCAAGTTTCAGGCCTGGCCACCTCTGGGTGCAGCAGGTGGGTGGTTGTAAGGCAGGCAGGCGCAGGGCCACCTGCTGGTCAGGAGGAAGAGGCCCAGTTCTCTGCTGTTGGTCCCCCTGGTGACTCTCTCCATCTCCGTTGTCTGCTTTTCGCCTACTGTTTTGAAACACACTTGCATGGGGTCGGATTTGATGTGTGTTTCTGAGTTGGAGGGTTTGGTTTGAGTTGAGGTAGCTGCATTCCCACCCTTCCTAGCCCCCAACTCCCCCCACCCAAGCCAAGTGAAACCAGATGTCTAACAAGGACTTGGCACCAGAAGGCTCATTTAAACCAGGATCAAGGGCTGGAGTGATTGGGGGAGGGCTGGGGGTTTTGAAGTGTTGGCCACATGAGACGATGTTTAGAAAACGCCTTGGAAGCGGCACTGAGTTGTCTAATAGCAAGGCTCCTCCTCTGGCCTTATCTTTGTTATGACTGCGGCAGCCACAGCAGTAGCAGAGGCCTGGGGAGGCAGGGACCAAAGGGCTGATTCATGGAGACATCATGTCCCTCTGCTGGTGGTCACAGGCCTCCTGGGAACAGGGCTGGACATGAGGCAAGGGTGGAGAGTTGTTGGTGCTTTTCTTTTGGGGGAGGTGGAGAAGGGCATGTATGCCTGCTCCTGAGGGCTGTGATGGAAGGTATATCTTACATGAACAGCAGAGGCCAGGCCAGGGCCCGCCTCCACTGCTGTGTAAGTCTACCTCTCAATGATGTCACAAGTACCTGGAAGAGGAGCCAGGAAGATGGCTCAGTGGTTAATCACCTCTACATTGCCTATAGTACCTAATGAAATAAGAATGCTGTGTAAATGGCTATATATATTTAGGGTATAGTGACAAGAAAAAACCTGAACAAATTCTTTACTAGCTGCATTATTTCCAAATGACTTTTACTTATGGTAGGTTCAACCCACAAGTGTGGGAGCCATAGTCAGGTGGGGAGTGAACTCCAGGGACTTTTGGAGATGTCGCCAAGCTTGTTACCCACCCCCTCACATGCACAATCATGAAGAACCAATGATAGAGACAGATAAAAGATAGATGGTAGGTGGAACAATGATAGGAAGTCACATGACAAACAGAGGTTTGAAGGTAGATAAGTAGGCGAATAGATGATAGATAAATGATAGGCAGATCTTTAGAATTCGTAAAAAAGCCACTCAGTAGTGTACCCACCCATCTGTGACCCCAGCACTCCTGTGGTGAGATGGGAGGCAGAAACAGGAAAATTCCTGAAAGTTCCTGGGCCAGCTAGCCTGGCATTCTCTTCTGCAAACGAGAGACCCTGTCTGAAACAAGATAGAAGCGGTGGTGACACCTGAAGTTGTCCTCTGACCTCCATATGTAAGCTATGGCACGTGCACACCTGTATTTGTGTGTGCGCGCGCGCACGCACACACACACACACACACACACACACACACACACACACACACACACATACACGCAAGTAGATTCTATGCAAAGACCACACCATTTCTACAGGAATGCAGGAGTTCTAGAAGCTATCCTTGAAGATACCAGAGCACTCTGTTTCTCCCAATTTAGATAAGCCTGTGAAAGAGGGAAGGCCCCAAGCGGCCAGGAAGTGAATGGAGAGGGAGAGAGGCCACTGATGAGGAATCCACCACAGTCCTAGACTCTCTCTGGCTTCTGTGTATGGAATTAAAGGCTGGAGATCTGCCCAGCACACCTTGTGGCCGCATGAACCAGAAAACCCACTTGAGCTTAGGGATTCGTCGGCAGAGAAAAGTAGGAATAGATATGCTCGCAGAGGAAAAACCAGACTAAGAGTCTGGAGACCAGGCTCCCAGGCTGACCTTGATGCTGAGCTGCTGTGCATCCTCCTTCCAGCGCCTCTGCACCTCCTGACCTCCTCTCCACTCCTGCTCTGCCCCACTAGACTTCCCTGTGGGCCCCAGACCTGCTCTTCTCCTCTCCTTTCATATCCACTGAAGTCTCCCTTCCGAGCAGGCCAAGGAGAAGAAGCGGGTTGCAGAGTGAGTAATGCTAACTTCTCTTCCTGGTGCTCTGGGCCTCACGCCTCCTGTCCCTCTGCTCTGCTACCACTGATAGCAGCTTGATGTTGAGAGGCTCCTTTGTCACGCAGTATTCAACACAAGCCGTCCCCGCTCTTGGCACTCAGTGGCCTGGGACTCCCCGGATGCAGCTGCCTCATCCTGTATCAGAAGCCCCTGCGCTCTTCTCTCTTTGTCCCTCTGACTCCTGCTCAAAGGCTTCAAGTTATCCCACCTAAGCACATGTGTCCCTCTGGGATCCATTTCCCCACTGGACCTTCTGCTTTGTTGGGAGCAACCTGTTGGCTTTTTCCAGGAAGGCGATGCATTGTCCTGGCCGCCCCACTACCTCCCTTACTCTGTGGGTCCCCTGCTTTTGCAGCCTGTGTGCTGTGATGATTCCCCAGTGGGCTCTTTCATTTCCTGCTGCTGGGCCTAGTCCCTGGTGGGCATGTGCCCAAAGACTCCTGTTCTTGGCACACTTCCCCTGGCTTCTCCTTTGTTAGGTACTCATGCAAGCGGCAGGCAGGCCTTCTTAAGTTGCTGTTCAGCCTTGTGTACTGTAGAGGAGGCTCTGAGCAAGAACATTGTGCTGCTCTGTGTCTGTCTCCCTTTCTGCCCCTCTCTGTGTGCATGTGCGTGTGCGTGCGTGTGTGTGCGTGTGTGTGTGTGTGTGTGTGTGTGTGTGCGCACGTGTGTGTGTGTAAGAAAAAGATAGTGTGTGAGTTACTTTTCTATTGCGGTAATCAAAACACCATGATCAAGATAACTTACAGAAAGAAGGAAGCATTTGCTTGGGCTTCTGGTTGTTCCAGAGGGATAGGCCTTCATCACATCACTGCCGGGAAGAACAGCGGCAGCAAGGCAGGCCCAGTGACTGGAGCAGCAGCTGAGAGCTCACATCTCACACTGGGAGGGTGAGTCAGAGGGCACACTGGGAACAGTATGAGGCTCTTGCACCCCAAAGGCTGCTGCCTGTGATATACCTTCTCCAGCAAGGCCATTCCTTCTAATGCCCCCCAAATATCTCTACCGACTGGGGACTATATATTAAGACTCAGGCTAGGTGTCTGCCAGGAAAGAGGCATGGCGGAGCTCACAGACCTTCGCTTCCGAACCCTTTCAGTAGTTACCACTCTGTTATCTCTCGGCAAAAAGCAAGTTAGGAAAGGAAAGAGCTTGCTCTGCCTTACAGTTCCAGAGACAGAGAGTCCACCATGGTGGGGAAAGCGGTCAGCAGGGGCAGGAAGAAGGGAGGGAGGAGGGAGCTGGGAGAGGGAGGGGGGAGGGAGAGAGAGAAGGATAGAGAGACAGACAGACAGACAGACAGAGACAGAGAAAGGGAAAGAGAGAGAGGGAGAGAGAGAGACAGACAGACAGAGAGGAGAGAGAGAGAGACAGACAGACAGACAGACAGACAGACAGACAGAACAGGAAGTAAGGCCAGGCTATAAACCCCTCAAGGCCCACCCCCAGTGACATACTTCCTCCAGCAAGGCTCTACCTCCTAAAGATTCCATAACCTCTCCAAACAGGGACCAACAGAGAACCAAGTGTTCCAACTCGTGAGCCTATGGGGGCCATTTCTCACCAAACCACCACACCTCCAAAAAAGTCCGAGGAAGGAACTCAGAAATAAAAATTCCAGAAGTCAAGGAAAATGAGAGAGGGCAGACAGCAGCTGAGAGATGTCAGTGGAGTTTTTGAAGATGGAAGGTGACAGATTAACAGGAACTGCCTTAAGCTGAGGAGGGAAGGCCAAAGTCTGGAGCGTATGCCGGGGACAGAGCCAGGCTCTGAGGAAGTAGCCTCTCCCCACAGCAGAAGCTGAGGGCCCTGGGACCTTGGAAGGCTGCGGGTAGGAGCTGGAACACTAAGACCGTCTAAACAAACTCTCAATGTCTCCCCCCTCTTCTCATAGATTTCAGCCTGCCCCAGTGTAAAGGAAATGAGACCCAGAAGGGCTGGTGGGGAGGGACAGAAGGCCTCAGACCTCATAATCAAAGAACTGGAAGTCAGCAGGTCTCCTACTGGGACATCTTAGAGGCCTGGCATCTTGTACTGGCCGGTTTTATGTCAACTTTACACCAGCTGGTGTCATCAGAGAGGAGGGAGCCTCCGCTGAGAAAATGCCTCCATGAGATCTGGCTGTGGGACACTTTCTTAGTGATTGATGGAGGAGGGCCCAGCTCATGGCAGGCGGTGCCATCCCTGGGCTGCTGGTCCTGGGCTCTATAAGAAAGCAGGCCGAGCAAGCCATGGGAGCAAGCCAGTAAGCAGCACCCATCAGTGGCCTCTGCACCAGCTCCGGCCTCCAGGTTCCTGCCCTGTATGAGTTCCTGCTCTCACTGCTTTTGATGAGGAACTGTTATACGGAACTGTAAGTGAAATAAACCCTTTCCTCCCCAAGTTGCTCTTGGTCATGGTGTTTATCACAGCAATAGTAACCCTAACTAATACAAGAGTCCTGTGGATTTGGGGGACCCTGTGGTTTAGGGGCTCCTTTGTTTTGGTTCCTCTCCCTCCCCCACTTCCTTTCTTCCTTCACTCTCCCCCCTCTCCTCTCCCTCCTTCCTTCCCTCCCTGGATCCTTACCCTCTTCTTCCCTTCTCTTTTTTCCTCAGTGGCCTCTAACTCACTATGCAGCAGACCATGACCCTGAACTTCTGATCTCCTGCCTCCAACTCAAGGATGGCGTTCCCAGGCCGTCAGCCATCATGCCCGGTTTATCCAGTACTAGAGATGGACCCCCTGTGCTATGGCAAGCTGGGGAACACTCTGCCCCCTGAGCTGCACCCCCAGGTTCTCTCCTCATTCCGGAGGAAAAGCGGGCATGTGCCCCTTGGTGGCTTTTCACACATGATTTTGAATCTCCTGTAGCCTGGTGGGTTTTTAAAAAATTTAATTTTGTTTAGTTCTGGACAAGGCCACTGTGTATAGCCCAGGCTGGTCTTGAACTTACAGTAGTCACCCTGCCTTAGTACTCCAGTGCTGGGTTTCCAGGCATGAGTTATCACCCCTGGTCCCTTGCTGTAGGTACATCTGATGAAAATGCTCCTTTAGGACAGAGAAGTCCCAAAGTGGAGGACTGCAGGACTGTCTTCCTGTGCGACTCACAGTCACCCGTGGGCACATGGTGCAAAAACCTGTAGCTGGAGAGTTTTCTCTCCGGGTCCCCCAAGCCCTGGCAGTCTGACAGCCCACTTATAAAATAAACACACAGATGCTTATATTATTTAAACTGTTTGGCCTAATGGCTCAGGCTTCTTGTTAACTGTTCTTATATCTTAAATTAGCCCATTTCTATAAATCTGTACCTTGCCACGTGGCTCGTGGCTTACCGGCATCTTCACATGCTGCTTGTCACAGCGGCGGCTGGCAGTGTCTCCCTCCGCCTTCCTGTTCTCTCAATTCTTTCTGTTAGTCCTGCCTATACTTCCTGCCTGGCCACTGGCCAATCAGTGTTTTATTTATTGACCAACCAGAGCAACACATTTAACATATAGACCATCCCACAGCGAAAACCTTTCAAGAGAGGAGCAGTTTCCTGTACAGCATGGAGACACCAGTCATTCAGGGGCAGCATGTGCCTCTCTCTCACTCTGGGTTAGTGTTAAGCTACTTCCTCCCTTTCTGTGGAGTTCCTTTGAAACTCTAAATTTATTATACATTGTTTATGTTTGTGTGTGAGTGTGGTATATACCAGTAGTGTGTGTGTGTGTGTGTGTGTGTGTGTGTGTGTGTGTGTGTGTGTGTGTATCTGTGAGCCAGTGTGTGCATGAGCAGAGGTCACAGGGGGACATGGGGTGTCCTTCTCTGCCACTCTCCAACTTACTCCCCCAAGAGAAACTCTCTCACTGAACCTAGAGCTAGGCTGGCAGCCAGCACTCCCCAGTAATCCTCCTGTTTCTGTGCCCCACAGAGCTGAGATTACAGGCTCACATGTGGCCATGCCTGGCTTTTCACATGGGGCCTCAGAATGTGAATTCAGGTCCTCATGCTTACCCAACAAGTGCCCTTATGCACCACACCATCTTCACAACTCCCCACTTGAGTTCTTAACCAGTCTGTATGAGTTTGGGCAATGTGTTCTGTGGATGGTGACCTTTGACCCTTCTCCTACACATCTTTGAAACAAGCTTTGAATGAATGAAGGAGTCTGACACTGGGACCGAGGCAGCCGTGCACCTGCTCTGCAGATGCTCAGGACCAGCCTCACCATGTCGGGGGAGTCCCTCTGAAGTTACCCCAGCTGGTTCTCACCCAGACCTCCTTCCCCTCAGCTACGAAATGCAGAGCCCAGGAGAGCCATGCTGGCTGCAAGGTGACTTGTTAGATCAGTAACTGCAAGGGACAGAAACATCTGTTGGCACTCGGTGTCACGGATCACTCTCACGGTTTCCATCCTGGCTGCTGACATCTGCAGCTGAGCTCAGAACTCTGGCATCTGATGTGGGAGGTTGGTGTCAGCTCAGCTTGGTAAAATGCCACTGAAACTGCTTGTGAGAGAACTCCTCCGTCTGCCATGTGGCCTGGCCCCAGGGCAGGGAGGCAGGCAGGCCACGGACACAGATAACCATGGCTGGGGCAGCAAGGAGATGGGCACCACGTACTCTGCGGGTTTAGTGTGAAACACGAGGGCATCTCCTGATAATGTATTCTTACCCACAACTTGTGCTCTGACAAGTTGTGTAAGGGAACAAGGTTTTAAAGATGTCACTGGAAGTTTAGTCATAGCCAATCTGTAGACACCCAGAAGAGGGGTCAGATATAAAGCAACAAGATTTTGTGAGTCAATAACAAATTTCAGTGGAATAAATCTGACATGGAATTGGCCTTCATATATAAAAAGTTCTTACAAATCAATACAAGCTGTACTACAATGGCTATACAAACTGAAGACAAAGAAGCTTCTTGAAAGCAGACCTGTAAATGAACAGCACACTATAGGGGTAGGAAGATGTTTGGCTTTTTAGTAATAAATTTACACATAGACATTAGAAAATCTTAATTGTAACTATTAAGCTGGCAAAAAAAATTTAAATGAGCCTATGGAGACGGCTCAGTTGGTAAAGTGCTTGTGGCACAAGCATGAGGAACTGAGCTCAGATTCCCAGCATCCATGTAAAAAACGCTGGGGTGGTGGCACACTTATAACCCGAGTTCCGGGGAGGTAGAGATGGGCAGGTCTTTAGGGCTTGCTGACCAGCCAGTCTAGGCAACCAATGAACTCGAGCTCAGTAAGAGACATTATCTCAACAAACAAACAAACAAACAAACAGACAGATAGACAGACAGACAGACAAACAGGTAGATAGCTAGAGGGAGACACCCAAGAAACCTGTGACCACCATACATACACAGGTGAACACATGAAGGCATGTACTGGGACACACCTGCACAGGAACAAGCACACACACACACACACACACAGAGGAACAAGCACACACACACACACACACACACACACACAGGAACAAGCACACACACACACACACACACACACACACACGAGAACAAGCACATACACACACGGGAACAAGCACACACACACACACACACACACACACACACACACACACACACACACACAGACAAACAACCCTGGAAAAACTAGCGTTTATCTGGCCTGGTTGCTGAGGGAGCTAGGAAGCAAACTGCAAAACTTAAAGAACTCATTCGCTCTCAGAAGAGAACTCCAATGCATGCTGGCGGTTACCAGACCCCCGCCTCAGTCTTCATCAGGGCCGAGGCCCATTTGCCCTGCACAGAAAGTCTTGGCCTCCACTGGAGATGAGAGAGCGGTGATTTATCCTCAGTCTGTCAAGGTGTTAGGGGGACATCTGGGGTAGCAGGAAGGGCAAGCCATTTTGTTTTCCTAGTGCTATGGCAGGCCAGGCAGCTTCCCCAGCTGGGCCAGTCTCCCAGCAGGTGGCCAGGGACTGCTACCCTCAGCAAATCTTTATCTGGCCCACCGAGGACCATGAAATCCAGCCAGACCCTGCAAAGGTGACCCTGCCGCCCCGGTGCCCTCGGAAGCACTCAGCCAGGCTGGCTTCCATTTTGGGTCCAGCGTGGCCACCGAGGAATGCCAAACATCCGGGCGCCTGGCAGTCACAAGGTCACCAGGTGTTTGAGATCTCTTTCCTCGGACCCTGGAGGGAACTTCTCAAGCCCCCTCTCCAATTCTCGTTTTGCATCCTAAATCTGGACACAGCCCCAGCTCTTTGTGGGCTGGGGGGAGAGCAGCAGCGTCCCACTGGTGGGAGATGAGCGTTTCATAGGGAAATGGTCAGGCTAATTGGACCCAGGTGCCCCCAGGTGCTAACACGCATGCTCCCACTGGAAAAGTGGGTGAGAAGTGAAACCACATGGGCTACTTACAAATAAGTGAGGTGTGAGCTGCAGCCCACGCTTTCTCCTCCCCTCCCCCGCCACCTGCCTTTGCCCTGTAGGCTCAAGAGGAAGGCCCCCACACTCACACATCACCCGGTATGGTCGTGGTTTCCTGCCCAGTACTTTGCTGGTGCGTGGAAGGCACCGGACAAAGTCTGCCCTGAACCTGCTGGCCTAACGTGGGCTGGGACATTGGGAATCAGGATGACGGGTGTGTGTGTGTGTGTGTGTGTGTGTGTGTGTGTGTGTGTGTGTGTGTTGGGGGGGGGGGATGTTCTGAGCATTCTGCACAGGGCCGGGAGCTGCCACCCAGAGAGAAGTTGAAGACAGTCAGAAAGTAGGTCCTCAGTGTTGGGGGCCAATGAACACAGGCTTTTGCTTCTGGAATCCTGAGGACCCTGTGAACACCTTTTATTACTCTTTTTGTTTGTGAGACAGGGTCTCAGGTATCCCAGGTTTGCCCTGAACTCAATACGCTGCTGAGGATGATCTTGAACTCCAGATGCTCTTACCCCCTGCCTTTGTATTCCAAGTGCTGGGATTATAAGCTTGCACTACCGTGCTGCCTGGCTTTAGGCAGTGATGGGGATCGAACTCAGGGCTTTGGGAATGCTGGCAGACATTGTATTGACCGGGTACACCCCCAGCCTTATGTGCACTACTTAATGAATACTCATTACACCAAGACCAGCAACCTTTCCTCTCCCATTTTACAGATCAGCAAACTGAAGTTCAAAGATTACTGGTCAGAGATTCCCAGTAAGGACTTATCCAAGGTTCCCTGGCTAGTAAGTAACAAGGTGGGGGCTGGCTCTGAAGCCTGCAAATTAGGGCTTGCTGTCTGTCATCCTAGGCTTGGAGTTTGCATTTAGAAGGGGCTGACTAGTTCTGTAAACAGGAATTTCAAAGTCATGGAATGTCCTCAGGAGACCAAAGCTCAGTCCAACTCGATCTGACTAGTCCCTCTAAATCAGACAGTTGTCATTCAAACTCCACATGCACCTATATATCACTCATTTTTAAAAAAGAGGTTTTTAATTATACTTAAACATTTTTAAAGTTTTGTGTGGGCATGTGGGGAGCAGGCGCACACACACTGTGGAGTTTCTGTGGAAGTCAGAGGGCAGCTTGAGGTGGGGTTACTTTTCTTCAACCACGTGGCTCCTGGGGATTAGGTTTAGGTTGTCGGGCTTGGTGGCAGGTGTCTTTACCAACTAGGCCATCGGGCCACCCCCAGCCTCTGTATCACTTACTTCGACCATCGTATAAAATCTGAGACAAATAGCTGTGTGAAGATTCAGTTTCTAGGGATTCTACAAGACCCTGCTTGACACTAACTGAGCTCTCTTCAAGGCTTCACTCTGGGGACAGCACACTTGTTCATCAGTCACTTGTGTGGGGTGTAGAGGCCTGCCTGGGACTCCTACACTCCCCCAAACCAGTGATGCCTACATAGCTGATAACTCTGGTTCCAGAGCATAGAACTGTATAAGTTCTGGTTTGGTGCTCAGCAATGAAGTCCAGTTTTGTTAAAATGACCTTTTATTTATTTTTTACAAAATTACAGTGTGTGTGAAGATTCCACAGTGTGCATGTGGAGGTTACAGGAAAACTTGTGGGAGTCAGTTCTCTCTTTCCAGCTTGTGAAAATATGTTTATCACAGCAACACAAGAAACCAGAAGAGTGGCATGCTGGAGAACCCTGATCCATTTTATTGTTTGAGTCAGCTGAGGAGGAGGAGCCTGGGAACAGATCTGTACATGACCCCAGTACACTGAGCCATCTTGAACCCCCTCCTTCCTTAATGGGGGTGCCTCAGAGGGATCTAGTGAGCAGGCTGAGCCCCAAGGCAAGCTCCACAGTCCAGACCCAGATTTGCAGCTTGGGCTGGGGTGCCAGGGGTTCTATATTGCCAGGGAGAACAAGCCTCTGGACACAGAGCAATTCCACCATGGGGATTCTGGGATTACCTTACTGAATCCGAAGATGACCAATTTAGGCACTTCAGAATCTGCATTGAGTCTGTGTTTTTTACAGTGGAAGTCGTGTACTTATCTGGAATCTCTCCTCCACTACAGGTGTCTAAGGGGCCTGGGGTCTGCAGGACTGAAGAAAGCTGGGCTGAATCTGGCGATCGGAGGGCACTGGTGAGAGCATTGTCATGGGTTATAAGGCCCAGGGTCACGGGTGGCACTTGAACCATTTGGCTTTTCTATATCCATGTTTGTTTTCACAGTGTCTTGAGAATTGTAAATGAGGTATTAATTCATACGTGTGTGGGGGAGTCATATGGACATGTTAGCATGTGTGCTTGTTTGTATGCAGTTGCTTGTGCACATGTATGTGTAAATACGTGCAGGCCAGAAGTCAATCTTGAGTGTCTTCCTCAGTCTATCTCTGCACTTTTTTCTTTATCAGACAGGGTCTTGTGTGGAAGCCGGGACTTTTGTTTCATTAGGTTGCTCAGCCTGTTTCTGCTATCCCAGGGCTGGGATCACAGGAGTGTGCTACTGCGCTTGGCTTTTTAGTGGGCACTGGAGATCTGATCTCAGGTCCTTTCACCCGTTCAGCCATCTTCTGGACCACAGATATCAACTCTATTCACATAGAATCACACAGTATGTTGGGGGTGGGTGCAAAATGTCTCAGCAGTTACGAGTGTTTGCTGCTGTTGCCAGGGATCTGAGTTTGGGTCTCAGCGCCCACATCAGGTCTGATGCCCTCTTCTGGTCTCTGTGGGCACTGCACTCATGTGCACATACTCTTACACAGGCACAAACGCAGAATCAAAACAGGAAACAAGTGTTTAAGAAAACGAGATGCTGATTGTCTTGAGAAGTCAGTTACCCAGCAATCCTGGGCTACACGTCTTCTTTCTGAGTTCATGCAGTAGCTCTATCTTTATGGAATCTGTGCCCTTCAATGGGCAGAATTCTGTCCCACTACCCTGTACTGACTTGTACCTAAGCTACTTACATTGCTTTACATTGTCAGCCTTTCCTCTTGACCAAGATTGAGTTCAGTTTAGCTTAATTCATCCGAACGGTTCTGCCACAGGTCTGTTGTGTGCCTGGTATTGTATAACGACAGTCACTTTGAAACTGGGCTGGAGAGATGTCTCAGTGCTTAAGAGCATTGGTGCCCTTGCCGTTTCCAGCACTTACATTGGACAACTCAAAACCATTTGCAACTCCAGTTCCAGGGGATCTGAAACCTTCTTCTGGACACACACACACACACACACACACACACACACACACACACACACACACACGGAAATGAAAATTTTAAAAAATCTTTAAAATCAACAACCTCTTATATTGTATGGAGGATGAGACAGATGCTGAAACCATTTCTCCTGTAAGAGTCTGTAGGCCGGATGGTGGTGGCTGGCACATCTTTAATCCCAGCACTGGGAGGCAGAGCCAGGCATATCTTTGTGAGTTTGAGGTCAGATAGAGTCCCAGGCAAGAAAGTATGTGGTCAGAGTGAAAGGTGCTTCAGACAAAGGAGCAACCAGTGTGATGCTCCATCCTCTTGGAGGACCCACTCTGATGGCCTGGTGACACACAGAAAGAATTCACACAGATACCAAGCCCCAACAGTGCTTTGACAAGGTCTTCCGTCCAGCCCAGAGTGCTGCTGTGTTTTCTTTTTTTCTACTATGTTCTGTTCTGTTCTTTTTAAAAACAAGATGTATTTCGATTTTTCTCTTTGTATTAAATTTGACTTGTTATCAGTGTGTATTTGTGTGGCTGATGTGTGAGCGTCTCTGAGGACATCCTTCAGGAGCTGCCTCTCTTCTGCCATCGCGTGAGTCCCAGAGATGGACTCAGACCGTGAGTCTCACACCGCGAGGGCTCTCACCTGCTGAGCCATCTCGCCCGCCTCTTCTCTTCATTTGGATTTTTTTTTTTTTTTTGAGATGGTGTATCTTGTAGCCAAGGCTGGCCTTGAGCTCCTTATGTAGTCATGGATGACCTTGGCCTTCTGATGTTCCTACCTTTACCTCCCAAGTGCTGGGAGTACAGGCTTGTGCCATCACACCTGATGATTGCACTTCTGGGCATTGAACCCAGGGCTTCACACATGCTAGATAAAAGTACTCTACCACCCAAGCCACAGGCTCAGCCCAAACCATGATGTTTCAGCTTCAGACAGAGAGCATTCCAGAAAGTAAACCAGGTGTCCAGGTGGAGCTTCTGCCCCAGGGACAGAGGGCTCCTGTGGTCTAGACGGTGGTTCAATGATGTCGTCAATACAGAAGAAACACTGCCAAGAATCACTCACCAGAGAGGGCAGAGGTTCAGGAATGGACTCACCCAAACTGTGTCATCACCTATAGAGTGAGTTCTCAAGTTCTTTTCCAACGTAGGTCACACCTTGCTTGAGACGTCTGAGAGAAGCCATTCTGGTTGGCCTACTTCCTACCCTGTGAAGTGATAGGTGTGTCTCATGACTGGGCCTGAGTCCCTGATGGGAATGTCCAGGTTTCTACACATCAGTGTGGTTGGTGGCCTGCAGCAATTTACAATGTGCCCCAAGAAGACACAGAAAGACTTGCTGACGGCAGGTCCAAAGGCTTTCATGTGCTTTCTTTAGTTCCTGTTTTTTGGGACCTCCACCTCTTACCCTGCTTCTCTGAGTCCAGCCTGGGAAATCATTACCAGGCTACTGCTCCACTCTGGGTAGAGAAAGCAAGCATGTGGAAGCCTGTTCTGAACATGGCTTTGCTGGCTTTGAGTCAGAAACACTATGAACTAGGGAGTCATAACTCAGAGCATGTGTGGAAAGGTACCGCTGAGGACCCACCTGGATGAACAGTGCATCTTTAACATTTTTAAAATTTATTTATTTATTTGTGTGTGTGTGTGCTTGTGGAGTGCACATGAGCACACGTGTATTCCTGTGTGTGCCTTTACATGTGCAAGTCTGTGGGAATACCTGTGACAGACAAGTGTCATTTCTTAGATGTGGTCCACCTTGTTTCTCACTGGCCTCGAACTCATCAAGTAGGGTAGGCTGCTGCCCATCCAGGTGGAGGAGCCCACCAGTCTCGGCCTCCCCATCACTGGGGTTATAAGCACGCACCATCACACCTGGCTTTTTTTTTTAATGTGGATTCCGGAGATCAAACTCAGGTCCCTATGCTCACACAGCAGGTACTTGGCCAACTGAGCCGTCTCTGTGGCCCCCAGAGCACTAGCTTTCTGCTCGAAGAGAGAAACCAGGACACAAACACTGTGCTATTTAATTCCAAAGCTTGTCTAACCCTCGCTGTGTCCCCTGACTGAGGGTGATGGCTCAGAACCATGGTCTCTTGACCATTTCTTTAGTCCTCCAAGGCTGAAGAGGTGGGTGTGAAGCAGGGCCTGTTAGAGATATGCGTGGTAGGCAGCAAGTGGCAATAATCAGATCGCAACACTGGTGTTTATTTTTACATCTGTAGCCCTTATGCTTGTGTTGGAAATGTCTTGCAGGGTTGAAGATGAGCAAAAGGACCAATTCCTCTGCACGGAATCACCTCTAAGAGTCACCGTTCAAACAGAAATGACATTTACGTTGTAAGCGTGCGTCTCCTTTAACGTTTTCTAGGAAGAGCCCACAGCAATTACAGCTCTGTTCGGATGGACCGGACGTGACGGAGGTGAGTCCAGGAGCAGCGCTGGCCCCTTGTTGACATTGCCTCAGCTGCTCTCAAAAGTAGCAGAGCACATTTGTAATCCCAGCTCAGGGAGGGCGGCATGGCCGCTGTTAGTGTGCGGCTCATGTTCTCTGCGCAGCAAAGAACACATGTTACCCTGATGGGTTCTGGGACAAACCCTCACCTGCTAAGATTTTCTTTAGAGCAATTATGTAGTTAGTCGTCTGTCAGAACCAGTGTTTTTCATCCTCTGAATTAAAATGATAAGTTAGACAAGGCTGAGAGCGCATACACACACACACACACACACACACACACACACACACACACACACACACACACACACACTTTAGAATGTCAATAAATATGCCACCTGTCAAGCCATAAGGAGAGACTGTTCAATTGAAAGTAGCAATTATTTGAAAAATAGGTCACAACCACATCCATCAAAATTAGCCTGTTTTTTTTTTTTTGAGAAGACTGAAATCCCTAAGGCAGCAATTACTCATAAAATCCATAAATATAGAAGAATCAGTAACAAAATATAGTAATAACAGCACATGTAGACAGTGATCTCAATGTAGTGGGCATTAGTCTAAACGTGTGTGTGTGTGTGTGTGTGTGTGTGTGTGTGTGTGTGTGTGTGTGTGTGTGCATGGTGTTGGGTGCATGTGTGTGGTGTGTGAGTGTGTTTGGTGTGTGTATGGTGTATGTTATATGTGTATCTACACTTGGATGCATGGGTGGCTGGACCATGCTGATGCACTCAGAGGCCAGATGAGGTCATTTCGTATGCTGTTCTCTCACGCTTTGCCTAACTCCTTTGAGGCAGGGTCTCCCACTGAACCTCCTCAGTTTTCAGCTAGGCTGGTGGCCAGCAGGCTGCAGTGATCCTCCTGTCTCTGCTCCTGCTCCCTCAGTACCATGGTTAGGAGAGTACAGCCATGTCCATCTTTTTGATGAGGGTGCTGGGGATTTAAACCCAGACTTCATGCCTTTGCTGAGTCATCTCCCAAGCCCTAGTCCACATACTGTGGGCCAAGTAGATTAATCTTTAGAACATGGTGTTGAGTAGATGCTGTCTGAGAGAGCCCCTTCTACAGACCTGGAAGAGAGGCACAGAGAGATGAAGGAACATCCCAGAGGATAAATGGCTATGAAGCTCCAGATACCCAGTTATCTTCACATCGCTCTGTTGGCATAGTCTATGGAAGGAAGTAATGCAATCCTTGGTTAAAGAAGACAGAGCCATCTGAGGATGGAGCTCAGTCCAGCACATATGGAGCCCTGGGTTCAAGTCTCAGTAGAGCACAAACCCAGAACTCAGGACACAGAAACGGCTCAGCAGGTAAAAGAACTTGAGCAAGCCTGGCAGCTGGAGGTTGGTCCCCAGAATCAAGAAACGGTAGAGGAGAGAACCAACTCTGTCTAGCTGTCCTTAGCCTCTACATGCTTACTGTGGCATGATCATGCACTCATGCACAAATGTACTAATAAATAAGAATTTAAAGAAAGATATCCTGGCTCTGAGTCTTGGCTCTGCCCCTGACTTGATAATTTAGCAAGAATTTATTTTGGGGCTGTTACCTCATTTTCATTTGAGTTTTCAAGGTGTGTGTGAAAGTCCCATGATTTAATGTGTGTCAGGCAGTGGGTACTTGGCAGTGTCTGCTGGCCGGACTGGTTCCCTTGCCTTCTTTCTTCCTCAGCTTTCCCTTCCCATTCCTCCTTTTAAAAAAACAAGACCCCAGAGCCTACACACCAGCTCTCTGTGACTGGAATAAACACTTGATCTAATCAACTAATAAAGGGCATGGGGTTACTTTGTCTCCCTGTTTGTGTGGGTTCAGCTCAGAATAGGAGACTCCATTGCTCCCCTGCACGTGCTGAGGTACTCAGTCAACAGTCACACCAAGGGGCAGAGTGAAAACTGCTGAGGCAGAGCAGAGAAAGCAGGGGGGAGGGAAGAGAGGAGAGAAAGGAGAAGGAGGGAGAAAAAGAGGGGAGAGAGAGGGGAGAAACCGGAAGCAGAGGGAGAAAGGAGAGGGAGGAGAGGAGAGACAGGGAGAGGGAGGAGAGGAGAGAGAGGAGAGGGAGGGGGAGAGGGAGGGGGAGAGGAGAGAGAAGAGAAGAGGAGGAGAGAGGGGAGAGGGAGGAGAGGAGAGAGAGGAGAGGGAGGGGGAGAGGGAGAGGAGAGAGAGGGAGAGGGAGGAGAGGAGAGAGAGGAGAGGGAAGGGGAGAGGGAGAGGAGAGAGAAGAAAAGAGAAGAAGAGGAGGGAGGGGAGAGGGAGGAGAGGAGGGGGAGGAGAGAGGGAGGAGAGGAGAAGAAGGGGAGGGAGGGGAGAGGGAGGAGAGGAGAGGGAGGGGAGAGGGAAGGAAGACTAAAGGAGAGGGGAAAGGAGAGAGAGAGGGAGAAAGGAGAGAGAGGAGAGGATGTAGGAATAGGAGAGAGAGACAAGGAAAGAGAAAAGGGAGACAGACACACAGATTCATACTAGTAGATAGTCTGCAGATCGATTGCCCCCAACAGCCTGGAACATTCCTCCTATGCCCCACATCCTAAAGCCCCCCCCCCCCCCGCCCTCCTAGCAGCACCGTGGATCTGGACTGTCTCCCCAAAGAAGCACATGTTTGAAGCTTGTCCCTATTGGGAGGCCTGGAAACCTACAGCGCTGTCGTGTCATCTACAAAGTTCATGACTAAGAACCAAGCAATGGAGTTACATAACAAACGCAATAAAAACTCCTGTTTTAAGTAAGTTCTTATTTGTGGTTGGGCTGAGTTCACAGCTGTCCTTGGTCACGTGTGCTCCAAACGCATTGAGTCGGACACACCTGCTAGGGGGGTCTAATGCAGATTTTTGGGTCCCTGGGGACTGTGCCCTTGAAGGTTAGTAGAATCCTAGACTCCTTCTTTTGCTATTTTGCATTCTAGTCATGAGATGAGGTGTTTATCTCCTTCACACATTCCTGCCCTGATGTGTTGCTTGGCAACAGGCCCCAAAGCAATGGATCCAGCGGAACATGGACAGACACTCCTGAAAACCTGTGCCCAAATAAATCTTTTTTAAAAAAATGATTTATTTTTATTATATTTTTAAGTTATTGTGTATGTGTATAGTTATGTATGTAGCCATGTGCACATGACTACTGGTGCCTGTGAAGGCTTGGAGCTGAGGTTACAGGCAGGCATGAGCCACCTGACGTAGGTGTAAGAACAGTACTCACTCTGATCCACTGGGTCATCTCTCCAGCCGCAAATCTTTTCTTTCTACAAGCTGATTACCTCAGGTGTTTTGTTACAGTACCGGAACGCTGACTAATACGGTGACCAACAAAAGCAAAAGTGAATGCAGGAAGACAACCTGCCTGTCAAACACGTGGATCAATAATGTGGGTCAGAGTTCAGAAGGGAGCATCGCAGGGATGTTCAGCTCTGTCCCACAATGACCAGGGCTGGAGCTGCTGAGCCAAGGAGTCACGTTTTGAATAGCAGTTTAGCTCTCAAGCTGGTATGCGATCTGGTCATGATGGATGCGGGAGAGGGTCCTGTGAGACTGCTGGTCAGAATGCCATGTGTGATCTCCCCCTCACACTCCCTCCTGCCTCCTGTTAGCAACAGACCTTGCCCTTGGCCACCCGAATGGGGTGTGAGCTGTGGGAGTTCAGCCTTCTAGAGCACAGCTAGGTGATGGAGATGACGGGGTGGCAGTGTGTGATGGGGGAGGAGATGTCAGCCTGGGACAACGGCTCAGCTGGTAAAGCACTTGTCTTCTCAAGTGTAGGGACCTGAGTTCAGATCCTCAGTTCAGAGCCCACGTGGAAAGCCAGATGTAGCTGTGTGCCCCAGTGGTTCCAGTGATGGTGAGATGGGAGGTGAGACAGGCTGGAAGCTGGAGGACCAGCCAGCCTTGGCCTGTTTGACAAAGTTCCGGGCTAGATAGACCCTGTTTCAAATAAAAGATGGAAGGCACCCGAGGACAGAGACCTAGAGCTATCCTCTGACCTCCACAGATGCGCTGGACACATGTGCACCATACACACGTGCACCCATAAGCACATGTGGACACGTGTGAAGACACACACACACACACACACACACACACACACACACACACACGCCCTACATACTTATACTGAATACCTATACTGCTCTGAGAGGTGAAGTCAGGGGCTCCTGTGTTCCAGACAGGCTCCTTGACCTCACAGCAGGCAGCTGTGCTCCAAGACTATGCAGGTAAACGGGGTGAGGTGCTCCCCACCAAGCCCTCTGGCGCCAGGCCTAAAGGATGTCCCAAATTGCCCTGCAGCTGCCTCCCCGAAACATTTCCGACACTCATCAGTCCTAACAAGCTCCCTGCACCAACTTGCCCTCCCCAACGCGCCGTTTCTCATTGCCAAGTGTAATTAATGTGAGGCATTGACTTAGGGCACAGCTAACAAGCACATATTAATTCTGAAAAGTCAGGTTCTCTCCCTGGAAATGAGCTGCTGACGATCAGCTACCACAGGAGTTTAAAAGTGCAGGAAAGGGAGGAGGTAATTATGGGCTGGCATGGCCTTGCCGGTCTGTGCTTCTGCCCCCTGGAAATGCCCCCAAACGACAGTGAATGATGGTTCCCCGCCTCCAGGAGGGGTGCTGGGAGTCTCCCCAGTGCTGCCTCCTTAATGCCCAGTACTCCCTCCCCAGAGAGTACCTGCTTTTGGCCTGTCTTTCTGCTGCAATCCTCCTTTGGAACTTGAGTGATGATCTGCCTAATTGTTTTCCCCACTGGGTATTTACAGGTCCAGCTCAGATGCTTCCAGGTCACTCATTGGGCAGCCTTGGGCCAATCGATGCCAGACCCACATCTACCCTTTGTTCTAGCTCCTGAAAGCTGGCCTGTCCTCCAGAACCCTGTTTCTAGGAGCTCAGTCCTTCAGCCAAGCCCTTCCCTGTCTCTCTCCCCAGTAGGAAGAGGGGGAACGCTTCACCTTCCTGCATGGGGAATGGACATAGAAAAGGGGCTTTCTACATCGTGATGGTGGGTTGGCATGGGGTTGCCTACTTCGTTGTGGGGGCTTCCTTCTGTCTACCACCCTCTCCTTTGCCCTGGAAAAGGCAGGGGAGATCAGGGCTGGGGTAGGGACAGTCAGCCTCTGGTTCTTTATGCTTGTTTCCTTTCAAATTTTTATTCAGTGTTATTGTATTTGTGCGAACACATGTCTATCTGTGTGTCTGCGTCTGTGTGTGGGAGCACATGTGTGTGTGTGTCATGCCTAAGGACAGCTCGTGGGAGTCAGGTCTCTCCTCCCACCTGATGTGGGACTGGACTCAGATCATCAGGCTTGAGCTGAAGGGCTTTTCCCTGCTTGGCCATCTTGCCATGTGGTCCTGCTGGGTGCAGCCCCGGCTCGGGTTCTTTTCAGCCGTGTTAAGTCAGGACAAGCCACACGAGCTTGTTAATCTTCAGGAACTCACTGGCAATTTGGGGCTGTAACCTCCCTCCTCTGAATTACAGGGGGATGGATGTAGGGGCCGCCGTGCAGAGCTTCCTGTCTACAGCCAGAACAAACACTGACTCTCCACCCACCCTCAGCTTCCTTCTTGAACCCTGTTGCATGTGCTTCTGTGCACCCCAGGAGCAGCTGGGGCCACCCCAATGCTCATGTTTCTTGGGATACGTGAGGAAACCGCCATACACCTCTATTTAAAAACTCATTTTGTGGTTTCCCCTGTTATTTCTAGAACCTCCGACACCCTCTTCCCTACCTCTCTCTTCTCCACATCATTCCCAATCCAACCCCTCACCTTTACCGTCTCTGGTTACAGACCACCACTCTCAAAGGATGTCCAATACTCCATTCCAGAACCTGGGGGTTTTCTGTGAGTGCTTTTATGCTGACAGATCGGGATAACACCCTGTGTGGCCTCTTCTGTGCCTGAACATCCCCTTCAGCTGGGGGAAAGGACAGCTTTCTCTACAGTTGCCTCCTCCTTACCTTCTTTCCCCAACCACTCTCCAAAATGGCTTTTTGACTTGAGTGTTGCTGCCAGGGTCTCCTGTGACACAATGTCCAGGTTCTTTGTGCTTTGAACAAGGAATTGGAGAAGACACAGATAGTCAGTGAAAGCATATATTTATTTATGTGTATACATATGTCTGGGTAAATGTATGCTATGTGTGTGCACATGCTCACTGAGGCATTAGATCCCCAGAGCTGAGGCAACAGGTGGTCGTGAGCTGCCTGATGTGCGTGTGCGTGTGCGTGTGTGTGTGTGTGTGTGTGTGTGTGTGTGTGTGTGTGTCTTAACTTGGATCTTCTATAAGATCAGTACATGTTCTTAATTGAAGAGCCATCTCTTCAGCCCCAAAGTGTACATTTATTGAAAGTGAGAATAAAAACAGATATGCTCCACAGGGCAAGAGCAGTCTTGAGCACACACACACACACACACACACACACACACACACACACACACACACACACGTCTCAAGAGCCCCGTTTTCCTAATGCAGAGGCATTTGTTACAAAAGGTGTGATGGTTACTATCATAACCTTCCGGATCTAGAATCACTGAAAAGTTAAGACTCACATAGGTGTATCTTTGAGGGATTCATCCTGACTGAATTAACAGAAGCAGATGGCTCACCCTATGATGGCAACACCATTCTAAGAGCTGGGCTCTGGCCCTGAGCAAAGTGAGCTGAGCCCAGCATCCATCTCTCTGCTTCCTGACTGTGGATGCCACATGAGCATCTGCCTCCAGCTCTCGCCACCATGCCTTCTCTGTCACGCCGGGCTAGAGCCTCAAACAGTGAGCCAAACACCACCGTTCCTTCCTGAAGTTGCTGGGGTCAGGCATTTTGTCATAGCAACAAGACAAGTGACTAGTTCTAAAGGGAAGGGAGGGGCTCCGGAAGGTCTGCACCTCTCTTTGGCTGTTACAGGGGACTGGCTGTTGTTGTTGGGGGCCAGGTCTGCACAATCCTTTGGGTAGTTGGAGCAGTCTAAGTTTTGTGTGTCGGGGTAAAGGTGTGCTGGGTCTTAGAATTAACCTTCTTGTGATTCACAGCTGTGCGTGTTTGGACCCCCTCTCTTCTGGCATCAGGTGGCTGGTCATTGACCTGCTTTCCATGAAGAGTTCTAAAGGTTTCTTGGGGGGTGCATTTTGTTTTTGTTAGTACTCAAGTTGTCCGCTCTCCCCACTTTTTGCAGCTTCCTGCTGCTAGCCCGACCAATCATGCTTTACCTGGATACCCTGATAATCCTTCATTGACAGCTCTTAAGGCGATTCCTTAGCATCCCTCTATAAGCCTTCCTGTCTTTGGTGGACTCACCACTAAAGCTGGGTTCAAAGATGTGGGAGACAGCTCAGTCAATGAAGCGCCTGCTTTGCAAGCACAAGGGCCTGAGTTTGATTCCCAGGAGCCATGTAAAAATAAAAAGCCAGGCTTGGTGGTCCATGCTTGTATTCCCAGCTACAGCAAGATGGGCGGAAGAGAGACATGCAGATCCCCAGAGTGCCCTGGCCAGTTAGCCTGACAGACTTGTTGAAGTTCCAGGCCAACAAGAGACCCCATATCACACAAAAACTGTAAAGCACCTGAAGAATCACACTCGAGGTTGTCCCCTGACCTTCACACACACCTGCACATCTACATGTCCCCAGCCCCAAGATGGATTCAAGTTCAAGACGCAGTTCCTAATCCCCTCAAGCAAGAAGTTGAACACACGGTCTCCAGACTGATAATCCTGGAGTCAGGGACAACATGGGTCTGAGATCCCAGCCAAGGCTGGATGGACAGGGGTCTCCCTCAGAGCAGCCCTGGGGTCCTGTAGGCCCTGGGACTTTGGCTGTGTGTATGAGTCCAAAGCAAGGACGCTGTCTCCATTTCTGTTTTCACCCTTGCATCAATTCTGAGGACATGTGGGATGAGAATCTGACTAATTAGTCCTTTAACTCCCTTGCTTTAATAGCTATCAGATGGAAACTTCGGCTCCTTTATTACATGAAGCTGGATGTCACCCCGATAACTGCTGTGCCACATGGTGGAAACTTCTGGATTCAGCTTCTGTTGGTTAACTGCTTCTCTCTGTCTCTGATCCAGTGTGAACGGGGTGCTCTCCGGAAAAGTAGCTCTCCAAGCTCCCCTCAAATGCGCCAGCAACTAATTTGATACAGAAAGCATCTCGAGTCTTGATTTGAAATTTGGAGAGTGGCTCAGACCAAGCAAGCCTTTGGGAGACTAAATTTCACCAATTACTTTGAAAACTAAGTAGGCACGGTGTTGAATCCAGCATACCACGATTGTAGTCTATGTGTCAAGGGGCTCTCGTTCCCAGTCTGCCAGCCTTACCTTTCTTCTCCTGGGATAATTCACATCTCACCTCTTGGCTGAGGGAACCATGGTGACTACGCTGTGACACCTGGCCCTTTGTTGGTCTCCAGAGAGCATCAGTGGACTGGCAATGGCTCAAGGGTGAGGATAGTTCTCCCCGACAACATCAGGGCCATTTGGAGGGAACCAAATGCGGTAGTTCCTTTTCTCATAGCTACGACCAAATCCCTGGCAAGAAGCAAGTTAAGTAGGAATGAGTTTGTTTTGGCCCACAGTCTGAAGGGATGCAGTCCATCATGGTGGGGAAGGCATGGTAGCAGGCGTGCGGGACAGCTGGTGACACTGCATCTACAGTCAGGTAGCTTGGCTCCCTTTATCGTGTTCAGTCAGCTCTGGACCTCAGCCTATGGAATGGCGCCATTCACCTTCAGGGTGGATCTTCCCATTTTAGTTAATCTAATCTAGAAAATTCTTCACATATATGCCCAGAGATTTGTTTCCATGGCGAGTCTAGACCCTATCAAGTAAACACTCCGTATGAGCCACATTAAGTCTCAGGTATGCCCTGGGGACCAGCCACAGTGGTAAAAGTTCTGAGCCCACCATCATCCCCTTTTCTCTTCACTGATGGCTCTGTAGGAAAACCACTATCAGGGCTGGAGAGACGGAGTACAGGCCGCTCTTGCCAAGGACCTGAGTTTGGTTCCCAGCATCCACTTTGGGTGGTTCGTACCACTTATAACCCCAGCTCTAAGGGATCTGAAGCCTTCTAGCCTCCAAGGGTACCTGCACATATGAACACATACTTATAAATTTAAAACAAGTTAAAAAATAACAGCCCCTGCTGTTTGGACCTTTTAGATGACGGGCCTAGGCGCTGTGAAGGCTGCTTGTGTGGGCTGGTGGATACTAGGCTTCTGTGGTGCTGATTTTCACCAGAGGTCAGCATTTCCAGAAAGAAGGGAGGAGAGATGAGATCAGACAATTGTCTGTTTGGGTTTTTTTTTTTGTTTTGTTTTGTTTTTGTTTTTCGAGACAGGGTTTCTCTATGTAGCTTTGGCGCCTTTCTGGAACTCACTTGGTAGCCCAGGCTGGCCTCGAACTCACAGAGATCCGCCTGGCTCTGCCTCCTGAGTGCTGGGATTAAAGGCGTGCAACACCACAGCCTGGCGAGATCAGACAATTGTCATGCAAGTCTGATAAAGTCTTGGCCAAACTGAGAGGATTTCCTCATGAGGAAATCCCATGCTGGATTGCAGTGACCATGACTTTCTCTTCACTTCTCATTCCAATGTCTTTGCCCCAGAAAGGGTGTCTCCCCCTCATCCCCCCGCTCCCCACATGCTTCTTTAAAGTGGAGTCTGGGTGGTACCAGTCCTAGTACACCATACACAGATGGGGTTCAGGTAACATTTTATTTTATTTTATTGTCCATGTTTGTATGTGTGCACATGCCTATGTGTGGGAACATGCATATGGAGGGCAGAGGATAACCTTGAATGTCATCCCACGGGTACCACCCACCTTTTTCTTTGAGACAGGATCTCTTACGAGGACCTGGAATTTGCAATGTAAGCTATGCTGGCTGCTTATTGAGCTCCAGGGGGCCTCCTATCTCTGCTCCCTCCATGCTGGGATTAGAAGCCACCACACTTGGCATTTTATTTATTTATTTTACTGGGCATCAGTCTCAGGTCCTCATGCCTCCAAGGCAAGCACTTTACCAACTGAACCATCTCCCAAGCCCTCAACCAACCTTTTAGATGCTGGACCCCCAATTCACACTAGGCTCTGATTGTCTGAGAGACAGGTTTTTTCTACTCCATAGGACATTGAGTCTCCTGGGGATGGGGTGTCTCCTTGGAACTGTGTCCCAAGGTGACTTGTGCTTCTTTTTTCTTTTGTTCCCCAGGTGGGAAAACAGCTCAGATCAATTCAGGTTGTCCTGATAGGGCTGAAGAGGGCATCTCAAGGCTCCAGAGCTCCTGTTGGCCAACTGTGCTGATTAACTTCAGTTACCAACTTCACACAACTTAGAATCACATGGCAAGCGAATCCCAAGGTTATTTATATTGGGTTGACCTGTGGGCATGTCTTTGAATTAATTAACTGGTGTGAGAAGACCCAGCCCACCATGGGTGGTGCTATTCCCTACAAAGGTGGACCGGAACTGTATAAGAGTGGAGAAACTGAGCTGAGCTCAGCAAGTAAGTATGCATTCATGGTTCATTTCTCTCTGCTCTTGGTTATGAATGTCAGTTGCTGTTTGAAGTTCCTGCCTTAACTTCCCCATAGTGATGGGCTACAACCTGGAATTATAAGCTGAACTAAACCCCATTATCTCCCAAGTTGCTTTCGGTGAGAGTGTTTTATCACAATGACAAAATAAAGTTAGAACACCAGGACCGTGTTGCCAGAAGCTGAGGCCCTTCCCATCTTTTCCATTTCACGAGTCTGGTACTCCCTTCTCTCTCGGATTCCAGGCCGCTGTAACCTAGTGCTCCTACTACAAAGGGTATTTCTGTAAATGCCCATGAGTCATCTTGGCTTTCTCACCTCTGCCTTCATTGTATAGTCTCTCTTTCTCAAACTTTTCCATTTCAAAAAGATGCCAGTTGTGGCCTTTCCCATGTGTGAGGTTATCTGAATTGTTTCTGTAAAGACCCTTCTCTTCTGATATTTGTGGGGGAACACGGAACACACCTGCAGTTTCAGCACTTGGGAGGCTGGGGCAGGAGGATCTCAAGTTCAGCTTAGACAACTGAGTGAGGCTGGCTACAAACAGAATCTTAGGAGAGAGCTGGGCATGTAGTTTGGGGGTTGGCGATTGCCTGACAGATGTGAGGTCCTGGATTCAACCCTTAGCACCTCAACAAACAAACAAGCAGATAGGCAATCCCTTTGTAACTTAGATCAGAGTCTGAGATACTAGGGGGCAGGGCGTCGAGACTCCAGCACACACACACACACACACACACACACACACGCACACATGTGCGCACACACACAGAGGCACATGCACACACACGTACACACACACAGCCTAGCATCGTGGTAGGCTCTTAGGATCTCAGCACTGAGAATCTCAGCACTGAGACAGGAGGATTCTTGGGACTACATGCCCCTCTGGGCTAGCCTGCTTGGTAAGTTCCAAGCCAATGAGGGACTTTGTCTCAAAAAATAATGGGGAAAAAGAAAAAGAAAGAGAAATTGGTGGTAGGTACTCCAGCAATGACAGAAGAGGTTGTCCTCTGACTTCCACATTATGTACTCACACATGCACATGTACCTGGGCACATGCAAACATGCACAGACACTCTCATTTGTGTGTGTGTGTGTGTGTGTGTGTGTGTGTGTGTGTGTGTGCGCACACGCGCACGTGTGCATGCATGCACATATTCCTCTGAATGGGTAGGGGTGTGTGCATGCTTGTGCATATGTATAGAGGCCAGAGCACAACCTCAGGTCCACTTTCTTTCTGAGACAGGGTGCTCTACCCAGCTGTTGACCACCAGGGATCTGCCAGGGTTCACCTCAACCCTGAGATTACAACTAGGTGCCACCATGACTGGCTTCATTTTTATTTATTTGGGTGCTTTTAAACATGCATGTGATACTTCATAGTCTCAAGATCAGGAGACCAGCCTCCAGGCGTACCTGAGGTATTATTTAGCCTCTCAGTATGCCTGTGAGGGACCAAGCTAACTAGGTTAATCGAGGTGGGAAGGCCCCCACTGGCAGTAGGGGAGCCGTTCCCTGGCCTGAGGCCCTAGACTATACAAAAAGGAGAGCCTGAGCTGAGCACAGCGTTCCTTGCTCTCTGTTTCCTGACTGTGTGGATGTGACGTGACCCGCTGCCCAAAGCTCCTGCTGTCTTGACTTCTCTGCATGCCCTTGCACTGTGAGTGGAAAAAGGAGCCCCTGTCCTTGTGTGCCGTCTTTCATGTGTGTTCACCTTGACTTCCCTGGATTCTATGGATTATCCTCAGATCGGGCTCTGGTGTTTACATGGCCAGCACTTCACCAGAGGGAGCCTCTCCTCATCTCTCATTCACCTCTTTGTGTGTGCCCTGCCCTCCCCTCCCCTCTTCTAATGGAGGATGGGAAGGTTCTCCGTGTCTGAGCTAAGGCCACCACCACATCCAGAAGGCTCACCAGAGTGGAGGGAGGGGACTTCTCACCCCCTCTGGGAGCTCTCAGAGGTCAATACAAACCACTTTTGGTCATTGTCCAAAGTGAAGAACATTCCTGCTTCTTCCAGATCATTATTAAGAATTTTATAGGATCATACACAATCTTCTGCCTCACATACCGACCCAAAGTCCCAGAGAAAAACTCATCTCTGAGTATTGGGCCATAAATTATATGAGGTACATTTCATTATAAAGTATGGTTCTTTCGTCCTTTATGAATGTTCTGCATACCCCCCTGGGGGTTGTAATGTACACTGACATCTTACTTTCTTCCAAGAAACATTCCCCTGTATTGTTTAGTATGTGGGGCCTTGCGGGGCAAACAAATCCTCCTCTGGAAGATGAAGGCAGTTGGCTGCGATTTAATGGGCACACAATCGCACATCTACGCCTGGGCTCCAGGGAGCTCACATACAATCTTTAGAAAAACCAGGGAAGTATACATAGTTGGGGAAGAGGGCTTCGTAAACAGCACACACACATAATTGCAAGGGCTTGAAATAACTCAGAAGGCAAATGATACTACAGGCAGTGAGGGAATGCGTATTTTATAACAAGTCGGGCCTCATTATGACTGATGTTTAACTTACCATGCTTTCGTGGGTTTGTCCGTCACTCCCTGGCACATCCAACCCTTCCTATGGTAATTCATTTTCCTTAAAGTGAAGAAGCAGCGGCTGAGATGGCTGAGTCGGCCTCAGAGTGCTTGCTTTGTAGGCATGAATTTCTGATTTGGATCTCCAGGACCCCAGTAAACAGCTAGGGTGTTGGGATGTGCATTTGTGATCCGAGTGCTGGGGAGGCAGAGACAGGCAGGTTTGCTGGCCAGCCAGTCTAGCTGAGTCGGCCAACCCCAGGTCCAAGTGAGAGACCCTACCTCCAAAAACGAGGTAAAGGGGCCACAGAAATGCACACAGACTTGTAAAGAAAATAATTCATAAAATAAGGTAAAATGCACCCGAGAAATGACACTCAAAGTTAGCCTGTGGTCTCCACATACACACTTGCGTAATGGCACACACATACGAACACACGTGCACACACATCCCCCCCCACACACAGGGGAGGGGCAAGAGTAGGTGAAAAGTCAAGCAAATTAGAGGGGGCCGTGGGGCCTCTTTGCCTTCTCTTCAGTCAGCAAAGCCAGCTGTGGCAGCCGCAGCTGGACCTTGGCGCACTTGCCTTCCCAAATGCTTCAGTTCTACCTTGAGAAGATCAGAAGCCTCAGCTCATCAAATTGAACTCAGCTGAAGACCGCTCCCCGTCTTTGGAGTGCTACTAAACAATCTGCCAATTATTTAAATTAAACCCAAACCCGGCCCCTTCCACATCTGCACGCAAAATGCTGAAATTCCAAGCGCAACTTTACTGGCATAAGAAAATAATAAGGGGAGTTCAATTTGTGTCAGCATGGCTCAGGAAAATAAGATATCATGTCTTGCTGTCTGCTTGATGTCAGCTTCTCGGATACAAACCCTAATGTCTCATCCTAGACTGTCCACACCAGGGCCTGCCAAACCCCGAAGTTCAGCCAGAGTTCACTGGGCTACTACCAAATAGCTTTTCTTTCTCCTTTCTCAGTCGTTAGGATCCCTCTGCTTTATACTGTGCACACATGATGCGTTTACCTCTTAAAACATATATAACTCTATTATCTGCCTCTGTTCTTGGGGAACCCTGTAAAATCCCTTCCTGCGACGAGCTGCTTCTCCGGCTCACAGTGACTCTGCTTCTTGACGTCCACGGCCGACACTGGGTCCTGTCTGGACTGCGTGGTCAGTACTTAGACAAAATCTGCAATATTTAAGAGAATCTGCATAACAGCAAAAAAGTCCCTCTTCTGAAAATAAGTATAGTGGAGAGGAAATAGCCCAGACACTGGTCACTTACTCACCAGGATGGTTTCCAAAATACTTTCTCAAGCCTCTTATGGTGGTGTACACCTTTAATGGCAGCACTTGGGAGGCAGAGGCAGGCGGATCCCTCTGAGTTTGAGGCCAGCCTGGTCAACATAGAAAATTTCAGGCCAGCCAGGACCACATAGTGAGACCTTGTCTAAAATAAACAAACAGCCTCCCCCCCCCAACAACAACAACTCCTCCAAATACTTTCTCAGCTCTGCGTCACAACCAAGCCTGAGGCTTGCTCAGGGTGTGCCCTGAGAACTTGCCCTAAGACTGGCACCCAGTCTTTGGAGGTCAGGGTGAGGGAGAGGCAGAGGGTCCCAGTCTGAAAGCTCAGTTGTGTTCTTCCCTTCAGCTGGGAAGTAGAGATTGCCGTAGGGCCATTTCCCCCCAATCTTCATTCCTTAGTCTTGAGTGACTTTACGTGGTGACGGCTGTCACCCCGCCCCCCACTGAAGCTGTGCACGGCACTTGGACTCATGCAAGATCATCATTTCAGTGCCACAAGATGATATATCAATTTAGAGTCCTGGCATGGCCAGAGAGCTAGGATTTCACTCCCCAGCAGACCTGCGGCTTTAGTAGGTGTGTGAAGACAAGTGCATTGAAGCCTTTGATCCAGTGCGGTCTCCAAGATGCCTTTCCTGAGTGCTGTTTAATTGGGCCCACCTCCAGCATCTTTCCTCCAACATAAGCTTTCTTCCCCCCCTCCCCTCCTCTCTCCTGCCCCTCTCTTCCCCTACTGTCTCCCCTCCCTTCACCATTCCTTCCTTCCTCCCTTTCTCCCTTTCCTCTCCTTCCTCTCTCCCCTCCCCTCCTGTCTTCTCTTCCTTCTCCATCCCTTCCTTCCTCTCTCTCCCCCTTCCCCCACTTCCCTTCTCCCCTCACTCCCCTGCCCTTTCTTTCCCTTTCCTCCATCTTTTCCCACCCCCTTCTTCCTTCTCCTCCTACTTCTCTTTCTCTTATTTGTTTATTTATTTGTTTTTGGGCTCCAGTCTCACTATGTTTCCCAGACTAACTTTGAACGGTTGGACTCAAGTCCTAATTCTCCTCCCTCAGTTGGAGTAGCTGGAACTGCTCAGCTTGGTCTCCTTCAGAGTGGCCACGTGGAAGGAAACCCATGCTTCCGTTACAGGATGGAGGTTGGGATGGTCTGTGTGTGGGAAAGCTCCACTCGGTGAGAGACTAAAATCTTCAAAACTCGCTGTAGCCTTCTTACCCACACGATTCTCTTCAAAACAATGAAAATAGTAGTGAAGTCACTTTTGAGGTGGGTTACAGCTTATTATAGGGACTATTTCAAAAAGTGTGTGTCTGTATGTGTGTGTATGGAGACCAAAGGTCAATGTTAGGTGTCTTCTTCAATCTCTATCATTTTATTATTATTATTATTACTATTATTGTTATTATTTTATTTCTTTTGAGACAGTCTCTCACTGAACCTGGAGCTTGTCAGTTGGCTGGACTGGCTGGCCAGCCAGATCCAGGGAGCCTCCTGGCCCTGCCTCCCCAGGGCTGGGCTTTCAGAGCCCCACCTCCCCAGGGCTGGGCTTTCAGATACCTACTGCTACCCCTGGATTTTTAATCGATGCAAGGGATTCAAGTTCGGATCCTTAGCAAGCACTTTACCCCCGGAGCCATCTCTCCAGCCTGGTTACAGTATAATTATTATTATTAAAAAGCATGCTGTATATCCAGTGTCAATTCAGAAGTTCTTGTTCTTTCTGAGACTGAGTCTCACTATGTCCCAGGCTTTGATTCTCTTCCTTTAGCCTCCTAAATCCCGGACTTACAGACACAGCTGCCACCACTCCTGGCCCAGGAAACTTGGAACACCTTTTAGTACTTGGCCTCCAAAACCTGAGTTTGGCTTAATTAAGTAATCAGATGAACCATCACAGATAAGCTGAGTCTGAACACAGCAGCAAAAGAAAGAAACCCTGAGACACAGCCATCCCTGTTAGGTTCTGATCACTATCATCTTGATGCTTTTTATCTTTCGTATCGTAAAATAATTCATCTTAAACATTGCACTTAAAGGAACTGACTGCTGATTCATATTTGAGTTAATCTGGTATCAATTACTGGCCTGGATTTGGAAAATTTGATGTCTGAGCAGATGAAATACTTCAATACCTTAGATAGAGTTAGAGTTGGTTTCTGGATCCAGCCTGCAACGGCATGGTCAGAAAAGTTTAAAATATTTCTGCCAGATTCAAAGACGAGCAAGATTAAAAATTCCCAAATGTGTATCCTGGATCTCCTCCAAAAGCATTCCATCTTTATTCATTATTGGATATTGTCTTGATTAAAATTCCTGTTGGTTTGTCCTTGGTTAAGTAGTAATCTTGTAGCCTAGCGTTTGGAATGTATTGGGATCATGTGACATGTGTGAGCCCGAATGAATATAGAGAGATCTCTTTCACAAGTCAGCAAGGCCGACTGAACGAGTTCAGATTTCAGCAGAGTAGCTTCAGGCTGGGGGAGGGATGGGCTAGCCGCTCGGCACATTCTTTGCCAACATGTGAGTCAGAAAGAGCTGTTCAAAGCCGAATGACTTTCCCTGTAACACCGAAGTCCCGAATCAGGGCCGATTTCTCTAGAGAAAATGAGATCCTCCCCCTCCTCGCCCCTTTATCTCTCTGTTCTATTTCTAGCAGTTGCTAACTTCACCCAGTACCATGTGAAAAATGCAGTCCACAATGGGAAGCAGATGACTGCAGGGCCGCCATCTTCTGAGTCACATCCTTCTGTCCTCTGCATTCCTTTCCAGACTGGAGATTGATGGAGAGGAGGGGCCGAGAGGGAAAATCCAAAGAAAACGTGGGCCCCCTCTCGCAGCCATGAAAATGCTTGTCTTGTGTGTCTCTGTGTGTGTGTGTGTGTACATGTGTGTGCACGATTATGGAGCAGCCAGGGGACAGCCTCAGCCGCCCTTCCCTCTCAGGAGCTGTCCACCGCGTTTCTCGGAGCCTGGGTTTCTCACTGACTTGCAGCCCTCTGATCTGGCTAGGCTGGCTGCCCAGGGGCTCCAGGGACCTGCCTGTCTCTGCCTCCCTAGCACTGGCATTCATAAGCATATGCTACCATACCTGGCTTTTTATAAGGGTGCTGGAGATCTAAACAGAGGTCCTCATGCTTGTCCGGCAAGCAGGTCACCAAAAGAGCCATCTCCCCAGCCCTCATACCAATGCTTTTATTATTCCCGCAATCTGCTCGGTATTGGTCTCCAGGGATTCCAGTCTAGAACCCGAAGCCTGTGGAAGACCAAGAAGAGAGTGGGAAGCTGTTCAACACTGGGAGACCCAGCTGGCCTTTTGTTTTGTTTTATATTAATGGGCACTGAGAAATGAAGTCTGTCTCAGAGAGGGGAGGGGCAGAATATTGGCCAAGGTCTAAGTCCCCAGAGATGACAAAAGCTGTCAACACCTCTCTTGTGCTGGAAACATATCCGTCAGCTAGAAAAAGTCACGAGGTGGAGTTGGAGCCAAGCTTTCTGGGATAGACTCAACTTTTGGGCAAGCTGTCGAGAAGTCTGTTCATCTAAGTGTACTCCCCAGTATGGCCGGTGAGGATACCACATGGGACTGGACGAGACTATGCTCCCATTGTCTCTAGTAACAGGATCAGCATCCTCCGGAACAAAGCATCAGGTTGCAGTAATAGTTGCAAAGAAGCCTGTAGGCAGTGCTTCATAGTGTGTGTGTGTTTGCGTGTGTGTGTGTGTTTGCGTGTGTTTGTGTGTGTGTGTGTGTTTGCGTGTGTGTGTGTTTGCGTGTGTGTGTGTGTTTGCGTTTGTGCGTGTGTGTGTTTGCGTGTGTGTGTGTTTGCGTGTGTGTGTGTGTTTGCGCGTGTGTGTGTGTGTGTGTTTGCGTGTGTGTGTGTGTGTTTGCGTGTGTGTGTGTGTTTGCGTGTGTGTGTGTTTGCGTGTGTGTGTGTGTGTGTGTGTTTGCGTGTGTGTGTTTGCGTGTGTGTGTGTGTGTTTGCGTGTGTGTGTGTGTTTGTGTGTGTGTGTATGTGTGTGTGTGTGTGTGTGTGTGTGTGTGTGTGTGTGTGTGTGTGTGTATATGTAGGCCAGAGGTCAGTGCCTGACGACTTTCTCAATCTCTCTTCACCTTGTTGGCTGAGACAGGGTCTCTCACTGAACCTGGAGCTCAGAGACTTGTCTAGACTGGCTGACAGGGAGACCCAGGGATCCTCTTGTCTCTGCCTACCAAGTGCTGGGAGCGCAGGTGTGTACCTCCAAGCCCAACTTTTTTATATGGGTGAGGGGACCCGAATACAGGTCCTCATGCTTGCAGGACAAGCACTTTGCACACTAGGTTATCTCCTCAGCCTGACCCTTTGTAGCATTGTATGCCCCAGGGAGCCCTCCTCCTGGGAAGCGGGTCTGCCACTCATGGAAATGAATGGGTCAAATAACTTCCCATGAGGCCAAGTCACAGGTGAGTCTTCTTGGGTTGACAGTGAACTTGCTATCAGTCTCTCATCCATGTGCAGAAACATCTGTGAAGCTAGGACTCGGTGTAGTTAGTTAAGGGAAAGCTCTAGGATGATCAAGGCTTTGTCTGCTGCCTTCAGAACTGTATGACCAGTGCCCAGAACAGTAACTGTGCATACGTAGTTGAGAATGAGTGACTGAATAAATGAATAATATCAGAGATTGTAAATCAGAATCAAGAATGTAGTCAAATGTTTTTGAGCACATGAGCTGACACACACTCACTATTTTAACACTTATATATTCTATAATATATTATAGTATTATATATATGTATTAATATTTTGGCTCATAGATCCTCCCCTTCCCTCTCTCCTTCCATTCTCTTCCCTTTCTTTTTCTCTCCCCCTACCTCCCTTCTCTTTTCATCAAGGTTTTATTATATAGCCCAGGCTGGCCTCCAATAATTCCACAGCCCCAGTATCCAGAGTGCTAGGATTACAGATGTTACACCAACCCTCGTGGCTGAACACATTGTTTCAACAAATGGAATTTGGGGACAATAAGAGTAAGGAAAAGACCAGCAAATGATAATTACCTACTCTGCAATGATAAGCAAACACTGTTCCATTTCCTGGATGAGGAAGTGGAGGCTTCGAAAGGTTAAGTCATTTACCTAAGCTACCACAGAGAATGAGAAACAGAACTGTGCATTTCAGACCCAAGGTTCCCATATTGGAATTGTCTTAAAGATGGAGTCACTGGTCACTTCATTATGGCAGGCTCACTGCATCAGCATTTGGGGATTTTGGACAGCTTACACATGATGCTGGAAAAGAGTTTAGAATGATTTCTTTTTATGGGAAGATTTTCGAATTTTGAGATTCAAATCAGATTAAGTGGGTGAAAGTGCTTTTTCAGGCTGCTTGGCTTGGTGCTAAAAAAGAAAAAAAAATTGTCCTGAATCCAAATCCCATATAAATGTATTAACATTTTCTAGCCAAGAGCTCACAGAAGCAAGGAATAAATCACCATGCCTCTGACCCAGGAGGTGACCAGGGAGAGTGAGCTGGGTGTTTGATGAGGTCCCAGGGGACTCACGCTTCCAGAGCCACAGTGCACAGCTGTGTGCTCTTGGGAAAATCACTCCATCTCTCCTGATACCACTTTATTGATGTTGCAATTCAGATTTCCTCAAGACAGTCCTTGTTTCGTCCTTATTTGTTTGTGTTTGTGAATATGCTCATGGAGGCCAGAAGGGGAGTTGGATCTCCTGGAGTTGGAATTACAGAGTAAGTCACGCTACTTACTGGGTGCTAGGAACTGAACTCCAGTCCTCTGCAAGAGCGGCCATCTCTCTTAACTTCTGAGCCATCTCTCCAGCCCCTCCGTGAGATCTTGATAACCCCTGCTTTGCTTACTCCTCTGATAGCACCAGAATCAGGAGAAGCCATGGAATTAAAACACTGCAAAATTCATAGCGTTCAATCGAGAAATCCTTTACATTAGTGATGGATACTCCTATATTCTGTGATGATGGAATTTGACCTCCCCCTCTTACCTAATCATACTAATTAATTTAATTTGCACCTCTAGGGGGTAAACATGCTTTTCTCTCCTTTACAATTCTTTTCTCCCTGGAGAAAGGGTCACATGTGGCCCAGCCTGTCCTTGAACTCAGTCTATAGTTGAAGATGGTCTTGAACCCCTGTTTCTCCTGCTCCACTTCCCAAGTGATGAGATGAGGGATGTGCACCTCTATACCCAATTTTACATGGTACTGGAGCTGTGGATGGAAATCAGGGCTTCTTGCTTGCTAGGAAAGTATCCCCCCAACTGAGGTACATCTCTGACCCATCTCCTTTAGAACTTTGGTCCAATTTTCCTTTAAATTCAACAGAACTTTCCCTTTGTCGTTGTGGACACCCACCTCGCTCCTTTCTGTTAAACTTCAGCTCTATGAAGACGATTTTTTCCCCTCTAAGGTAGCAAGCCCTTGCATACAGATTCACCTCTGAGGGCACAAAGAGTTGAGACAATGTCTCCCTGTGTTCATATGTTTTTAGGGTTGGCCCCAGTTATAAAGTGTAATTATGGTGCTTTCTTGCCCGATGCTAGACAAGTCTGAGGAGGCCTCTCGGACATTCCTGTGCATTCCATGGGCCTGTGAGTAATTGCTGTACTGGTGATGATGGCGTCCTTGAGAAGTCCTCTGCTGCTGGGGGTTTGATTTCTGTAATGCCTACATACCCCATGAATTTAATTACCATCGTTTTGGTACCTGACAAATATGCTTCCCTTATAAACCTTATATTTATGTTTGGATAGGACCGGAGGCTGTGTGTGTTGTAACCACTCCACTCCAGACATTCGTGAAAACAGCCCTCTGAACTCACATTGAGTATTTGGTTTAATGACCCATAGCTTGTGATATTCTTTTCTTGGTTGGGAAACTATTTTTCAAGTTCTGTTCTCTCCAATCCCTTTCTTCTCCCTTCCTGCCTCCCTCTAAATTTTATAATGCTGTGTTTCCTCTGGAAAGATTAGGTAAGAGGGAACACGTGTGTGAAGTCCTGGCTGCCTCCCATGTGCAGCAGGCTGGTGAGACAGGCCAAAGGCCAAATGACTTCAGCACCTGAGGAGGGTGTGGATCTCATTATAGCTGCAGGGGCTGGGGAGGGAATGAGTGGCTGAAAAGGCCATTGGACTTGCTGGATACCTGGTCAACATTTGGTGTGAAAGCAGGTCTTCGGTGGGCCAGTAAGCCTTTCCAAAGTACGTTTTTCTGAGCAGAAAGCCTCCCGTCCACCTCGCATAGTTAATGGTTTGTGGACTTTGAAGGCTGTTTGAGATGATCTTGTTCATCTCTTTATTTTATAACGGGTAGCTGATTATTACTTTTCTCACTGCTGTGGGAAGTAGAGGACAAAAGTACCCTTGGGAAGAAAGAGTGCTCTGACTCACAGTTTGAAAGTCCAGTCCATCACGGTGAGGAAGGCTTGAAGACAGAACCACGAAGCAGCTGAAGGCAGGAAGCAGAGAGAGATGGATGCTGGGAATCAACTCACTTTCTCCTTTCTATTCAACCCAGGACCCCAGCCCATGGGATGTGCTGCCCACATTTAGAGTGGGTTTTGTCACCTCAGTTAGCCTAGAAATTCCCTCACAAACATGCCCAGACTTTGTCTCCTCTGTGATTCTGGAGCCTGCCGCGTTGATAATCAGTATTAACCACCACAGGTAGCTCATGGCATTTGAAGAGCTTCCCCAGGTCCCTGCAGTCCATGTCCACTCTCATGGGCTGACTCACATAGACACAGGTCTCCATATCCTCTGAGCACTTGGTCTGTGTTTTGTGGGTCACTGCTTGGTCTCTAAGCTTTAGCTGTGGCCTTTAAAGAATTGGTTAAAAACCAGAGAGTTGAGGGTCACATGGACAAACACTTGTGTAGTCACTGTCAGCTTAACATGTGCTGGAGAGATAGAGCCGTGCCACAGGGTGTGAGAGCGTGCAGAGCTTAAGAAGACTCGGCTACTCCAAGGACACCCGAAGGAAGGTGTAGAAGTGGGCTCTAGGAGATTTGAAGAAAGGAAGCACGCACTCATGTGAAGGTTCAGAGCTCCCAGCAACAGAACACAAACACGGAGAGAGCACTGTGCTGTCCATGCTGGAAGGTGTGAGGAGGACGTCGGCCTCACAGGGCAGGAGCACAATGCTCATGAGCCTGTCTAAGGTGACTGCTTCTTTGCCCAGGGGATGGAGATGTACTGCAGGGTTTGAATTCGGCAAGGAAGAGAAGACAATAAGAGATAACTTAGTTTGGACAAAGGTATCATTGGAGACACAGCATCCGTTCAGACCTTTCTGGAAAGACTCTCAGCAGCGGTGACACAGATGATCCCAGGGGAACATTTCACCCTGCGAGGGCTCTGTTGGAGTGAGGTCTGCCACACAGGCTTCCAGAATGCCTGCTATCATTGCTTTCCATCAGCTGGAGATGTTTGCTCTAATTGTTCCTTGCAGCAGGAGAGTCAAGGAGAGGTAGGGTTCTCCCCGTTTAGAAAGGAAGTTCAGAGGTAAGGAAAAAGAGACAGCCACCCCTAAGACCAGGAGCTGTCAAGTGAGTGACAGAAGCCTGCAGGCAGCCTCTGACCTGACCTCACTAATTCCAGAGCTCACGTGGATGTTCCACGTTGTGAAGTTCTTGCTTGGCTGCACTTTATAGGTCCAGGAAGGTCTGCCTCGCTGCCTCCAAGCTTGTGTGAGGATTCACTGAGAGGGTTCAACAGCACACAGGAGGAGGACACACGCCCTTCTAAGTTGTCACCTGCTCCTGACTTGCCAGTTGGAGCCTCTTAGGGTTGTCTGTTCACTCTTTGTTTTGTCTTCCATTTAAGGAGTAGAAATATAACCAGCTTGAGGAGGGTCCTGTTGAGCTGATTGCCATGAGCCGCTCTAAACCAGAACTGATCGAACTCTGCTGGCAGCATCTTTAGAACTTGGGTGGCCCCTTTCGTAGCTAGAAAAAAAAAATCAACAACAGGGGAGGGGTGGGGGATTTCATGCACATCCTCGAATAAAAGGGTGATGGTTTTCAAACTCTATTTGTGATGCATTTTCTAAATTTTGATGACAACTCTGGCTTAAGCCGTGGCAGTTTGTGACATTCTCTGATCAGCGTTTCCTTTGGAGATCGGCTTGATTATGGGTTTGGGTCCTGAGTGATTTCTAAACATAAGAAATCAGCTCATCTAGTACTCAATAAAACCCCCCTTTCCAAAGGAGGGCCATGTGCTGGAAGCTGTTAGAGTTTGGAGCAAGAGAATAGGGCAGTGTACTTAGGGAAACTCCAGGTTTATGGAGGCAGAAAATAATTCAGAACTGATTTATTTTAAACCAAGGTATTCAATTCCCCCATTGGACCTGTGATCTCTCCTGCCATGGGATTTGACTGGCCTTACAGTATCAGGCATGGATTCTTTCCTGTGGAGCGGGCCTCAAATCCAGTCTAAGAGCAGTTGGTGGCCTTCATGGCCATCCTGTCGCCACTGCACACGTGGGCATCTATTGCTTGGCAGAATGTGTCATAGCTGGTAAGTACCTGGTCTAGAGAGTAAGAGATAGGGGCATGTGGATACAAAGGAGATCTTCTGTGTTCTTGCAATGGTCCAGACCTTGCTGCTGGTTCTGTCTTTTCTGGAACCCATGGCTTTTTCTGGAAGGCTATAAGAATCCAGTAAAGGCAGAGGCACAACCTTAGGTAGCTCATCCTGGCTGCCACCCAGAGGCTGGGATTGAACCCAAGGAGGTAAAGCACAGCAGACCAACATGGACAACAATGGCAGTCTCCTGAGTTCGACAGGGGCAGTGGAAAAAGAACCAGTTTTCCAGAGAATGGCTCTCTTAACTGTTGCTCCCTGGATCCCCAGCATCCAGCGCTCATGAGATGCCCACATTCTTCCTGGAAGATGCTCCTCTCTCCATCCCGTATATACAGTACAGCCTAGGTGTGTCCCTGCTTATCCTGTGCAGAGATATAGACTCGTCTACAGCTGTGCCGACTTGAACGCACTCAGTCTCGTCACAGATCTAACTCAAATTTCAGCCTTAAAGATGTTTATCGTACCATGAGTTTTATTTGTAAAATTATGGAAAACATTCACATGTCAAAACAGGGGAAGTCTCTTGGTTTGGGTGGAATGTTTGGTATTTGGAAAACCATGTTTAAATGACTGTTTGATGACAAAGTAAATGCTATTAACGTAATGAGTGCACAAGCAACACACAGTACCATGCCCAGTTATGCTTCTGTTCCCTCACAGAAACAACCCGGGGAAAAGGGAGACGAGAGTACCCAGGGACCGGTCCTGGGTTCCTTAAGCCGGAAGCTTAAGAACGTTGCCGTTCCTTTCCTTCTGCAATACTTTCCCCAGTTTTATACTGTGGAGAGGTAGAAGTTTTCAAGTCAGAAGAGTAAAAATTTACTGTGGAAAAAAATGCAGACATCCCAAGGTCTCACTTCAAAGAGCTCAGCGCTGCCACCTGACTGTGGGAAGCCTCATAGCCTCTGTGCTCACAGCTTCATCAGTGAAATGGGTGCAAAATAATGTCTCCCGGTTAATGATGCCCTGTTATAAATGGCACACACAGCAAGTGACACGAAGGTGCTCTGTGGCTTCAGGAGCACACGACATTCTGTCATGACTGCATCCCTTCCCACACTGTACCTGCTGTCAGTGATTGCTGTAGTCTTCTGGGCAGACCTCAATCGATGGAAGCCTAGTATGGACAAGAAGGTGGAGTGTTCAGCAACTTCCTGTCCCTGTGATAAAATTCCCAAGAAAATCAACAGAGAGAAAGACGCCTTTAGCTTTTTAGTTTCAGCCCATGGTAGGTTAATTTTGACTGTTAATTTTGGGTCTCTAGCGAGGAGTGTTTTTCAACTTATGGTATACAGGAAGTAAAAAAAAAAAAGAGGAAGTATTGGGGCTAAGGAAACAGCTCAGAAAATAAATTTCATGCAGAGACATAAAGATCTGAGTTCGAGCCCCAGAAACCACAAGCTGCATGTGCAAGAATGTCCTTGTAACACAGTGCCAGAGAGGTGGAGACCAGAGGATCCCTGGTGTTCACTAGCCAGCCAGCCTGTTCTGCTCAGTGAGTTCCAGGCTAGAGAGAGATTCTGTCTCAAAAAAACAAGGTGAGTGGTTCCTGAGAAAGAACAGCTGAGACTGTCCTCTGGCTTTTGTATGAACAGATACATATGTACTTGTGCACTGCACACAAGTTAACAGACACATACCTGTGTATATACACATCTACACACACACAGGAGAAAGAGGAAGGAAGGTCCCCATGCTCCCTTCAATAGCACTGGGCCCAATGACCTCGCTTCTTCTCTCTAGTCCTCAGCTCTGAAAGGCATGGCCATCTCCTAGTAGCCCCATAGGCCAATGACTACACTTTTAATTCATGGGCCCTTCTGGGGCGTATTTAGGTATAAATCACAATAAGCTGTTCATCTTGGTTTAAATGGGGACAGTCGAGTCTGGACAAATATAATGTCATTGTGTTTAAGAAAGAAAGGATAGGGGCTCTTGGGATAGTAGGTGATGAGGAAGAAACTGGGCAATGAGGGGTAGGTCCCTGACTAGTGCACATTCTCTCTGTCTCTGTCTCTCTCTGTCTCTCTCTGTCTCTGTCTCTCTCTGTCTCTCTCTGTCTCTCTCTCTCTCTCTCTCTCTCTCTGTGTGTGTGTGTGTGTGTGTGTGTGTGTGTGTGTGTGTGTGTGTGTGTAAGAATGCATATGTGCACATGCCTGTGCATATGGAGGTTAGAGGTCAGTCTTGGATGTCATTCTTCAGGAGCAATCCACCTTGTCTGATTTAACAAAGTCTCTCACTGGGACCTGAGGCTTGCCAATGAGGCTAGGGTAGCTGGCCAGTGAGTCCCAGTGATCTTCCTGTTTTTACCTCCCTAGGATAGAGAAAACAAACACATATCACCTCGCTTAACTTTTTAAGCAGGTTCTGGGAACTGAACTTAGGACTCTACACTTGTATGCCAAGGACTTTAATGTGTGGCCCATCTCTTCCTCTCCATGGGTCCTTTTCTCAGCATCATTAACAAAGAGCTAGTACACACCATTCAAGAGAAGGGAACCAAGAACAGGAGAAAAAAAACCCACACAGAAAAGGACTAGAAGGAGGGGTGAGGGGACAAGCCAACAGCTCCACGTACAACCAAGTGGTGGTATTCAAATTATCAGGTATCATTTCCACAGTAAGTGAAAATCCTGTTCAGTGATGACTCTATAAAGCAATTATTCTGGTCCCCGACCACTTTGAGACACACAACAAAGACATGGCCAAGGTATGATCACCAAGAGTGTCTGTAGGGAATGAGCACCCAGGAAGTTGAGGAGGTCAGGGGGAATGGGTGAACAGAAAAGGACTTGAACACAAGACAATTGGGTAACATGTCCAAAGCAGAGGGAACAGGAAACCCACAGATGAAGATGTGTTTAGGGGACAGGAAGTAGGCAACTTCCCCCCAGTTTGAAAGTCTCTAGTTGAGTTGTTTTGAGCAAGTCATTGAACTCAAATCCAATTGTTTCTTCAGTAAAAATGAGGCCAACAATATTTCCTAAGCTGCTGGGATGATTAAATGAGAGGAGAGACCAAGTTCCAGGCATAGAGTAAGTGTTCAAAAACATTAATTTCCTTTTCTTTTGCTTTTTCCCTTTTCCTTTGAGGCACATAATGTCTAGTTCAGGACCAATGATTGCAAATTGGTGGCTCATGAGCCAGACCTCGCCTGTAGACGTGTTTTGCTTGGATCACAGAATTCTGGCTCATACTAGGTCTTAAAAATATTTTGAATTAGTTGGCAACATTTGAAAATTAGAAGATTTCATATAAATATACAAATTTCTGGCTTCTCTTGAAAACTGAGATCTGGCCTCAGCAAGCCCCCGGTGTTACCACTTGGCAGCAGCAGCCTGGAACTGAGTCGGACTGCTTCTGTGAGTGAGTCCTGTGCTCCCTGGTTCTGCGTGGTCCCTTCCTGCTGAACCCCAACACTGAGGCAAGTGTCAGCTGCAATTTATCATTGTGTCTGTACTATTTTCTTTAATTCTTAAATTGAGTTAAGAGCAGGGTAAAAATTCTTTTTATAGGAAAAGCAGAAAACTGAGAGCATGGCCAAGAATACCATCAGTTTCAAAAACAGAAGAGAGAACATATTGCTTTGAGGAAGAAAGAAAATTCCTGTTTAATATTGGAGGAGAACATACCTGTATTCAGAGAGTAACATGGCCTGTCTTGCTCACTTCTGCAACCTGCCTGGCTTTTACAGACATTTGCGTTCACAGCCCCTACCTTAAGCCACTTCTAACTAACCCTATCTATTTGTGGAGATATCAACACCTTTTGAAACTTCCTTCCAACCATGGAAGGAAAAATTTGCCAAAACTGAAAGAGGGGGACCTGGAGACGACTCAGTGGCTAGCATCCATGTGAAAAGTTGGGCATGCATGGGCACTCCCCTGTAACCTCAGCTCTGTGGATGGTGGAGGGAGGAGGGTCACTGGGGCTTTCTGGCTGCCCACCTACTTCCAGACTTGAGTGAGATACCCTGTCTCAAGGAATATGATGGGGCAGGCCACCTGATGTCTTCCTCTGGCCTCTGTACATTCACGTGGGTACATTCACCCTTCTCTACCACACACACATACATACATACATACATACATACACACACACACACACACACACACACACACACAGAACAAAAGTGAAGAACACTGTAAGTACTCATGGTGGTTGACATGAAATCTATCAATTGGAGTACTGGATAAGGTTTATAACTTCTGTGGATATATCTGTTCAGTTTCCATGGGAGTATGTACTTTTGGATATTTTGGTGCTTGGTCCTTCAAGAGTTTCCTGATTATGACTCCAGACCAAAGGTGCCTAGTAGAGGGGAAAATGCTTTTGAATAACATCTTCCTATAGAAATATAATGCACACTTTCTAATTCACTTAGTTAAAAGAAATGAATGAGTTTAATTTAAATACAGTATTTTACTTTAACAGCATGGCTGCTCCTTGATGGAGCATGGAATTATATCCTGACAAACTCATCACACGTTAAATATATCATAGTGTTTACTGAATACACACCCAGATCAGTGCTGGGGGAAATGTGGGGAGAGGGTTCACACTTTGGGAGAAATCTTCAGGCAGTTACTGGTTGCTGTAGGGTGGCAGGGTTTGGGGAGATATTTTCCTCGGTGATATAGCCACACATAAGTCACCTGAGCTCCTGTAAGTAACCTCAATTAAACTCACTGTTCACCAAATTAGCCTTGGGTGGAGTCATTTCTTCACTCAGTCCTTGTAGCTTATCGGAGCTTGTTTCTGTTGTTGTGACAAATACTGGAGACAAAGCTGCATAGAGGAGAAAAGGGTTTATTTGGCCCAGATTTAACATTCAGAAGTTTGGGTCTCACTGGGTATAGACTGCTTTCACACCATACTGAAGTTGAAAAAATCAGTCAAGGACTGCTTAAATATCCAAAAGGCAGTGTGGTCATTTTGTGTGTGTGTGTGTGTGTGTGTGTGTGTGTGTGTGTGTGTACATGAACTTGTGTGTGCTGCATGTTCATGTGTATGCATGGACACATGTGTCATGAGCTTTCTCTTTCTTTCTTTCTTTCTTTCTTTCTTTCTTTCTTTCTTTCTTTCTTTCTTTCTTTCTTTCTTTCTTTAAACAATTTTTTGAAACAGGGTTTCTCTGTGTAGCTTCGGTGCCTGTCCTGAAATTCACTCTGTAGCCCAGGCTGGCCTCAAACTCACAGAGATCTGCCTGCCTTCGCCTCCCAAGTGCTAGGATTAAAGGTGTGTGCCACCACTGCCCAGCATGAGCTTTCTTTCTAACTTAGGCAGTAAGCAAGCAGTTTGAGAGCAACATCATGTATTTCTTCTTTATAAACTCTCCCAGAGAGAAGGAAGAGCTTGGGAGATGGCTTATTCAGTAAAGTGGGGGACCTGAGTTTGATCCCCAGAATCTATGTAAAGATAAACTGGTGTGGAGATATGCTTATAATCCTATTGCTGAGGAGGCAGAGACAGGTGGATCTGAGAGGCTGGATGACCTGCTGGTTAGCGTAGCCTAGCTAGAGAGCTCCAGGCCAAGGAGAGACTTTGCCTAAAAAACACAAGGGGGTGTTTTCCTAAGACACAGCTGAGGTCATTCCCTGGTCCTACATTCATAAGCACACATGGGCCCACACATACACGCAAACTCCCCAGAGTGCTGATGGTGTGGAGTGCTATAGCAGGTCACATGGTTTTCCTTGACCAAGTATAGGTTTTTCATTCAAACAAAAGAACACATTTTTTTTCCATGATGGAAAAGTCCAAAGCTAAAGTTCCTGTTCCAAAACAGAGCATTGGTTCTCGCTGCTCCTGTTGAACCTTCAAGGTCAAAGATGCAATTGAATTTGACATTGGGTGTCAACAGACATTCATTAATTGACTCAAAGATTCATTAGCAAACATGTCAGACACCAGGAATTCTACAGATCACAAAAGCACATTTACGACTCCATCCCTCCTCAATAATGGTTACTCATTATGAGAAACCAATGCTGTTTCACACGCAGAAGGGCCAATGGATGTAGCGCCAGAAGGAGAGATGAAGGGCACGGATGGAGGAGTGGTCCATCCATGTGGAAAGGGGTGGGAGGGTTTCCTAGAGGAGGTGGGATTCCAGCAGGTCTCCGGAATGAGCAGACACTCTGAAGGCATCGGGCAGGAAGGGCATGAACTTACACTTGTGTGGCCAGCATATGCAGGACTCCAGAGGGAGCCCCACATGGGGGCTGATGGTTGAAGCAGATGGACCTGCTGTGTCCTCCCATAATGGGTTCATCGGTGAGGCTGCAGCCCCCCCCCCATGTGCACGTTCTTTTATTCTTTTGCTTTGCCATGACTGTTTCTAGATGCTACAAGGTGTGAGATGCCCAGCTCTATTGCAGACTTGAGATTTCCTCCTCCTCCCACTATTGGGCTACCTCCCTCGTGGACATGCAGGCAGTTCCACTTGTTTACATTCAAGGACCTTTTGAGTCCCATCTAAAAGACATTTCTACAGAAGTACCTTAAACAGCTTTCTGAATAACCCTTAAAATTAAGCACCATTAAACCGTAACCAAAAAGTACATGTGGACTGGAGACGTGTCAACATGTGTTTTGCGTCTTTCACTCATGTAATTTATGTATCTTTCACGGCCCCTGGACAGCCCCCATGTGCTGCACACATGGCTGGTACTTTTCTTATTAGGAATGGTATAAAGAGGGTCAGGGGAATCAGACTACTGAATTGATAAACACTGATAAAAAATGGCTTCTGAGACACTCACTTTAATGTGAAGAACATTTATCTGATGAACATAGAATTTCATGACTAAAAGGAACCTTGGAAGAATGTGGTACAAACTAGTCACTGTACACATAGAAACTGAGACCTTTCATTTAGGAGCTAAATGAATCCCACTGGATCTTCAAATACCAGTCTCAAAACAAGAATGTGAGCCTCAGCTGTCTCCCTTGTAGTGTAACATGCTTTTAAAATTATACTTGTTTATTTGTGTGTGTGCTCATGCACATGTGTGCCATGCATGCTGTGTGTTGAGGTCAGAGGACAACTTACAGGACTTGGTCCTCTCTTCCATCATGTGGGTTCTGGGAATTGAACTCAGATCATCAGGCTTGGTGACAAGATCCTTTACCTACTGAGCCATCTCATCAGTCCCATGAGATTTTATTTTTTTAATCCTTATTTTTCCAAACCAGTCTGCTCATAATTTTCATTGGAAAACCATTATTATTTTCCAGTAAAAGGATTTCTGAATAGCATTTCTAGAAGGCTCCCTAGCTCCAACTATAAGGACAGGGAAAAGACGGAAATCTATAGAAACAGTACAGTGCCTGGTACATGAAAGTTTCTTAATTAGTGTTTGGGGGAATTAAGGAACCACAGCAGCAACCAGGATGGCAGCCAGCTGAGCTACTAGAATCAGTGAGAGTGACCATAGGATTACAAGATCTATAAAACCAGAATGGGAACTACAGTTAGGGACCAACATAGGCTTTGCCAGTGAAAACACAGTGAGCTGGAGCTCCTGGAGGAAGTGTCTTTACACAGAGGTGAGATTCAAAGCATTTAACAGCCTTGACCACACAGGCATTGGCCCTCACAGCTGCTGTGAACAATCATGAGCGGAGCCCACCAGCTACACCCAGCCCGTGTCTCTCCTGTGAGATACTCACAGTGTGGTTGCCTGCCCCTCCCACCCAGTAACTTCCCCTTTCATGTCCCCCGAGACAATGAAACTCCAATAAAACAGCAGAGCAGGGGAAGGAAATAAGGATGATGGATGTGCCTATTAGTGCATGGAAGCCGTCAACTGGGTGAGGAACGTTCTGCAGGTAGGAGGGACTGGGAGCCCAAGAGCAGTGCATGCTGGAGTTAATTTGGTGGTACTTCATCATTTCAGAGTCCCCATGAGCCATGGCACTGAAGATGGTGTCCTCCCCACTCGCTGTATAATATGGAAGGATTTCACCAAGACCAAAGCAGCCATCAAGTGGGGGTAAAAAGAACAGCACCTCATCTGCTGTCCAGCCATTAAGTCTGGATATGTTTTTTCTAATTTTAACATTAGAAACCAGGGGGGAGTCAGTACAGGGCACATTAAGAAGATAGGTACCCAGTCGTGTAGAATCAAACCTCAAGAAACTTCTTGGAATTCTCATGGGGAGTGTGAAGACTTGATATCCATAAAAGATCATCAAAACACTGCAAAGAATAGCCTGAAGTGTTGCTAAAGAGGCTAATAAAGAAAGCAAGCATGCTGTTGAAGAATTTACTACCAGACCAGTAAGATGGCACACCAGGTAAAGGAGCTTGCTGCTGAGCTTGAAGACCTGAGTTCGATCCCTGGGTCCAACAACGTGGAAGGAGTGAATTGCTTCTCACAAGTGGTTCTCTGACCTCCATCTGCACACTGTGGCAATATGCAATGCACTTATGAACACACACACACACACACACACACACACACACACACACACACACTCACACGTGTGATTTTTGAAAAATAATAATGAGAAGCTGGAGAGATGGCTCGTCAATTAAGAATGCTTGCTGTTCTTGCAGAGGACTGAGTTCGGTTCCCAGTGCCCACATGGCAGCTCACAACTGTTTGTAATTCTAGTTTCAGGGGATCTGATGGTCTCTTCTGGCCTCCAAGAGGACCCAGCATGTGTACAGTGCACATTTAAACATGTAGGCAAACACTCACACACATAAAATAAAAGTAAATAAATCTTAAAAAAAAAAACTAAAGAATTTAAACCTTACTGAAGACAGAAAGTAGCAACTTGATGAATGCAAATGTGGAATTACAGCAAATAAAAGTGTGTAGCTCAAGAATGTTATTCTTACATACATGCAGGTGCATCTAGCCTGTGGCTATGAGCTGTATGTGCTCAGGGTAGTTATGAATGCAGCCCAACACAAAACTGTGAACATATTTAAAATGTGAAATTTGTTTTGCATTTTCTTGTTTGTATTTTGATTGCATGCTGTTCACCAGAATGAACTCTGTAAATTAACGATGTCCTGCATGGTGTTGCAGTGTCAAAAGGTTGAATGTGCCTGTGTGGCATAAAACAATACAAAGGTTGTGTATTTTGTAAAGGAGGTGCTGCTGGGAGTTCATGCTCTGCGTCTGTGCTTCAAAGCCCCTCCATATGAAGAAAAGTCCACATTTGCATCTTTAGTTCTATAGTACCCGGAATGATAGTTCACCCGGGGTGTTCACCTTTCATGCACGCAGTCTGTTAACGTTTCCTTATATGGTAAAGGGCCTTGGTGGATGTGAGTGAAGATTTGGGAAGATGGGGAGATTGTTCTCCATCAGCTAGGTGGTCCAGTGTAATCCCAAGGACCTTTAGTGAAAAGATTAGTTATACTTGTTAATTTGACACAATCCAGAATCAGGGGGAAACAGTCTCAATGATGGACTCTTTATACTGAGTTGGTGTATGGGCATAACTTAATTAATTAAGTTAGCTGGTGTGAGAAGACCCCACCCACTGTGGGTGGTGCTATTCCCCTGGTAGGTGAACCTGACCTATATGAAAGTGGAGAAATTGAGCTGAGCACAAGCAGGCACGTGACTGAACACACGTGTTCATTTCTCTCCGTGCTTGACCGGCTGTGATGTGAAGAGTGCCACTCAGTGGCACTAGCATTTCCTTGTGACGACCACATGAAACCATTTTGGTATATCAACTTAACACACTTGGGAGGTTTGGGGTTTGGAGTTCAAGGGGGTGTATGTTAGTTGATTTTCTATTGTCAAGATAAAATGCCATGATCAAGGCAGCTTATAGAGGGAGCAGTGGTTCTCAGCCCTCCCAATGCTGTGACTCTTGTGTGGTGACCTCCAACCATAAAGTTATTTCATTGCTAGACCATAACTGTAGTTTTGCTGCTGTTATGAATAGTAATACAAATATCTGATATGCAACCCCCAAAGGGGTTGTGACCCACAAATAACCTGCTCTTATCAAGGGAAGAGTTTTTTTTTTATCAGGAGCTTATGGCTCTAGAGGGTTTGAGTTCATGATGGTGGAGTGGCAGGTGGCAGGTGGCAGGCAGCTGGAGCATCAGGTGAGAGCTTACCTATTGACCCACAAATAGGAAGCCAATGGAACTAACTGAAAAGTGAAGTCTTTCAAAACTTCAAAGCCCACCAGAAGTGACAGATAGCCACACTGCATAAGCCTCCCCAGACACCGCCAGCTGGGTACCAAGTAAGCAGCTGCCCGAGACCACTGAGGGATCTTTCATTCAATCTACCATAAGGTGGGCATGGTTTGGGGCATTGTTCCTTTGAGGTAAGAGAGTCATTAGAGGAGTTATAACACCATAGACAGACAGGAAGACAGCAGCAGGGTGTGGGCTCTGAGGAGAGTTCAGGCCCACGTGGCCCAGTCCTCTCTGTAGCTTTCCGAGAACAGGGGAGGTTCTGTGCTGTGGCGTTGATGAGAAGCCCACTGTGGTCAGACTATCTCTGCATCAGCTATGGGCACGGGAAAGGCAAGAGTCTACATAAACACGTTACTGTAGGTCTGGAAACCAAATTACTGTAGTTCTGGGAATTATCAACATTCAACTAAAATGGAGGAGCTTCACAAATGTCATGGCCTGGCCTAACAAGACCACACTAGCTTCTACCAACCTCAAAGTTAGGAATGCCGTTGGATAACACCCGAGGCATCTATCAGGGATTTCCTTGCCTCACCGTAGCCCATCTACCTGAAGCTCCCACCAATGTATTTATATTACTTTCTTTTTGCTACTATAAATTCTTCATGAAACTACCTTGCCATTGGAATCTGGGGTAACCTACGTCTGTGTTCCTTGACCATGGTCACTTCTATTTGGCTCTAGAATAATTCTCTTACCCTTTGAGGCAAGAGCTTTTTTTTAATTAGGACTTTGACCTTTGAACTACTTAAAAATTTTCTTTTATTGTGTGTGTGGTGTTTTGCCTGCATTTATGTCTGTAAATCATATACATGCAGTACAAGGGAGATCAGAAGAGGGCTATGGATCTAGTGGACCTGGAGTTACAGATGGTTGTGAGTCACCATGCAGGTGCTGGGAATTGAACCTGGGTCCTCTAGATGAGCAGTCAGTACTCCTAACCACTGAGCCATCTCTCTAACCTCCCTCCCCCCGACTATTTTAAAAAAGTGTATATGTAAATATGTTTGTGTATGGAGGCATACATGTACACATGTGTGACATGCACACGAAGAACACGGGACAAGCTTTAGTCTTGTTCCTCAGGTGCCATCCTTCATGCTTTTCGAGACAGCATCTTTCAAAGGCTTGGCACTTGCCTGGTTTGCCAGCAAACCCTAGGGATCCTCCTGTCTTCTTCCCAGTTTTGAGATTCCAAGATGTTTATTTTCTAACGTGGGTTCTTGGGATTGAACTCAGGTCCTTGTGTGAGCAAAGCAAGCCCTTTACAGACTGAGCCATCCCCCAGCCTCTGTACGTATGTTTTTAAGAAACCAGGTGAAATTCACAGGACACTCTGTCACCCGCGGTGACACAGTCTGGTGGCACTTGCTGCCTTCAGCGCTGTGCCCAGGCTATCTCTCATTGGCTGCCTTTGAACCACCCACTGTCCTTGGACAAACTTTTTTTTTTCATTTTTTATTCAGTCCAATTTATCTTTCTTTTTGTAGGTCTCTGCTGTAGAGTCTCAAAATCCACTGCTGTAATCTGAGGTCATAAAAACCTGTTCCCTCACCTCAGAAGGAAATCCTCCACCTGTTAAAATATCCACATCACTGCACCACCCCTGGCAATCAGATCACTAGTCTGCTTCTCTGTCCCAGTGGATTTGTCTGTCTCTGGATCATTCAAATAAGAACCACAAATTGTGTGGCCTTTTTAGTCTGGCTTCTAGAATGTTCCATAATTTGCTATTAATCTGTCGTGTGTGTGTGTGTGTGTGTGTGTGTGTGTGTGTTCATGTGTGTGTGTGTGTGTTCATGTGTGTTTGTTGGTGTTCGTGTGTGTGTGTGTGTTCATGTGTGTGTGTTGGTGTTCGTGTGTGTGTGTGTGTGTGTGTTGGTGTTTGTGTGTGTGTGTTGGTGTTTGTGTGTGTGTGTTCATGTGTGTGTGTTCATGTGTGTGTGTTGGTGTTCGTGTGTGTGTGTGTGTGTGTTGGTGTTTGTGTGTGTGTGTTCATGTGTGTATGTTGGTGTTCGTGTGTGTGTGTGTGTGTGTGTGTGTGTGTTCATGTGTGTGTGTTTGGTGTTTGTGTGTGTGTTGGTGTTTGTGTGTGTGTGTGTGTGTGTGTTCATGTGTGTGTGTTTGGTGTTTGTGTGTGTGTTGGTGTTTGTGTGTGTGTGTTCGTGTGTGTGTGTGTGTGTGTGTGTGTGTGTGTAAGTTCAGTTGTGCACACGCCGAGGCCGTGTGTATGGAGGTGAGAGGACAACCTCAGGCTCAGTCTTCACTTTCCACCTTGTTTGAGACAGAATCTCTTTGTTGTTCACTGCTGTGCTAACCAGGCTATCTGGTTCAGTAGCTCCCATGAATTCTCCTGTCTCTACCTTCCAGTTCCCCACAGGAAAGCTGAGGTTACTGATATGTGCTACAGCGTCTAGCTTTACATGGGTTCTGAGGATCTGAACTCAGATCCTCATGCTTGTGCGGCAAGCACTTTTCCCACAGAGTCATCCCGGTAGCCCCTGCGTAGAATGTTTGATATTCATTAGGTTGTAGCATTTATCAGCACTTCTTTCCTTTTTATAGCTGAATAATATTCCATGGCATGTACACACTGCAATTGGTTTACCAATGGTAGATATCAGAATTGACCATACTGTTTGATTGCTAGTAAACAGATAGAATGTGGGGACACACATAATCATCCCTTGGTATCCTTAGGGAATTGATCTCAAGACTCCCATGGGTATCACCATCCAAGTATGTTCAAACCCCTTTTATAAAAAGGCATGACATTTGCATATAACCTACCCACATCTTCCCTTATTCTCAAAATCATCTCTAGATCGCCTGTAACACCCAGTACATTGTCAATGCTGTGTATATAATTGCTATATTGTATGTTTAGGGAATAATGACAAGAAAAAAAATCGCTCTGTCCATGTTCATTACACACACCTTTTTTCCCCTGATTACATTTGATTGACAGTTGGTTGAATCCACACCTGTACAGCCCTTGGATATAGAGGTCTGGCTGTATTTCATTTGTGTTTCAAATATTCCTTAGGAGTAGAATAGTCACATGGTCACTGTGATCCATATGCTAGTGCTTAACTATTTACACTTAACTTTTGGAGGGACTGCCAAGCTCTGCTCACAGTGGCGGCACTATTTTATATTCTGCCAGCAATGTACAAAAGTTCACATTTCTCCATGTCTTTGCCAAAGGCTGTTGTTTTTGTTTCCACTCTTTGGTTCTAGCATCACAGGGAACAGTGCAATATCTATATCACTGTTGCGCTGACCTGCAGTTCCTTAATGACCAGTACTACTGAAAACACTGAAAATCTTTTCCGTATGTTTGGTGGCCATTTGGAAAGATATATGCCTAAGTCCTTTGCTCATTTTTAAATTATGTTGTTTAGGGGCTGGGAATAGACTTAGTAGCTAAAACATTTGCTGTGCAGAAGTAAGTTTAGATGCCAGCACCCACATAAATGCCGGTCAATGGTAGCAGCCTACCTGTTATTCCAGCATGTAGGAAGCAGGAATGGGACCCCACGAGCAAGCCAGCCACCTAAACTAGCAATGAACTCCAAGTCAAACGAGAGACCTTGCCTCAATGCATAAGGTGTCACGTGGTTGAGGAAGATGCCTGACATCAGCCTCTGGCCTCCATAGACATGCAATTTAATCACACATATGTGAAATGGATTATCTAGTCACCATCCCAATGTAAGAGTTCTATGTATGGTCTGGTTATCAGGAACAACCATTTGTTAGACAAAAGATATCTTCTGTGTGTTGGAAGAGTTTAGGTCAGATTAGTGCCAATTAGTTTTTATGTTATTTGAATTCACGTGTGAAGTCATCTGATGCTGTACTTCTCATTTTCAGTGTTTGTTTGTTTTTTTTAAATAGTTTGTCTATGGGAATGAACATAAACATTTAGGACGAATCTTGACACTGTCTTGAGGGTACTGTCTGGGCTGCTGGAGGAGACGAGGCACCAGTGACCTTGCCCAGCTCTGAGTCCCGCTGAACAAGGTACATACGCCTGTGCTACAGGGGCACTGCTGTTGTGAGAACAACTAGTCTCTGACTGGGGATTTTTAATATTAATTTTTGTTACTGGTCTTTGGTTATAGTAATTTGAGATTTTTCTAATTCCTTTTTAATTTGCATTGGTAATTTCTGTATTTTTAGGAATCTGTCCATTTCATATGGGCGATATAATTGGTTTGTGTGATTGGTTGGTTCATAGCATTCTTTCACAATTTGTTTAGTTTCAGTAACTTAGTAATGCACTCAAATTCGTATTTGATTTTAGTTATTTGTACTCCCTTTTCTGTTACTATAACTCGAGGTTTAGCAATTTTAAATGACATGATTTATTTATTTAGTGGATGGTGTGTGTGTGTGTGTGTGTGTGTGTGTGTGTGTGTGTGTGTGTGTGTGTGTGTGTAGAGGTCAGAGGACAGCCTGTGTCCATTCTGTTATTTCATCACGTGAGTCCTGGGTCCAAACTCAAGGTCATCAGGCTTGGTGACAAAATGCCTTTACCCACTGAGCCATCTTAATGACTGCCGTTTTTAAAGACTTCTTAAAGGAGTAATGTTTTGTGTGTTGATTCTTTGCTATTTCTCATTTCTCTTCTATTTACCTCTCTTTTAGTCTTTATTATTTATATCCTTTTGCTAGTGTGGGGTTTAGTTTATTCTTAAAAAAAATCTCTAAGGTTAGTTAGATCTAACCTAAGTGCTCTCCCTCTCTCTGAGTGTGTGTGTGTGTGTGTGTGTGTGTGTGTGTGTGTGTGTGTGTGTGTGTGTGTTTGTGTGTGTGTGTGTGTGTGTGTGTGTGTGTGTGTGTGTGTGTGTGTGTGTGATATGTGTGTATGCAAGTATACATGTATATGGTGCATGTTCCCTGTCAAGGCCAGAGCTGTGGGGTCCATGGGGCTGGGCAGGACCTGAGAAAACTTCAGCTACAGTTGGCATCAGGTGTCTTCATGAATCTCTCTTCACCTTAGTTTTCTGAAACATGGCAAGTCCTTGAGATCATCCTGTCTGTGTTCTCAGCGCTGGCTCTACAGATGAGCACTGTTGTGCAAGTCTTATTTACATACATGCTAGGGATCAAGCTCAGCACCCCTGTTTGTGCAGCAAACACTTCACAGACGGAGCCATCTCCTGGGCTGCCCAGAGTGCTCCCCTTCTTAAATGGAGGCGTTCACAGTAATACCTTCTTTCCCAAGAGTTATTTTTTCTGAATCCCCTGTTTTAGTGTGTGTCACATCTTCATTTTCACTCATTTCACTACACTTTCTGATTTTTCCTAACGGTTCTTTCTTTGGGCTATTGGTTATTTGAGTCTGCTATTTAACGTCTGTGTGAGAATTTCAGAGGTCTTCTGTTACTGATTTCTGGCTTTATTCGACCATGGCCAGAGAAGGTTCTTTTTATGTTTTCTTTAAAAATTAATTGATAATTGCTTTATGTGTTAGCATATGGTCTATCTTGCTGAATGTTCCTACAAATGAAAAGAATGTGTATTCTCCTGTTATGAGGGCAAGCACTCCATATATGTGTTAGACCTAGTTAGTTTGCAGTGGTGTGTAAGTCCTCTGGATCCTTGTTCATCTTTCATTCAGGTGCTCTAGCATTATTCAAAGTCGGACATTGAAATCTTTGTAGCCCCCTGGAAAGAAAAAGAGGCATTATAACCAAAGCTGCAATATTAGCTGTATTGGTCATATTCTTGATCACTGTGATGGAATATGTGACAAGGGCAATTTAAGGCAGGAAGGGGTTATTCTGTTTCACAGTTGGAGGGTGCAGTCCACGGTGGGGGAGGCCGGGCAGGCAGCAGGAATGTGAGGCAGCTGATCACATCGCATCCAGTCAGGAAGCAGAGAGAGATGGACAATGATGCTCAGTCCACTTTCTCCTCTCAGTTCAGGATACAAATCCCTGGAATGGTACCACTCATGTTTAGGGTGTATCTTCCTTTTTCTGTTAAACTAATGTAAAAGATGCTCTCTCTCTCTCTCTCTCTCTCTCTCTCTCTCTCTCTCTCTCTCTCTCTCTCACACACACACACACACACACACACACACACACACACACACACACACACACTCCTAGACCCTGTCTCCAAGCTCAGTCTTGAGCCTGTCAACTTGACAAGCTAAACCATCACACTAGCTTTTATATTTACTTACGCATTTCTCTTTAGCAGAGATTGACTCTGAACTGAGCTATTCATTTCTGCCGGTAAAATCCCTTTCAGCACTTTTTGAAGGACAAGCTATGGGAATAAATATCTGTAGCTTTTGTTTAACTGTAATAATTTCTCCTTTGTATGAAAAAGTGAATTATTCTTTAATAGTGTGGTTATGTATTGGTCAGGTAAAACATGTTTTGTACAAGATGTGTCATGAGCAACATATCATGCACAGTGGTGTTTTGAAACACATATCCATTGTGGATTAGCAGGAAATACACATTAGCTCACATGTTCACCTTTATCTATCTGTCTGTCTGTCTGTTATTGTGCTAAGGAAACAAATCTTCTCTTCCCATTAACTTCTTTCTTTCCTTCTCTCTCTCTCTCTCTCTCTCTCTCTCTCTCTCTCTCTCTCTCTCTCTCTCTCTCTCTCCCTCCCTCCCTCCCTCCCTCCCTCCCTCCCTCCCTCTCTCTCTCTCCCTCTCTCCTTTTCCTCCCTTTCAGGTAGGGCCTTATGTAGTGCAGGCTGGCTTCAGACTCTCCATATAGTTGAGGACAACCTTGAACTTTGGATCCTCCTGACTCTGCCTCCCTAGCGAGGGGACTTCAGGAGTGCACCACCGCATCTGGCTTTATGCAGCGCTGGTTATGGATTCCGGGGCTTCATGTACACTGTGTGAGTACTTTACTGACTGAAAATGCTCACAGCTTCCCTCCTGACAGTCTGGAGGAATATGATGCACATTATTGACTATACTCAATATACTACACAATGTGCTTCTTGTATTCTTCCTAACGCGCCTTTATTTTTGAAGGAGAGTTTTTCCAGATGCAGAAATCTTTTGGTAACATGTTTCCAACCCCCCTCCCCACCCCAGCATTACCTCTTGGCTTCCATATATTTTTTTATGAGAAAATAGGTGTTACTCTTACCAAGAATTCTTGTGCATTTTGAGTTTTCTTTTGTCTCTTTTCAAAACTTTTCTCCTTCAGTACGTCCCAACACAAATCTGATTATGCATATCTTCTTTGGAGCTTGTGGAAATCCTTTGATGCTACTATCCACATCTTTCAGGGAGTCTGATGTTTTCTGTTTCTTTAGATGTCTGTTTTGCCTCTCTCTGGCTGTTGTTCTTTGGGGACTCTCAGAACCTGTGAAATAGTATCCTTGACAGAGTCCCACAGGCTGTCAGTTTTCCTTCATTATCTTTCCTTTCCATCCCACAGACTAGATAATTAATTTTAATGTATTCATTTTCAAGTTGGCTGATACTTTTTCTTGTTTTCTCAGATTTGCTGCTGAACAGTCTAGTGAACTTCCTGTTGGATCTCTTCTGTACAGTCTCTCTCTTTGCAGGATCTCTGCTCAGTTCTGGTCACTTTTCTGATTTGCTTTAGTTTCTTTTACGTTTGGGCATACTTAAGATAATTAAAGTTTTTGTCTAGTATATATTTTCTGTGGATTTCTTTTGTTATTTACATGCTTTGGATGGTTTATTTAGAGTTGAGCATTTTGAACTTTGTGCTGTGATAACCCTGAAAATCAGATCTTCATCAGCCACTGCTGATGTGCTATCCTGATAGTGACATTTGTGGATCTGGTGACTTTTTCAACCTAACTTTGCAAGTAAACTATTTCAAGGTGTGTGTGACCACTGAGGCTCTTCTTCTGTGGTCTCTGAAGTCAGCCAATGACTTTCTCTAAGAAAACTCAAGAAGAGAAATTTTAAGAGTGTTCTATTTTCTAAAAGACTCCAACAAATACTGCTTAGGAAGTAGCTTCAGTCTCTAGGATTCAAACACCGACAAGCCACCGTGGCAGCCCTTAGTAAACCTCCAGGGGAGGAAACATAAACCACAAATCACTGGTTCTTAGAGATTGGGATTCTTATTGTGTAACCCACCACTAGCAAGCTGCCTAGGAATAGACTGTCTCTACATCTTATAGTCGTCTGCCTTATGGGGATAGAGCATCTCTACATCTCATAGTTGTCTGCCTTATGGGGATAGAGCATCTCTACATCTCATAGTCATCTGCCTTATTGCCCTTCCTTCTCTTTGCTTGTGCCAAGCTGTTCCTTATTGTCACTGCCTAGAAAGCCCTGCCCACATCTACAGGTAACTGGCTCCATTTGATCACCTGAGTCCAAAAAAAAAAAAAAAAAAAAATCGCTGGTCACCAAACCTAGTAACTGGAGTTCAAGTTTTGGAACTCACATGGTAGAAGGAGAAAATTGTCTCCTGAGAGTTGTCTCTGACCTTCACATGTGTGTTATGGCATACATGCATGTGCATGTACACATATAACAAATAAATCTGTCATGATGAGAATGTTTCAAATGTGTAGAAGAATGAATGCAATTAAGTTAAATAACTTTCTAACCCATTTGGAAAACTGGAAGGAAATACCAAGAATGGTTGTGTCTAACCACAGTATTACACATAAAACTGGAAAGTGGGGACAATTTGAAGCATTAAATGTCTAATAAATTCTTTTTATGACTCAGAGCTTCCAAATACCAATAATTGGAAAAATATGCAATAATAATATTCTAGAGAAAAGTTAAAAATAGTGATAAAATGAAAACAGTGTGTGTATCATTTAAGTCCAGCAATGAAAGAAAATGAAGTATTGACTACAAAGAAGAGGAAAAAGTAAATGCAATTCAAAAACAGAAGTGAAAAAGTATTTGAAGACAGAAAACTAAGCATACAATTTCTGTCTTTAAACATTAACAATTTTATCTCGTATTAAAGATAAAATACTCTCAAGTAATTACAAACATCTGCCTACATACTAGGTTATATTAGATATAAGAGATAGCTTATAATAATGAAAGGAGAAAGTATGAAAATAATGTAAACCGATGCATTCCCAATGGCCATTATGAACTCAAAGAAGTAAAAGGAGGTGGGAAGGCTGGGGATGGGGTGGTGCTGGTGGAGCATCTGCCTGCTTTGAATGCACGAGATCCTGGATTCAATCTGCAGCACAGAAAAGAAGATCTCAGGATGTGAAGTGTGAGGGACATAGCAGAGGAAAATGCTCTTGTCTGTGAGACATGTCATACTCAGTTCTCAAATAGTTGCAGATAAACACACCGAATACCATCTACTGCAGTTAAAGGATATAATGAGTTTGGAGAGTGCTCTAATATGATCTCTGTGCTTTGATAAAACACTCTGACCAAAGACAACTTGAATAGGAGAAGGGTACACTGCCAGGTCATAGTCCATCATTGACCAAGGTCAGAACAGGAACTCAAGCAGGAACCATGGAGGAATTCTGCTTACTGGCTAGCTCCCAGGACCACTTGCTGGCTTCATGCTCAGCCCTCTTTCTAAGACAGTCCAGGATCACCTGTTGAGAGATGGTGCTGCTCAGAGTAGGCAGAGCCTTCCCACATTAATCATGAGTTAGGACCATCTTTCTCAGACGTGGCTACAGATCAATCTGATGGAGGCAGTTCTTCAGTTGACACTCTCTCTTGCCAGGTGACTTTAGATTGTGTCAAATTGAGAATAGAATCTAACCAGGACAGTAGATGTTTTTTCCTTACTAATAAAGACTCCATCTTTCATACATGCATTAAATAGAAGTAAAGCTGATCACACAAAGACTTTTGGAAAACAAAAAATAAGTGAAAAACTACAGGAATCAAAGTTTCCCTACCATAGTGTTCTGTAAAACTAAGCACAGAATGACGGGGACAGGCAACACAGAAGGAAAGAACCCAGAACAAAGCAATAAAGTCCATAAATCAGAGTTCCCATTGGCAGCAATTTTTAAGGATTTGTTTTTGATGATGTGTTTATGGGTATGTGCACATTAGTACAATGCCTGCCAAGGCCAGAGGCATTGGATTTCCTGGATCTGGAGTTAAAGGCGGTTGTGAGCCTCCTGATATCAGTGTTGGGAACCCAACTCTTAACTGCAGAGCCATCTAATCAATGCCCCAATTAAAAAAAAAGCCAGTACTGATTAAAAATCAAACCTGGTTATTTAGAAAACGAAGAAGTTTCTTTTGAAAACAGTGACAGTGAGAATGTCCCATATCAGAATGGGACTGACTGACCAGTTTCTTTCATTGGTGTGTTTGTTGGCTTGGAGTAGTGGATTATGTTAACATTATTATATAAAAAGCACGCTATTCTTAATGACAGAAGTTAGGAAGATCCACCTTAAGTAAAACAGGCAGCAGAAAGAAAGAAATCAAGATGAGAAGATTAACACAGAGTGTGAAAACACTAAAAGTAAATACAATAACAACCTTTGAAAAAAGGGCAAGTCTCTCATAAATATAAGAACACAAATAAAATTAAGAAAAAAAGTAAATAAGCCGAAGGATACAGGCATTTGCTAAAAAGATTAAGCAGATATTGTGTACATTGCCTTGTTGACAAATAAATATCTCAAAGGAAAAGATAATATTTTAGGAAAATGTAGAGGATCAACTTTGATTCAAGAAATAGAAAATCAGAAGAATTCGATAAAGATGCCTGTGAAGGGCTGCAGAGATGGCTCAGCAACTAAGCACATTGGCTGCTCTTCCAGAGGATCCAGATTTGATTCCCAGCACCCACATGGTGGCTCACAACTGTCTGTAACTCCCGTTCCAAGGTTATGATGGCTGCTTCTGGCTTCCACGGGCCCTGCACACATAGTTCAGAAACGTACATGCAAACAACACCCCTCCCAGAAATTAAGATAAATAAATCCTTAAAATAAAATAAAAATGTCCATGAAAATAAAAAATTCTGTTTTTTAAATAAGTTGTAGAGACATTAGCATGCTACTTCAGCTTTCCGGGGACCACGGTTACCATGCTATATAAACATGTCCCAGAAAGAAAAAAAATGAGAGCTTAACCAATTTATTGCATGAAACTAGAGACACTAATAAACACATAACTTATAAAGGAACCATAAAATAAATCCATTTGTAGGGCTGGTGAGATAGATTCTCAAGTAATGGCACTTGCCTCCAGGTCTGACCACCTGAGTTTACTCCCTAGGACCCACCTGATGCAAGAAAAGAACAGATTCCTATAAGCTGTCTTCTGACCTCTACAAGCACACTGGGGTATGATATAATCACCCAAACACACACAAACAACCTAACCATATGAATGAAAAATTAAAACCCTCTTTTGTAGATAGAAATTTAAACCTTAAGGTAAAGTTGAATCAAACAAATTCAAATAATAAAAAGTACATTTCTCCACAAAATAGTAGGGTCTGTTATTCATGGGCCTTTTATTTTCTATGTAGTAACATTTTTGAAATTATGATGTATTTTATGGTTGATGAGATGTGGTGATAAAATATTACACATTAATTACTTTGGCTACTGAAGGGTATTAGACATAATTAAACATATTCTTATTTTTATAGATGTGTAAATGTGTTTTATACATATGCATGGGGGGGGTGCATGCGTATATATGGATGTGCATACACAAGGGTGCATGAGCCTGTCTGGAGATCAGGGGAAGCCTTACGTGTCACTTCTCACCCATCTTGTTGTTTGAGACGGGGTCTTTCATTGGTCTGGAACTTGACAAATGATCTAGGCTGGGGGGCCAGCAAGCTCCAGGGAGTAGCCCGTCTCTGCTTCCTTAACACTGGGGTTCTAAGTGTGTGCCCCCATGTTTGGCTTTCTGTTGACAGAAGGGGATTAAACCCAGAACCTTGTGCTTGCAGGACAAGTACTTTACTGACTGAGCTACGGTTCCGCCATAGCCTGTACTTCTACTTTTAAAATATTTGGGAAGCCAGCAAAAAAAAAAAAAAAGTATTTTAAACAGTGGATACCAAATTTATCACAACATCTTCTATCACAGTAGTAAAACTAAGAAGCATTTTCATTAAACATCACAAATAAAACAAAAATGCTTACTTCCCCTGTGAGGACATTCAAACACACACAACAGAAAACAGTGTATTAACCTTTGGACAGGATAACACTTATTACCACCGACATGGGCTTACGTGAATAGGAAACTCTAGGTCATTGATGAGTCATCCTTTAGAATTAATATAAAATTCACCAGAATTGCCTGGTAGAAGATCAATATGCAACAATAAGTGCATTTCCCAAATACCTCTTCAGCATGCACAAATGACATCCAGTCAAAAGAGAAAACGGGGTTTAACAGAATCCCAGTCACAATGGAAAACGGAGTGCTGAAGCCTAAGAACTGCTTGGCACCTGTAAGAAGGGAACCTCCCAGTTTCACCCAGACATGTGAAGATGCTGAGCTACCCTGTGGTTTTGCATGGGACAACTGTATGCTGTGAGCTGCCATCACCTTCAAAGTCCATCCTGGTTTAAAATAGACCCCTTTCATGCATAAGGTCATGGGTTCAACCCCCAACACTGGAAAATAAAATAAAAAACAAACCCTTCCCAAATACAAAGACTAGGGCTTCTGGAGAGATCTCTAGCCATCTGAACTAGAATAACTTAAGAGACAAAGAAACTGACTTGTTGAAGAGAAGACATACACACTTACTATGATATAAATATATTATCATAAATATATATGACACAAATTCTCATTTATTAAAAACTTCCACGCCGGGCAGTGGAGGCACACACCTTTAATCCCAGCACTCGGGAGGCAGAGCCAGGCAGATCTCTGTGAGTTCGAGGCTGGCCTGGTCCACAGAGCAAGCTCCAGGACAGGCACCAAAACTACACAGAGAAACCCTGTCTCATAAAACAACGACAACAACAAAAAGCTTCCAACAAGGCTACTTCAACCCTCCCATTTAGTTACTGGTTTTCTTAAACTTTCTAGACTTTGTCTCATTCTGGAAAGATCTTTACTGGATGGTTCCCACATTCATGTGTGCGTCAGTACCCCGGTGGGCTTCCTGGACTCAACCTCTGTTACTGAACAGTCACATGGTGGTGACTATGAGCCAGGCCCTGGAGAAACAAGACTTGTATTCACAAATTTGCAGGCATCCCTGCCACTGTGGAGGGATAACTCTAGGGAGAGGCCTGGCCTTGGGGATTCCTTGGTGATCAGTAAGTTTCCGTGGTGCGTTCGGCAGGGTTCTTGAGAGGAGCAGAACTGACAGAATCATGTAGATTACAAAAGAGGAATTCACTAGATTTGTTATATGACATGGGTTGGGTAGTCCGGCAACAGCTATGTGTGAGCTGAAGAGGCTGAGAATTCTGTCGTTGCTCAGTCGATGAATCTGGATGCCTCAGCATTACGGACACAGTGCTGAAGGCCTGGAGGATTCCTGCAGCCGCTGGTCTTCAGTCTCCACTGGGAGGCTGAAGAAGCTGGGTTCTGATGTTAACCAGGGACTGTGGTGGTTGCAGCAGCAGCAACAGCTACACAGGCAGGCAAGTAGCACTGCGTGTTCCTTAGACCTTACATCTGGGCTACAACTGATAGATCCCACCCACTCTGAGGAAGGGTCTTCCTCCTCATTTAATACTTCCTGGAAATGCCCTCACAGACCCACCCAAAGCTGTGTCTCTAGGTTGATTCCAGAGCCCATCAAGTTGACAATCAGGATAGACTATCACACTTGGGATGCTCGGGGCTCCAGTGTCCGGGTCAGGGATGCTCAGCAGGTTAGGAATTCAGTTCAAGTCATGATTCCCTCCCACCCCATCACAGAAAGGGAAGGATCACTCTTCCCCCTTTGAACGGTGGACTCAAACCTCTAACAAAAGTAAGAGTGACTCTCAGCAGGAAGGAATGCAAGACAAAAGAGTCCAGCTAGCCAAAAAGAAAGAAAAACACAGTCAATTGAGGAGCCAGAGGAAAGGACAAACTGTTACATTGTTACATAGTTTATAGTACTAAAAAAAAAAAAAAAACCAAAAAACTCCCAGCCAGGGGCTTTCTGCCCTGGCCGTTTTTATGTCCCCTCTCATCCAGATGGGAAAAATCCATTCTGTCTGGAAATCAATGTTTTAAGGCTGGAAAAGCCATCAAAGACCTTCTGTTTGAAGAAATATTAATTCCCCAAGACAAAAGAAGAAGCAAAGAAGAGGTGTGTGGTGTGATAAACGCAGGGGGGTTTGTGTGCAATGCTGCCACTCTGCAGAATCTTGATAACCCGAACTCTGTGTTAATTAGCTTTTCTTCTTGCTATGGCTGAATACCTAGCAGAAGCAGCTTCCTGGAGGAAGAGCTGATTTGGCCCACGTTGTGGTGGGGAAGGCACTGCAGCAATATTGGTTCCTGGGGAGCCTGGAGAAGTTGCTTCTTCACATATCTGTGGACTGGAAACAGAGGAGACGAGGAGCAGTCCCAGAATACAATCCCCAAGGCCCACTCCTTGTGCCTACATCCATCAGCTAGGCCCTACAAAGTTCCTACAACCGTCTGCAACAGGGCTCCAAGGGGGCCACTTGTTTAAATACATGAGCCTGTGGGGGAGTATTTCAGACTGAAACCATCACAAGAAGAATCACCCCACTGAACCCAGTCAACCCACAGAAGGAAATGGCAATCTACTGTTGCTTTGGTATTTTAAGACCTAACTTTGGGGTGTTTTGTTGCAGTAACTTATATGATAGGCTGGAGAGATGGTTCAGCTGTTAAGAGAATATACTGCTCTTGCAGAGGACCAGAGTTCTGTTCCTATAGAAGGCAGCTTATAACCACTTGTAACTCCAGTCCCAGAAGGATCCATCTCTTCCGGCATGCACTTGTATGCACATATCCCAACACAGACACACATAATTAAAATAAGAATTAAAATCTTAAAAAAAATGAACTTGTATGAACACAGAATTACTTCCTTGAACCATGTCAATTTTTGTTTCTGGCTGGGAACCCATTAGGGAATGATGATGTCATTCAATACCTTCACTAGATATGTGAATCAAGTGAACCCTAAAAAACTGGGGTTGACTTACCAAGGGTCACTCAGCAAATTAGTACCAAAGCTGGTCACACTTCTTTTTACTTTTTTCAAAATTTATATTTATTTTACCTCTACGGATCTGCGTGCCTGTTTCTGCAGCATATGAATGTAGTGTTCTTGGAGGCCAGAAGAGGGCATCAGATGCTCTGGAGCTACATTCAGCCAGTCGGGAGCTGCCATGTGGGTGCTGGAAACTGAATATGGGTCCTCTGGAAGAACAGCTGGTACTCTTAATCACTGAACATGGAGAAGAGCCTTGTGGATCTTGTAAGTTTCAGGAACTTCCTTAGTGGAATGTTTGAATTCAGAGGAAATTGCTATACAACAGGGTAAGATGTAAGGATCAAACTGCATCACCAGGAGTATAATATGTATGCCAAGGGATCTCAGTGTCTTCTATCAGCACAAGGAACAGTGACTGTGCTAAACATTGCACTGGTAACCATGACAATAATAAAAGGATGCAGATGAACTGGACCTCCACCAGATCTAACTTGAGAGCACAAATAGAATCCTAGAAGAACAAGGAAGAGCCAAATTTATATGCATCAGGCCTAAGCACAAAACTGTTTTCAGGAAGATAGGATTATGATGGGCCTTCAACTTCAAATAGCTCAAGAGGGGCAGTGAGAGACATAAATCACACTGCGGCGGAGAAGTGACTGGGAATGTCTTGTTGAACCAGGAAAGATGTGAGTGAAGAGAGATGGATGGATCAGAGGTTAGAATTTGATTAGAGGACGATTTGATGTGGCTGGCAAAGCAAGAGGTAAAATCAATTGGATGACAGGGCCCGGAGGGATGGCTCGGGGGCTCAGAGTACTGCTGCACAAACATGAGGACCTGGATTTGAATCTCCAGTACTCACATAAAAGACCAACATGGCTTCACACGTGCCTGTAAACCCAATGCTGTAGAGGGTGGAGAGCGAGGATTCTGGGGCACACAGGCTGCCAGCCTCACTCACAATTCAGTAGGAGCCCACGTCTCAGATACTTGGTGCTATCTTCTGGCCTCCACATGTGTGCAGAGTCACACATGCGTGCACATATACCACACACGTTACCCTCATCTCTCTCTCTCTCTCTGTCTGTCTCTGTCTCTCTGTCTCTGTCTTTGTCTCTCTCTCTCTCTCACACACACACACATACACACACACATATATATAAGGGATATAAGGGATAGCTCTGTGCACACAGAGCAACACCACTGTGACCTTGGAGCAGAGTTCACAGATTCCTCTAATTTCCACAGCAGAGCCTTGGACACTGGCTACTGGGGAGAGAACATGTTCAAGGTGGTGCTCAGGGTGGTGACCACAGTCACTCATGTCATGATGGGGTGGCATGGTATACCTGAGCAAACTCCAAGGGACTGAAGAGTTCCTGGAGCTGGGAGCTTTGCTGAAACTCTTAAAAAGTCAAGATCCAGCCGGGCGGTGGTGGCGCACGCCTTTAATCCCAGCACTCGGGAGGCAGAGCCAGGCGGATCTCTGTGAGTTCGAGGCCAGCCTGGGCTACCAAGTGAGTTCCAGGACAGGCGCAAAGCTACACAGAGAAACCCTGTCTCGAAAAACCAAAAAAAAAAAAAAAAAAAAAAAAAAAAAAGTCAAGATCCAACAGGACCTCTACTTTGGAATGAGCTTACATTTCAGGGTTTCCCTAACTTGAATTAGACCACACTGTACGCCTTCCTTTACCTGACATTGTTAACTTGCTTCCTCAGACCTGCTTCCTGAGAGATGAGTTGTTGAATGAAGGAATTTCTTTCATTATTTTACAAGGAAAATTTATGGGACATTTTATCCAAACTATTTGCACAAGTAGAGCACACATCAACCCAACAATGGATATACATTTATACGCGTAATGCAAACAATTTGAAAGTGCAAAAGAACAGTTTACTCTTAAAGTGAACAATTATTAAACTTGCCACGAGAACAGAAACTCGATAGTGGAGGGAGGGAGGGGGCATTCTCTAGAAAGTTATTTTCTTTTTTGTTCCATCATTTCTCTAGAAACTTCTGGGTAATCTGTGGTTCCCTTGTACTCAGGCTTGGCTTTTAAAAAAAAAGTCATAGTTCACTAAAACACCCTTAATAAAAGTAAGGTTCAGGCCAGGCAGCAGTGGCGCATGCCTTTAATCCCAGCACTCGGGAGGCAGAGGCAGGCAAATTTCTGTGAGTTCAAGGCCAACCTGGTCTATAGAGCAAGATCCAGGACAGACACCAAAACTACACAGAGGAACCCTGTCTCAACGCCCCCCCCCACGCAAAAAAAAATAAGGTTGAGTTTGCTCCTGTGTTAAGAAATAAGGACATAACATGTGACAATCGAAGGAAAGTTGTAGAAATGGGTCCTGAAATTCCTGTATCTTAATTGTCCTGGCACCTGACAACTGGCATACACTTTCAAATTCCTGCTCACTCTTCCTCATTAGACCATTAGTTTCTTCAGAGTCAATTCTGTGGTATCAATCAGTTTCAAGAGAGAATGGTGTAGATCACACCCAGTATACCTGAATTAGTGAGTAATGCAATGGCATTCAGAGAATAACAAGAATCAACCTTCTCAGCTTTGGAACAGCATTTGGGAAGTGTATTAGTCATCTTCTGCTGTACTAAGAAATAATCCCAGTGGTTTGCAACGTTGCACATTCACTCCTTGCTCACACTAATGTGAGTTATAAGCTGGTAAAGAATTTGATGCAAGTTGTATCTAGAAAAAAATTGGCTCCATGCATCTCTTTTCATTCGGGGACTTGTTCTCAACACAGAGCAAAAATCTGTGGTTGGTTTATTAGGGTTAAAACTTCTGCATAGACACAGACAGGGAGGTGTATGCTGCTGAGACATTGCATAAGCTACAGTCAAATGAAATGGAGATGTGGTCTTTCCGTAGGTTGAACATGGACAGCTGTAAATAAAATACAACTAAATACAACTGATTATAGCAGCTTGGTCTCTTCTGACCACTGTCAATGGAGGTTGGGTCTGAGCCATGTGTGGAACCTTTTTTTTTTTTCACCATGAGGACGTTTCTCCACAATTCATTTCTAATAGATCTTGAGGTCTCAGATGAGCTCATCTGCAGCTGTGTTAGCTGTTTTTCTTGCTGCCGTGAGGGTAGTCACACACCTGACAAAAAGCAACTAGTGTAGGGGGAGAACATACAGAGGGTGGAACACAGGTTTAGGGATACAGTCCATCATGGCAGGGAAGGCATGGTAGTAGGAACGTGAGGCCACTGGTCACACTGTAGCTGCAGGCAGAAGGCAGAGTGGACCGGAAGTAAAGCCAGGCTGTAAAGCCTCAGGGCCTTCCCCTAGTGGCCCACTTCCTCCAATAAGCCTGCACCACGTAAAGGTTCACAGCCTTCTCAAACAGCACCATCACCCCGGGGTTCAGGCGTTCACACATGGAAGCCTATGGGAGACATTTCATATTCAAACCAAAGCACTAACGGAAAAGTCCTTTGGAAATTAGATTTTCAAATGGGAAACCTCAGTCTAAGGGCTGGGAGATGGCTCAGTTGACAAAGTGTTTGCCCCACAAACTTGGGTTTGGTCCTTAGAATCTATATGAAAGAAAAAAGCCATACATGATGGCTCATACTTGTAATACCAGGACTGCAGAGGCAGAGAAAGGCTGACTGGCCAGTTAGCCTAACCAAATCAGTGAGCTCTAGACAAAAAGTGAGAGATCCTTACTGTGGGATGGTCTGTATGTCAAATGTGTTGCTGATTGGTCAATAAATAAATCACTGATTGGTCAGTGGCCAGGCAGGAAGTATAGGCGGGACAAGGAGGAGAAAAAACTGGGAAGTGGAAGGCTGAGTCAGGAGACACTGCCAGCCGCCATCAGGACAAGGAAGATGTAAAGTACCGGTAAGCCACAAGCCACGTGGCAAGGTATAGATTAATAGAAATGGATTAATTTAAGCTGTAAGAACAGTTAGCAAGAAGCCTGTCACGGCCATACAGTTTGTAACCAAAATAAGTCTCTGTGTTTACTTGGTCGGGTCTGAATGGCTGTGTTACTGGCGGGTGGCAGAGATTTATCCTGACTGTGGGCCAGGCAGGAAAACTCTAGCTACAGATCCTGCCTCAAAACATAAGGTGGAGAGCAACTGAGAAAGACAGTTGAACACTTGGTGTTCACTCCTAGTACACACACACACACACACACACACACACACACACACACACACACACACAATTACATTTGCATTCTTGAGGCAAAAGAGAACTCACGACCCTGTGGGAATGTTTGCTTCGAATTTAGAAATCTACCATCATAGCCAGTGGGAACTTGAAGAACTTGGAAGAAATACACCAGATAAGCCAGAGAAGTGTGCTAAAAACTCAGCCACTATCAAAAAAACCTAGAAAATCCACCAGACTCATGATGCATCTCTACAGTGCTATGATAATTTCAATGTAATTGGCCCCCATAAGCTCATGAGGAGTGGCACTATTAGAAGGTGGAACCCTGTTGAAGTAGGTGTGGACTTATTAGAGGAAGTGTGTCACTGTGGGGGCAGGCTTTGAGGTGTCCTATGCTCAAGGTATGTCCAGTGTCTCAGACCACTTCCTGTTGCCTGAAGGTCAAGTTGCAGGACTCTCAGCTCCTTCTCTAGCACTTAGTTTGCCCATATGCCATGCCATCATGTCACACCATGATGATAATAGACTGAACCTCTGAAAATGTAAGCCACCCCAATTAAATGTTTTTCCTTTTTAAGAGTTGCTGTAGTCATGATGTCTTTTCACAGCAATAGAAACCCTACTAAGACGAGTGGGTTGGATGGTTTCTACATCCAAATCCACATTCCTCAGGAACTTCATAAAATGGTTTTGCCAGACAATAAGGTTTGCAGATATTATTAGTTAAAATGAAGTTGGATTGGGTTGGGTAGGCCCCAAATTCAAGGACTGTTTGAAGAGACATACAGGCAGAGACACTCAGATACATACAAAGAGTGATGTAGGTACAGGCCAAGAAGTGATTGTAACCACCAGAAACTGGGAGAAATGAGGAAAGATTCTTTTCTAGAACCTTCATGGGATAATACCCTATGGAAAGTTTGCTGTCTGACTCCCGGACTCCATAACTACAAGAGAATAACATTTTCAAGGCACCTTGTTTATAATAGTTTGTTATGACAATCTTAGCAAACTAATGTACTCCTCAACATTTCAAATTACAATTTCTTTATTTCTGGGTCCTTCCTTACCCAGTCTTGCCTTCCATTGAATATTAATTTGTCCATACTCAATTCCACAAATTAGATATTATGCTAAATTCTATTTTTTTTCTAAATTTCAATTTTACTCAGATACATGAAGATTACTGTGTGAGGTTGGAGAGATTGTTTAGTTGGTAAAGTGCTTGTTGGAAAAACATGAGGACCTAAGTTCAATATCCAGCAGCCATGTACGAAATCAGGAATGGTGGCACATATGTATGTTGGGGAGGTGGAGATGGAGGATCTGTGGGGTAGCCTAGCTTACCTGGTGAGTTCCAGGCCTGTGAGAGATCCTGTTTCAAAATAAAACAAAACACATCACCTGAGGAATATCAAACGAGGTTGCCCTCTGCCCACCTCACATGGTCACACACCATACCCCCCTACACACACAGAGTATTGCATGACTTTATCATCTGCTAAATGACTGCATACCCTGAATTTTCCTGTTTTACCAAAGCAGCTAACTCAGTCCTGCTACCCTGGGAAATGAACAAGGTTTGAGACTGTCTTCTCTGGGGGACAGCCATCGTGTGAAACTCATATTTGAGATGACATCAGGCCTTGCTGCTTTGGCTGTTGTCTGATTCTATCAAAATGTAGCTCTGATTGACAGCATTGCAGGACAGACTTTCATGCATCCTTCAAACTCCTTCAAATGTCCATGTGATGTGAATATTTTTAGCTTTGTAAAGCAATGGTACCAATGAAGACATCCAAATGAATCCTCTGAACCTCCCAGGAGGGTTTCATGAGATTTTGGTGTCACGATGTGTTGGCAGACCATAGGCAAGCTGCCCTGATGGCAGTGAAGGAGAGAAAGCTTAGGTGATGTGGCTACTTCTTCTCCTCCTCCTTCTCATCTCCCTTTCCCTCTCTCCTCTCTGACTCCTCATTCTCTTCCTATTCCCTTTCCTTCTCTATCTCTTTCCCCCTTGTCTTCTCCATCCCCCCTTCTCCCTCTTCTCTTCTCACCCCCCATTCCTTTGCTATTCAGCTGGAAGAATGCTGCTCACCCTCAAAGCAAAAGTAGAGCAACCCTGTTGTGAACCAGCAGATAGTCTCCCAGGGCTGCAGGAGGACTGCCACAGTGTGCGGAATGCTTCCAGATGTCAGAATAACGGACGCTGCTCTACACAGGAACACTGGTTACTCCATTTGCTTTGCTTTGGCTTCTGTAATGGCTGCCTCTCCTCGCTGAACATCCTGCACCCCTTCAGAGCTCGAACAGCTTCCCTCTAAAGGTGTGGTCTCCCGCACTTCATTCCCCAGGACGGGTTTCCTTTAACAAGCTAAAACAGACATAACTAGGGCACCGTTTCAGGCGGAAATGACAAATGTGAGCCTGAAGAATATTGAAAACCGTTTGAAAGTTGGTTTGGTAGAAGACAGTGCTGTATAATGAAAGCAAATGCACCGATTGGAATTTTGAAAGAAATCCTAGCATGAAGATAAAAGGACATGAAAGATAATAAATGTTGAAATGATCCACCACCTAATGGTATCCTGTCAGGGGCGAAAGATAATACAATCACTTTCAGAAAGTCCCTGAGCCTCTATAGGTACTTGACCCGTAGTTTGCAGAGAAACAATCTTTTCATTTCATCTGGCTCATATTAAAAACAGGAAAAACACCACCAGTGGTCCCCTCCCCACTCTCACACAGATGGTGGAAAAATCCATGCAATTTTTAACTGTCTGAAATTCTTTAAAGCAATATAAGACAGAAAGAATTATTAAATCACTTTTCCATTTCATATAATGAAAAACTGCACAACTGCAGTGGGGTTGGGAACCATCAATTTTGGAGCAAATGGGAGCTCCTATTGGTCCTGCAGGTAATCCATCACCTTGCAGGCCGGGGGCCCTATCTCCAAAGCCCTCTTCCTGGCAGAAAAAAGAAACTCAGAGCATCATAAAACCAAAGTCAAACTGCTCATTAGCATCTGTGTAACCAGTTTTGAGGTTTGTTCAGTGTGTCATTACAGAGATGTCATGCATCTGGGTTTGGGGGCTATTCACTCACTTATGAGTTTCTTATCTCATTTCTGGTTTATTTACTTGTCCAAAAAATGCAGCAAGTGATTATTGCATGCATTAGAGTCAAAGACACACAAAGCTTTAGTCCTTGCCTTGAGCTCAAGGTTGACCGGTACTGAAAGATAAACCAGATGAACTGACTAACTAACTGTATTCTGTAAAGTCTGAGGTTACTTGGTTTATTTGCTCACTTTTAGGTCCTCAGGGGACAAGTTCCGAGCTGTTATCAGGGTAACTGGGGTACTGGGGAGATGGCTCCATTGGCAAACTGCTGATTGTGCAAGCACAAAGACTTAAGTTTGATCCCCAGCAGAAACTGAGTGTTGTGATAGCTGTTTGTAATGACAGCACCCAGGAAGTAGACAGGAGGATCCATGGAGTTCACACAAATGTGTACATACACACACACACATACACACACACACACACACACACACACACACACACACATACACACACACACACACACACACACACACACACACGGAAAGAGGTGGAGCCTTGTGGGTGGCATTCAGGTTGTTGGAGGCAGGACCTCTCACCAGGTGTTGTTGACTCTTCTTCTCTTTTTCTCTCCCTTGGGCATGCTAGTTATGAAGCGAGTGGTTTTCCTGTTCTTACACTTTCCCTCCATGCTGTGTTACCTCATCACAGGCCCCAAAGCAACTGGAACAATCAACCATGGACCAGAACCTCTGAAACCCCGGCCCAAATAAAGCCTTCCTTCTTTATAGGTTGATTATCTCAGGGTTAGCTGTGTAGTAATGGAAATCTGACTAACTCATAGGGAGACTAGCTCTTCACTGACTGGACAGTTAAGGTGCAGTGACTGAGGAGCTGATGGCTGCTTATCTTGCCTATGAGACAGACAGAGGTTTGTATACAGCAAAAGCTGATATTTGGAGATTAAATCAAGGAAGGCTTGGAAGACCATTTCAGGGTGAGGGGAAACCTTTTGTTGCTTGGTGAGGCATACCAAGTGAGTTCAGGGAGTGGGGGCGGGATGAGAAGACACCTCGGGGTCTGTTTCCCAAGCCTTCTCTTCCTGGTTTACTCCACAGTATGGCTCATGGTGTGATGGAAGCTTCTGTTGTGAAAATTTTAGGATCTATGCATGGAACTGTGGTAGAAGTGCTCAGAGGAGCTGTGACAGGAAGCAGGAGAGCAACTTCTGCTGTCCAGGGAGCTGAGGACCGCCTGAGTGATGGTATGCTGCAGACAGATGTCTTAGAAGATGTAAGACTCCCAGTGTGTGCTTGGGAAAATGTTATCTTGGGCAATTAGGGGTCATGAAAGCGAGGGCCAGGGCTGCTCCTGCAGGTGCGAGGGAGAAGAGGGTAGAGAGAACTGTTCAGCATGCCAACCTCAAAGGGTAGCCTGACTGAATGAATGAGTCACTTTCAGAACCTAAAAGAGATGTCAGCATTCCCCCTTCAGCTCAGAAGCCTGATCTTTCTGATTGTGGAACAGAAAGAAAACTTTCAAAAAGGATATGCAACTGGGAAAAAAAAAACCCACAGTTTGGAGAGAGCTGTATCATGTTATTTCATTTCATGCTGCTCTGCTCCAAATCCCTGACAGAGGCACCTGGAGGGGACAATACAGTTTAGCTCACAGCTTCAGAGGGTTTCAGTCCACCATAGTAGAGAAGGCACAGCAAAGTTCATCATGGAGGCCAGAGCATGTGGCAGGATCTCTTCATCCAAGGAGGACCCAGAAGATGGGGAAAAGATAGACATGCAAATATGTAATCTTCTGGGGGGGATGATGAAGATTCAAACCATAAAGACCAAGAAAGGAGATGGCATTAAGAAATTTCTTGTGGGAGCTGGAGAGATAGCTCAGTGGTTAAGAGCATTGACTGCTCTTCTGGAGGACCTGGGTTCAATTCCCAGCACCCATATGACAGCTCACAGCTGTCTGTAACTCCAGTTGCAGGGGATTGGGCACCATCACACAGACATACACGCAGATAAAACACCAATGCACACAAAATAAAAATAAATCATTTTAAATGTAAGAAAATAATGGTTGTTTTTTTTTTTAAAGGAAATTCCTTGTGGAAAGGCTGAGAAGGAGCTATAGAAACAGGGCAGGGCTGTAACCTCTCTCTTTAACAGGCATGCTTTTCAGATGGTATTTCCTGAGCAGGATGAGGAGCTGGGAGAACCATGCTGGGCCAAGTGGGAACTGAAATTCTTTGTTTGGCTATTGAAATGACAGGCTATTTAGAAGATTGGACAACTGGTAGGCACTTGAGTATACATGGCTAGACCTCTACTGAAAGTTATTTTGTTAAATCATTAGCATATGCTAATTATATATAATAATGGGCTACATGATGACATTTTCATACATCTATAATATATTTTTATCCTATCCATCTCCATTGCCCTCTCTCACCCCCTCACTCCTGCAGATCCCCACTTCCTTCACCCCTAGTACTTTCATGGCCTTGTGTGTGTGTGTGTGTGTGTGTGTGTGTGTGTGTGTGTGTGTGTGTGTGATGCAATGATTTTTAATTGTGCTGCTCACATGGGAATAGGTGAGGGGTATTTGCGGGAGCATGGACAGCTTAGACATAGCTACACTACTGAAGAAAACCTTTAATTGTCAACACATCCTCATTGTTGTTCCTTGATGGAATGCTGATGGTCCAATCTTGTGCAGGTCTTATGCAGCTAACCACAGCTGTTGGGAGTTCAAGAATGGCCAAGTCATGCCTAGATGACAGTGTTCCATAGCACTTCATTCCCTCTTCCTGTTCTCATGTTCTTTCTGTCTCTCTTTCAAGATGGTCCCTGAGTTTTGGAAGGTCATCCAGTTCTTTAGGCCACCAGGAAGGAGGAAATTCAAGAGATGGTGCCCAAACCTAGCCCAGTGAGATCAACGCCTATAGGAAGATGGGGGGGGGAATTGAGGACCCTGTGACTGCATCTATTGGATATAAAGTTTTAGGGTGTCTTAGAAACAACAGTGTCTTTCTGAAGGGACTCTGGGAACAAATTGCTCATTGGACTCTTCTTTGGAAGATGGGAGGTTTCTGAGTAAAACACCAATGCTGCCCCTGCACCGGAAGCAGCACTTACACCCACAAAGCCAACTCTTAATTCATTAATTAAAGCATCTTGTTTGTTTTTTCAGCACATTCTTGATGAGCAGTTATTATGCCTAGTCACGTGTCAGTGACTGAGAGTGCAGAGATGACAGGACATGGAGATTGCTCCCGAGGAGCTTGGCTTAGTTGGGAGAGACATGGAGTAGGGGCAATGCTCTGCAGGGTCTGAACTCAGCACCAAGAAGTCAGGCAGGATGGGTGCCCAGCAGGAGAGCTGCGGCTGGGATGCAGTATAGGCTTCCTTGGCATCTGAGAAGGGCTGGGAAAGAGCTGATGGAGGAGTGTGAAGCCTCGGCAATGTGTCAAGAGAAGGAGGAGTGTGGGGGAAAAGAGGCACCCCTGAGCCCAGAGAACTCTCAGTGGGGAGACAAGAAAGGAGGTGCACTGTGAGCCAGCTCCCAATCCCTCAACTCTCTCTCTCTCTCTCTCTCTCTCTCTCTCTCTCTCTCTCTCTCTCTCTCTCTCTCTGTTACACATGTGTGCGAATGCCTGTGGGGACTTGTGGTCCATGTCGGGTGTTTTCCTCAAATGCTCTCCCCTTTCTTTTTAATACAGAGTCTCTCACGGACACTGGAGCTCACTAATTAGCATAGACTGACTGGCTAGTGAGTCCCAGGCATCTCCCTGTCTGTGCCTACACAGGGCTGGGTTACAATGCACCACTGTGGTTGGCTTTTTACATGGGTAATGGGGATCAACTGCAGGTCTTCATGCTTGTACAGAAGCATGTTACCAACTGAGCCATTTCCCAGCTCTCTAACCTACCTCTTTTTTGGGGAGGGGGGGGGGGACAGCTTCCTAGCTTCTCCAGGGAACTCCTTGCACTCAGTCTACATTACCATGAGACTACCATCTTGGCCCACGGAGCTTAACCGGGTCATAAAATCAAGAATCAGGGCCATGCTGGAGGGAGCTGAGGTGGCCCTGAGCAGGGTGACTATTCAGCAACACAGGGCTGCTTTTTGTGCCTATTGTCCTGGGGTGCTGAGGAAGCACTAATCCGCAGGATCACATGGCAGGTTTCACACCTGCCTGCAGCCAGCCGCTGCAGTGCGGATTGTGGATTGTGGCGTTGCGTTCTGGCTTCTCTGTCACAGGTGGGAGAGGGATATTTCTGCCTTTGCTTGCAGAGAAAGATAATCACCTCAAGAAGGGGATTTCACAGCTCTTTGAATTGAGTTGCATGTTTGTTCTGGGTTATTTTTTTTTTCCTCAGCCTCCTAATATAGTATGCGTTTGCTATCGAGTAAATATTGATCTTGTTGCGTGCCAGCATTTGTTCAGGAAGATGCTGAGAAATAATCAGTTTCACTAATCAGCGCTCCACTCCGGGATGAGGGTGAGTGTGGCGTGGCTGCTGCCAGGCAGGGCTTCGTCCGTGGCACAGACAATTCAATCAATGTCCTAGAACCGCTGGGTTCACCTCAGCCTCTTAGAAACAGAGGGATCCTCCCAGGATGACACTACCTCCTAATCGCTGGGGGTGAGTCTGTATGTAGCCCACACCCAGATCATTTGTATCAGAAAGCAAAAGCCTGCCTCCTGCACTGATTTCTCTGCCCCCTTCTCTCTCTCTCTCTCTCTCTCTCTCTCTCTCTCTCTCTCTCTCTCTTTCTCTCTCTCTCTCTCTCTCTCTTCTCTCTCTCTCCCTCTCTCTCTCTCCCCCTCCTCTCTCTCTCTCTCTCTCTCTCTCTCTCTCTCTCTCTCTCTCTCTCTCTCTCTCTCTCCTCTCTCTCCTCCTCTCTCTCTTTCTCTCACTCCTCTCTCTCTCTCTTTCTCCCTCTCTCTCTCCCCCTCCTCTCTCTCTCTCTCTCTCTCTCTCTCTCTCTCTCTCTCTCTCTCTCTCTCCCTCCTCTCTCTCTCCCTCTCTCTCTCTTTCTCTCTCTCTCCCTCTCTCCACCCCTTCCTCCCCCCCCTCTCCAGTGCTCTCCCCCCCACCTCCCTCCCTTTCTCTAGTGTGGACACGCACTTGCCTTGTCTATCTGTGGAGGTCAGAGGACAACCTCAGGTGTCCTTCCTTGTTAGAGGCAGGGCCTCTTGTCCACCACTGGATACTCCGGGCCACCTGGCTCCGTGAGAGTGCGGGGATGCTCTTGTCTCTGCCTCCCACCTCCCCGTAGGAGCATGAGGATTACAGACAGGGGCTACTATGTCTGGCTTTCTGTGAGTTTGGGGACTGTAAGCCCAGGTTCTGTGGCTTGTATGGTGAGTACTTTGTTCGCTGAGCCATTTTTCCAGCCCATTAGTTAGGTTTCTGTTGTTGTTTTAATATGATATTTTATATTTATTCTTGGAGACTTTCATACATGTATACAGTGTTCTTATTTTATCATATCTACCCTCCTACTCTCCTTGGACTTTCCCAACACATCTTTCTTACATCCTCCCAACTTCACATCCTCTTTTTTAATAACCCAATGAGTCAGTTTATTGTGCCTATGTGTGTAGGGGCATCTCCTGGAGCATGGGGAACCTACCAGTGGCCAGACCCCCAAAGAATAATTACTTCCCCTCCTCCAGAAGCTTAACTGACCTCCTCAGATAGGGGTGGAGCCTCATGAGTCCATCTTCGATCTATGAGGCATGTTGACTGGCTCGACCTTCTGCAGCTCTTGTGCAGGTAACAACAGCTGCTGTGAGTTCATGATGCAATGGTTCTGACTCTGGGAGGTCCCATGGGATGCTGTGTGGCAGAAGGGAGAAGGGTAGCCCACTGGCTTCCACAGCCTCAGCGCTCTTCAGAGTCATGGTGTGTGGAGGAAGGGAGGTTGTAAGCCCTTCTTAGCTTCCTTGGGCCAGTGTGCTCCATCTTGGCCTCTTCTGGTCCTGTAGGTTCAGTGGGTGAGGAGCAGCACTATACTCTTGGTTTCTGCTGCCGTCTCCCAGCAGGCCAGTGTCAGGCCCATGGAGAGGGCTTTCAGATGAGCTCCACTCTCAGCTTCCCTGCAGAGACCTCCCTTGACTTGTGAGTCCTTCACACACCTTGTCTCCTGCAGGACAAAAGCTGGGCATAGTGTTTCAGCAGAGAGGCTTCTCGCTTGCCACCTTCCCCAGAGGTCTCTCTTTGGATTTTGATGGGATGAGAAGCCTACAAATGGGATGACAGATAATTCAGCCATGTGCTAACATCCTTTAGTTAGGTGCCACAAATGTTAAAAATGGTAATAATTGTGACCAAGGATAAGCTTTGTATATGCAAAAGGAATTGCTAAAAAAAAAAAAAAAATCAATAGTGTCCTCAGCAGGGTTCTAGCCTGCTGCTTCTAAGTTCTTCAGCCACTGTGACAGTATTTTAATGTCATTTTCCAGAACCTGATGTTTGGTTCTTTAATATGACTTCCCTTTCCTTCCTCTCCCCCCCCCCCCCCCCCCCCCCCCCCCCCCCCCCCCCCCCCCCCCCCCCCCCCCCCCCCCCCCCCCCCCCCCCCCCCCCCCCCCCCCCCCCCCCCCCCCCCCCCCCCCCCCCCCCCCCCCCCCCCCCCCCCCCCCCCACCCCCCCCCCCCCCCCCCCCCCCCCCCCCCCCCCCCCCCCCCCCCCCCCCCCCCCCCCCCCCCCCCCCCCCCCCCCCCCCCCCCCCCCCCCCCCCCCCCCCCCCCCCCCCCCCCCCCCCCCCCGCCCCCCCCCCCCCCCCCCCCCCCCCCCCCCCCCCCCCCCCCCCCCCCCCCCCCCCCCCCCCCCCCCCCCCCCCCCCCCCCCCCCCCCCCCCCCCCCCCCCCCCCCCCCCCCCCCCCCCCCCCCCCCCCCCCCCCCCCCCCCCCCCCCCCCCCCCCCCCCCCCCCCCCCCCCCCCCCCCCCCCCCCCCCCCCCCCCCCCCCCCCCCCCCCCCCCCCCCCCCCCCCCCCCCCCCCCCCCCCCCCCCCCCCCCCCCCCCCCCCCCCCCCCCCCCCCCCCCCCCCCCCCCCCCCCCCCCCCCCCCCCCCCCCCCCCCCCCCCCCCCCCCCCCCCCCCCCCCCCCCCCCCCCCCCCCCCCCCCCCCCCCCCCCCCCCCCCCCCCCCCCCCCCCCCCCCCCCCCCCCCCCCCCCCCCCCCCCCCCCCCCCCCCCCCCCCCCCCCCCCCCCCCCCCCCCCCCCCCCCCCCCCCCCCCCCCCCCCCCCCCCCCCCCCCCCCCCCCCCCCCCCCCCCCCCCCCCCCCCCCCCCCCCCCCCCCCCCCCCCCCCCCCCCCCCCCCCCCCCCCCCCCCCCCCCCCCCCCCCCCCCCCCCCCCCCCCCCACCCCCCCCCCCCCCCCCCCCCCCCCCCCCCCCCCCCCCCCCCCCCCCCCCCCCCCCCCCCCCCCCCACCCCCACCCCCCCCCCCCCCCCCCCCCCCCCCCCCCCCCCCCCCCCCCCCCCCCCCCCCCCCCCCCCCCCGCACCTATCCCCCTGCCAGTCCAGCTCCATCCCTAGCTCACCTATGCTACCTCTTCCAAACTCCTCTGTCCTATTTCAGGAACTCTGGAGGAGGGAAGCCCATACTTTACAATACCATTGACAGCTTGGATAGTTCTAAGGAACGTACTTCTTTGGTGGAGCCAAAATTGCTTCCTTGCTTTTAGTCACAGGCTTATTCTAGATACTTGTAGACATAAAGGTTTTTGTGCATTTTATCTGCAAATAGAATCATTGTTCATTGTGTGTGGGGTGCAATTGTGTGTGTGTGTGTGTGTGTGTGTGTGTGTGTGTGTGTGTGCATGTGTATGGGCAGATGTATGTGCACTTGCATGTGGAGGCCTGAGGTTGACCTCAGGAGTCTTCCTAACTCTCTTTCTTATTCACTGAGGCAGTGTCTCACAATTGAACTCAGAGCTTACTGATCTGACTAGTATGGTTAGCCCTTCCTCTGGGGACTCCCATCTCTTCTTTGGTGCACTGGAATCACAGGTAGGCTGCCAAGCCTGCCCAGCAGTTAGTTTCCTGGATTCTGGGAATGCAAACTGGGATCTCCATGCTTGGTAACCGTGGAGAAGCCCTCTCCCCAGGCATAGAGGCAGATTGAAACAACACCCAAATCAATGATTGGCTGAGATATTTATAGAAGAGAAAGGGTAGGATGGCTAGAAGTGAGGGACAGAATGCAAACGGGTTGGAGGTGTGTGTGTGTGTGTGTGTGTGTGTGTGTGTGTGTGTGTGTGTGTACAATATATGTGTGGGTACATGTGCATCTGCGTGTATGTTGTGTGCCATATGTGTGTGCATACATGTATGTGAACACAACACTGTAAACTGCCTCTTGGCTGGGATTTCTCCAGCTCTTCCTAGGAAGTCAGTGTGGGCTTTCCTCTCCACAGGAAGTGGATGTGTGGGCCAGGTGCTTGTGATACACAAGTCAGAGGTGAGGCTCATCTGGGTAGAAGTGGCCCAGGGTGAAGGATCTGTAGGACATTTTCTTAAATGAGCCCAGCTTGCCATTTGCACCACAGGCTAGATTTTGTCCAATATCTCCTCATGTCTGTCACCTGATTTTTGTCCTCAAATTATTCTAAAGCATGCTGTCTCCCTTTCAGGAAAGAAATAGAGTGTCTGTACTTTAAGACACCTGCCTGGGGCCTGGAGAGATGGTTCAGTCAATACAGTGCTTGCTGCAAAAGCATACCCCAGCACCCACATGAAATGCTGCATGTGGTGTTGCATGCCTGTAGTCCCAGTGCTGAGGAGATGGAGACAGGAGAGTCTCCTGAGATTCGCTGATCAGATGGTCTAGAGGAACTGGGGAAGTTTACGTTCCAGAGGGAGTCTACAACAAAGACCAGGACTGGGCTGATGAGATTGCTCAGCAGGTACAGGTGTTTCCATGTCTCAGCTACTCTTCTATTGCTGTGATTGAACACTAAGACCAGTGCAACTTATAAAACAAAGCCTTTGATTTGGAGATCATGGTTCCAGAGGGTTAAAGGTCATGACCATCCTGGCAGGGAGCATGGCAGCAGACAGACAGACATGGGTGCTAGATCAATGACTGAGAGATTACCTCTTGATCCACAAGTATGAGACAACTAACTGGGGATGGCATGAGCCTTTGAAACCTCAAAGCCCATCCCCCAGTGATGTATGTCCTCCCCAAAAGTCACACCTTCTGATCCTTCCCAAATAGTTCCACCAGCTGAGGATGAAACATTCAAATAGATGAGCCCATGGGGGCCATTCTCATTCAAACCACCACACCATGCTCTTTACCGCTCTAGTTGGCTGTGTGAACCTAGGAGAGCAGGGCCTAAAAATGAGGCAGACTAAAGTCTCATGCAATAACCAACTTTATTCAGAGCATCAGTCAATTTATATTCTGTGAGGGTTAAGAAGAATCACCTGAGTAAAGTGATTTTATATATCATACATACATACATACATACATACATAAATAAATAAATAAATAAATAAATATTATATAATGATTTGTATATACCATTACAAGGACAAGCCACATGTGGCAAAAACATGTTTCTCCACAGAGGCACATGAATTTCAACAGATGAAGTTAACTCACTCCTGTCTGCTGCACCGGGGAGGATCACGGAAACACATTCCAAGAACAATTCTGTGTTTCACAGAAACTGGGGTCACAAGACTTTTGTTTTCTTGGAGTTTTCTCAGAATTCTCACATGACTCCAGTCTTGGACGTGTTCCAACACCATGCACATTGGCCACTTGAATTTGGTCCCACACAGTGGAAGGCGAGAACCAACTCTGTAGGTTTTCCCTATGACCTGCACATGCCCCTCCCCAGTAATCACAAACTAAAAGAACACAAAGGTGGATGATGAGGAGAGGGCACACTCAAGGTTGATCTCTTTACACTCATGTCTGAACATGAGTTTATACCCACAAACCCATTCACAAACAAGGGCACACGCACATATACACAATAAATCTAAATGAAGACTGCACACATAACTTACCAAAATAAAAGCAAGATGAGCCTCATGCATTTTTATTTCTGGTAATATGGAGAATTATTTACTCATGCAATATTGATGAAATCGTTTAGATTTATAGACCAATTTAGATGTTTTCTAATGCTTTTCCATTAAACCATGGGCAGTTACGTATCTATGTTTATATATTGCCTTGTATTAAAAAGGATTTAAAATGTCCTCACGATATAAAAGTACAAAATATACAAATAACATGAGAAACAGAAGGCAATCCTTGGGGCTATAAAATATTTAGCTCAGATTGGTGAGATGGCTCAGTGGTCACCTGCTGCCAAAGTCTGAAGACCCAAATTCAATCCCAGGATCGAGAGGCTCACACAGTGGAGGAGCCAGCTCTAACAAGTAGCCCTCTGACTTCCGTGTGCATGCTGTGGGACCCCCTCACTCCAAATCACAAAACAAACACATCGAAAGGTAATTTTAAGAAATTTAAACAATGGTGTGTTTGGGGGACAAGCAGTTGTGGGATGACAGTGCTGGAGGGCTGGCGGCAGTGGTTGGATTGCGGGGAGCAGAACGGGTACAAGTGTTTCCCACGGTAGCCGAGGGGAAGTGGAGGTGTTGGCAGAGACAGTGGTTAGTACGCCAGGAAACCACAGGAAAAGATGAATCAGGATCAGAAAAGTGTGTCCCAGAAAGAGGTTAAAGAGGAAAGTGAAAAGGAAGGACTAGAGTTAGAAGGAAAAGTGAACAGGGGGGTTGGGTTACGGCCCAGTGGGTACAGTGTTTGTCTAGCATTTGCAAGGTCCTCCATTATGTCCCTGGCACCACATAAACCAGCAGTGGTGGAACAAATATACTTCCCACACACAGGAGGATCAGATGTTCAAGGTTATCCTCAGCTACGTAGTGAGTTCAAGGCCAACCTGGGCTACATGAGACTGTCTCAGAAAACAAAACAAAAAAAAACCCTCAAACCCCGTGTGAGCTGACTTTTCATTTTCACAGACTAAGCAACTGAGCATTTGGGTGAAGAGGTTTGGATGTTGATGTCTGTGGTCTGAGCTGTCAGCTGCTACTCCTGTTGCTGGCCTGTCTCTGGGCATCTGTGTGCTGTTTCATGGATCTGCTTTTCCTCTGCTGTGGATGCTTCCTCTCCCTATCCTAGTCAGTTATGTCATGCCTACACTGGCTGTCATACATGCCTTCATGATTAGTGCTCTCCCCTGTATGAACACCGGTGTACATGGACCTATGTCCATTTTCATTCTGTATCTTTGTCTTCTTGCCACATTTAGCCTGTTGCTTTCATTGATACAACTTTGTATTTTTGTTTTCTTCTCTTTCAGAGGAGAGAAGCCAGCTACCTATTATCATCATCAAGGTCCTTTTATGGCTTCTGCTGAGAGAGAGAGAGAGAGAGAGAGAGAGAGAGAGAGAGAGAGAGAGAGACAGAGAGAGAGATACAGAGAGATACAGAGAGACACACATCCAGAGTATGAGTGTGTGTGTGTGTGTGTGTGTGTGTGTGTGTGTGTGTGTGTGTGTGTGTGTAAGAAGATAACCTTGTGTGTCGTTCTTTAGATGCTGCTCACTTGGCTTTTTGTTTGAGACAGAGTCTCTCATGGCCTGGAACTTCACCAAGCAGACTCTACTGGCTGGTCAGTGAGCTCCAAGGATGCACATTTAACCACCACCCACCTTATCATTTTTGGGAACTATAAATGTGTTCCACTGTTCATGACGTAAAAAAAATTATGTTGTTTGTGTGTATATGTATGTTTGTGGGTACCAGTAGAGGATAGGGTGCCAACTGCTCTGAATAAAGTCCAAAATGATGCTAAGTTTTAAGAATAAATTGGTTAATCCATTAAGATTTTTTAAATTATTTTTGAATTACATGAATGTGTGTATATCTGTGTACGGGTTTGTACATGTGAGTACAGGTACCCAAGGATTCCAGAAGAGGGCGCTGGATCCCCTGGAGCTGGAGTTACAGGGGGTTGTGATGTGAACCTCCTGATCTGGGTGCTGGGACCCAAACTCAGGTCCTCTCCAAGGGCATCTCTCCAGTCGTAGCTCTGTGTGTGTGTGTGTGTGTGTGTGTGTGTGTGTGTGTGTGTGTGTGTGTGTGTGTGTGTGTGTGTCAAGCACTTTACCAACTGACTCATCTCTCCAGTGCCGGCAGATACTTCTTACTCGGCACAGGCACAGCTGTGAGCTTGGGACAAACTAAGGTAGACTTTAGAGGGAGTTGGAATCTCAACTGTGGGTTAATCCTTCAGAAACCTAAACGTCCCCACTTCCTACCTTGGCATCAGCCTGAGCAACACTGCAAAACCGTTCTCCTCTCAAGCAAAGCCGTGAGAAATGGCACTCAAATGTGGCACTTCTCACTGTGGGGAGAGAAGACTAGTGACTTTAGGGCATCACATCTGCTGGCGTTTATACCAGAGCCAGAGAAAATAGGAACTGTTGCATACACGTTTGAGTGTGCTTACCTGGTGTGTGTGGAAGCAAGAGGTCAGCTTCAGGTGACTTCTCTTTGCCTTTTACCTTATTGTTTGAGACAGGGTCTCCCAATGAATCTGGAACTTTGTCATTTTGGATAGATTGGCCGGCCAGTGAGTATCAGGGGGACACCATTCTCTATCTCCGGCACTGGAATTGCAGGTGCTAGCACTGATGAACTCAGCTTTCATGTGCATGCAGGGGACCTGAACTCAGCTCCTCAGCCTTGCATGGCAAGTGCTCTTCCCACTGAGCTACCTACCTGGCCCCACTTTCCTTTTTCAACTTTGATTGGTATAAGTGAGTCTCCTGAGGTATAAGTGAGTCTCCTGATTCTTACAGGCATTCAGAGGAGTAGACTATGAAGAGCACATGGCAAATATGTTTGCACTTATGGGCTACAGGAGTGATGGCCTTTTTTTCTTGGCCATTGTTTATAGGAATGTCAATATGAAGGACATTTTAGTATTAAACGGGCTTCATATTGTAAATTTGCTAATAAAGTTTTTATGTGCTCACAATGCCACTTGTGGAACTTGTACTGTAACCTCAAATCTAAGCTTTCCAGGGGAAATAGATGTAGCAGAGGTCCTATAGAAGATTCCAGAAGCAAACATATGTTGATTTTGTCTGAATTGCTTAGGGGCTTGTTGCTAGCTCAGATGTGTGAGAAAGGAGAATGTGGTACTTGTGGCTCTGAATAGAGTCCCAAATGACACAAAAGCTGAATAGTAACCAGCTGATTCTTTCTTAAGATTCATTTTCATTATTTTTAAATTATATATTATTTTGAATTTAAATGCGTGCATCTCTGTGTTAGTATGTAATGTATGTGGATGCCGGTACCTGAGGAGTCCAGAAAAGAGCATCAGATCCTTTGGAGCTAGACTATAAGCTGCCAAATGTGAATGCTAGGAACCAAAGTGAAGTCCTCTGCAAGGGTTGCCTCTTCAGCCCCATGACTGGCTAATTCTTATACCTGCTGACATTCAATGTGTCTATTAAAAATTTCAGCACATTGACTAAAATCATGTGGTTTATGGCCTTTACCATCACAGTAAACATTAGCAGGACACTTGTCATCACTCAGCAATCACATAGCTTCTCTTCTTGGGTTTAGACATCAGCCATGCTGCTTCAAACAATGACTGCTGATTATGCACACTGCCCTTTACTCAGATTTGATTATAGCAGATGACAAGGTGGAGATTCTGAAATGATTCTGTTTGCAAAGAGGTCTTGCTTAAGTCCAGAGAATGCTCAGTTCAGAATGTGTAAAACAATGCAACAAATTTTAAAGTAACTCTTATTGACCTAAAAAAATTGTAAGCTAAAAGCAGTTGGGTTCATTTAAAAAGCAATTTTATTGAGTTAATGGTGGGTGTAAAGAATTAAATCAATAGAAACCCCACTTGCCATTAAGTTAAAAACACTTTATTAGCTATGTTGTTTTAAATTTAACAATGTGTGCTCTCCTCTGTCCTGTCTTCTTCGTAACATTTCATCCCAACCTCAGTTTAGTTTGCTGGTTTTGGTTTTCCTTTTGGCTCTTGATGTGGGCTTTAAAATCACAGATACGGTGATGGGCATGGTTGTAGTGGTGCATGCTTAAAATCCCAACCCTCGGGAGAATGAGTGAAGAAGACTGCAAGTTCAAAGCTGGCTTGAGCTGTGGAGTGAGATACTGTATAAAATATAAATCAGGTATATGTAGGGGGCCTTGGTATGTGCATTGGTTATGATTTTGATCACTGTGTTAAAATATTCTGACCCAAACAACTAAGGACAGAAAGGTTGATTTTGGCTCACAGTCTGAAGGCATAGTCCATCATGGCGGGGAAGGCATGGCACCAGGAGGATGAGACAGCCTGTCTCATTGCCCGAAACTCCAGCTTTGTGGGGAGCCAATGCTTTTTTTTTTTTTTTTTTTTTTTTTTGGTCTCTGTGGTTCTCTTATATTCACATGTACATACCCACACGTGGACACACACATAACTAAAAATAAAATATTTAGAAAAAGAATAATCAATAATAGTTTTATTTATTGAGCATTTTTTATCTCCCAGGCACCAAGATACATTCTTCATTTATACTTCTGTTTTAAATTGCAGTCCAATGGAGGGGCATTATTATTATCCCTGTTTGGCAGGTACAGACACTAAGGTTGAGTGTGTGTCTGTCTTCCACGGTGGAGAGGTGAGTGGGCCTGGCAGTCTGGTCACAGAGACTTACCCATCGATACCTGATACCTCTCCCTCTGCTGTTGTGACCTTCCAAACCCTCCCAAGCCACTACCAGGTGCGCCATTTGATTCTTCAAGGGATGCTATGATCAGGCCGTGCTCCAAGCCCAGTCAGAAGACAGCCTTCCCACAGTGAATGCAAACTGGCTTATTGAACTAAAGAAACCAGCAGCTTCTCAGAAAGTGGTTGCTGTTCTTACCACATTCATGCCATGATTGCATTAGCAGGCGTAGCCTGCCAGCGTCGTCATCACTGTGGTACAAAGGGTTCATAGCTGGGTAAGACTGATGACGACTTTTTTACAAGGTGCAAGCCTAGCGCCTTACAGCACAGTGAAGACCAGTCAGTGGGAATGAACCACTGGGGGAGTGCCAGCCTCATTCCTCATACTCTCTGTTCAAATATATGGTGCCTCTAGTGGTCCTGTCCTACTGTCAAATCCTAGAGGATAACCGAGGGCAGAGGCAATAGCCTGTAATATTTGGGGGAATGTGGGCTCTCACTGGACAGCAGGTCCGAAAGAGACAATCTACTCACGGTACTGAGCTTTTTATTTGATAGCCTGAGATGTCTAATTGGGGCACTGTCACCCTGTAATAGGATAAGTTCATCTAAAATCATTTTTATATTTATGTGGTTTTGGATGTTTCTACAGTTGTAGGTTTACATATGGATGGCTCTTTTAAAATGTCTTTAGTGTTGGTTATCCCACCCACTCCACATTTCCTCTTCTACCCCACTCTCCCATGCCCTTCCTGTTCTATTATTCTTCCTTACCACTTTATAACACCACATTCCATATGCTTTCCCTTGGAAGCCCCCCCTTCCCTGGCCCCTTACACATTTACTGACATCTACAGGTGCTCCTGTGGACGAAACACATGTATCTAGAGATTAACAGCTAACATTCTGCATAGGGAGCTGTGTACCTCCTCTTGGGTGGTGTAGCTTGGGCGGCTTCTGAAGGCTACAGATAGTTGAGTGGGTAAAGTGTTTACTGTACAAGCACAGGGGCCTGGATTCAGTCCACAGAACTCATGTTCTAAAAAGCCAGATCTGCCAGCACATGTTTGCCATCCCAGCTCTGGGGCTGTGGAAACAAGAGGATTCCTGATTATTGATCATCATCAGACAGCCTAGCTGAATTGGTGGGTTCCAGGCAAAAGTGAGAAATCCTGTCTCAAAAACAAACAAGCCAACAAAATAGATAGTGTTTCTGAGGAACAGTAGCTAAGATTGTCCTCTGGCCTCCGAGTGCACAGGCACATGCTTACACATGCACCTGCATGCACAGAAGCATGTGTGCATGTACACACACACACACACACACACACACACACACACACACACTAGCTTCTAGAAAGGCTGGGGACAAGGCCATCTGCTGTAATGCAGACTTAAGCTCCATGCTGCTCTGCAGGTCCTCAGCCTGGTCTCTACAAGCATTAGGAATGTGTTCTGCCCTTCTGGGCTGAGACTGCCGCAGAAAGAGGTTACTGCAACAGTAGCCGTAGGGGTGGGGCAGCAGGCCTTGCAGGGACAGGCGACTTTCCACCTCTCAAGTCAGTCTCCCCACTGGGAGATCCCACGATGGACATAGAGGGTGGCGTTTGTGGGCTAAAGAATTCCTAATGAACGCACGTATTTTACAATCCTCAGGGTAGAGTCATAGACCATATCACCTGTTCTTGGGGGTTGCCAAGCAGGAGAACACATCCGTGAAACCCACACATGCCAAGAAAGAAGAGGAAGCCCCATGACTGCAACTGTTTCCCAAGAGCCTTTGCAGCCAGAAAGCCTCTTTCAGGCAGCAAGACGAAGCCTTGGCCGTCAGAGGCAGCTTCTGAGGTCTGTCCTGGATTCTCCCGCACATATATCAGTTTCAGTTTCCCCTGTGAGCATGGGCTGGCAAGGGAAGGCCCTGATATACTGTGAAATGTGATCAAGCTGGGTTGGTTCGGGTGTCCGTGCTTTGTGACACCTGCCTATGTGTTACATGGATGCTGTGATGCAACTGTCTGGGAATTCGTGTGCGACCCTGTGTGTGTAATGATGCCAACTTACTCCATAGTGGGTGGGCACAACACCAGGAGGGCTGTGTTGGCTTCTACTTCCCTCTTCGGCTACAGGGAACTCTCACACTGACTAAATGGCAGGCTGGCAGAAATGACCAGGACAAAGGGAGCCTGTTGATTTGGACGCTCTTAACCCCAGTTCTCTCAAAATCCAGGTCACTGGGGTCCTTCTCCGTCCTTACAACCTCCACAGAAATCCTAGCCAACTGTGAAGTCAAGGATAAGAGAGGAAATTTTCTAATTTCCCTAACAACTCTTTTCAGTATTTAGAGGAGGGAAAACAGGTCTGGAAGGATATGGCAGGCCATAGAGTGCAAGCCTTGTGTGAAGATCTGAGTTTGAGTCCCCAGAATCCAGGGTTGAAAAGGCTAGGCATGATGGTGTATCTTGGCAATCCCAGCACTTAGGAGGCAGAGATGGGCAGATCTTTGGGGCTCACTGGCCAGCCAACCCTATCTATTTGGCAAGTTCTAGGCCAGTAAGAGGTTCTGCCTAACAAAACAAAACAAAACAAAACAAAAAAAAAAAAAAAAAAAAAGCCACGATAGATGGCACTTAAGGAATGACTGTAGAAGTTTTACTCTACACATACATGCACAGATATGCATGTACCTCTCACACCTGCACAAGCATTAACACACACAACAGCTTATGAAGAAAAAACTCATTAGCAGGTAAAATCATACATAAATCATAGATCAAATAGATGGAATGCAACATAGACAAATCTCAGAATTTTCCTATGTGAAAGAAGGCTGTTTGCAGTATGATTCTATGTATATAACATTCTGGAAAAGTCACAGATATTGAGGACAGTACCGCCATGGGGAGCAGTTTTCAGTGCTAGGAGAATATTGGGGTCTCCATGAGAGAAGCCCTGCAAGAGAGCTGGGTCTTTGCCTCACTGTGATCTGTTTTGTATGCTCTGGTTTGGTTTATTTGAAAACACGTGTGCCATACTTGAGGAAGACTGAATGTGTTAAACCAGGCAAAGCATGGGAGCAACATCAAGGAGCCAGTCAAATGTGTGGCTCTATGGGACAGCTGCTCAAATGTATGGCTTCACTGGGCAGCCACTAAAACGCATGGCTTCACTGGGACAGCCACTCAAATGTATGGCTTCACTGGGCAGCCCAATTCCCAGCCCAATGGCCTTACTCTCCTCCAGCACCCTAGAGGCCCCGATGGTGGAGCCACACATGGAGTAGGCTGGAAAGGGTTTCAGAACTTTCCTCTAGGTGGTTTGACCCATGTCCCCAGTATGAGGTTCAAAGAAGGGCCTCAGCTACATAGTGGGTGCTGACTGGGCCCTTTCCATTTCAGTCTTCTTAGTCTTAATTGTTTGTACAAGATGCTATGACGTTATTAGTGAAAGAGATTTCACACTTAAAGCAAACACCTGAAAAGCACAGGTTTAACTCAGATCATCCCTTTTATACATAAGACCAACTAAGCTAGAGACCCGAGATGAGGGGCCCAATAGTTTGAAGAGTAGTCAGTTAAAGGCCCCCAACTAGAATCTCTGTGTCTTGGCTGGTGGATGCCATTTCTAGATCCCCTGGAGAAGGGCGAGCTGCAGCCAGGCTGAGGTGTGACGGTGGATTCCCCAACTCCTCTCTGCCCCATCTCGAGAAATCCTGGAGCTGCCCCATCCCTCTTCGGCCTCGCTGGTATCGTCTGTGCTGCCTGCCGGAGAAGAATGATTATTGCTGGATTATTCCGTGCGGTGGGGCTGTCTCTTGAGACCGCTGGGAGCTGTTTTGCTAGCTCAGCTGTTTCTTAGCTTGTCCTGCCCAGTGATGTCAGCTGTGATGTCTCTTCACTCAGGAATCTCTCCCCCGCCCGCCCCTCCTGCTGCTCACCACCTCGGCCTCTCCTCTGGTCCAGCCAGCGATGTCTTCATCTTCGGCTCCCTTTTTCCCTGTTCTCTCTACTTTTGACGTCCTTGAGGTTGATAGTGTTTGTCAGGTCTGTCTTTAACTCTGGGGAAGAGCCGGTGGAGCCATCTGTGGGTTTTGGAGAGCATCCCTGCTTGTAATTATTTTTCCTGGAGTCACCCTTGATGAGGCAAGAACCCATTGTTGTGTCATTACCAGTCGTCGCCTGGGTTTTCTCAACACAGAGTGTGTCTTGGGGGGGGGGGGGCGGGTACAGTGGCAGGGGGGGGGATCTCAGAAACACAATAGTTGTTGATTTCTTCATAGACAATTGAATGAAGGAGTCAGTTCCCAGGACAATGCTTGGTTTGATGGCTTGCACCATTTGGTTTCAGGGTTCCCACAGTGGGGCTAAGATTTTCGTCACTTCTCAGCTCCAATGTCAGGGAGCTGTCAGGAACTCAGCAAAAATGGAAAACGGGAACTTTCTCCACCCAGCAGGAAGTCCTTGTCCCAGAACAATGAGCAAAGATGAAATCGTCACAAGCCATCTACAAGGCTTGGAAATTTGTGTTAATTACCTCGAAGGACAGCAAGAATTACAGAGAGAGCTCAATTACATTACACCCCCCTTCAAAACTAGAAAAGAGCTTGGGGTTACGAGAGAACTAGACAAAGAGTTAAAGGCCAATTTTTAAAAATCTCTCTCTCTCTCTCTCTCTCTCTCTCTCTCTCTCTCTCTCTCTCTCTCTCTCTCTCTCTCTCTGTTGAGTGTGGACACAGGAGTGTCATGGTTCTCATGTGGAGGTCAGAGTGCAAACCTTGGAATGTTGATTCTAGCCTTCCACCTTGTTAGAGGAAGTCTCTTGTTCTCTACAGCAGGTGAGCTGGCCATGCACTTCTGGGGAATCGCCTGTCTGCCCCGATCTAGCTGTAGCAGCATTGCGTTAACAGACAGTTCCATTTCTTACTCGATGGCTCCAGGTGGACTGTTTTTGTGTAAGTTTTCTCTCTTACAAAATGTGATTTTGAAGAAATGATCTGTTAGACCGTTTACAGCCTATTATTTTAGAGTCTGCCTCTGAGATAGCTGTTAGCGGAAGCCTGGGGCAGGCAGGGCAGTGTTCTGGGTCCTGCTGAGGACACAAAGGAGTGTACCAGCGTCGGTCCACATCAGCAGTTTCGTTGTGAAGATCTGCCACTGCACTCAGCTCAAGCAGAACCAGTCCTCTATTAGGATAACAGATCTGTGCCAAAAGGAGTTGGCTTGATGTGAATAGAGTGTGAGCAATTAGAACAGTAATTGTTTAAATGTAAATGATTGCTTATAAAGTGCTTAAAAGGACCACTTCTGCTAAATAGGTTGAGCAACCCTCTTGCAATTGCATTCATCTTTTAGGTTGTTTAGAAAAAAAAGGTTAGTGCTCTTTTTCATAGACTGTTATTATAACTATTTATGATTTATGCTCTGCCGCCTCCATAAAAGGATTGGAGGCGGCTGAAAGCAGAAAAACACACACAAACCATGACAATTAAAATTCAAAAAAAAAAAAAAAGAAAATTAAAAAGACAACAGAAAGCAATTATAGAAGGGGAGATAGGCTTTCCAGAAAACCTGGGACACAGCCATGTGTTCCCTTCCTGGGCCTGCCCCCAGGTCAGCTGAGCTTCACTTGCTTTTTTAAAAAAAAAGGAAGCTAGAAGAGTGCAGAGGACAGGTATTCCCTACATGTCATCAAGCTAGTACCACATTCACAGTCCCGTGTGAAGCTGGGGTTCTTTTCCCAAAGGACCAAACAGAAGATGGACTGCAGACAAATTCTTAGGATACTATGCGTCCTGATTTCATTTCTGTTGCTGTGATAAAATACTCTGACAAAAAATAACGTAGGGGAAAAGGAGCTTATTCCAGCTTACATGTCCATAGTGGGGGAGGTCGAGGCAGGAGCTTCAAACAGCTGGCCACATCGAACTTGCAGTAAAGAGGAGATGAGAGAAGAGAAGGAAATGAAGAGGAGAAGAGAGGAGAGGAGAGGAGAGGAGAGAAGAGAAGGAAGTGGGAAAGGAGGGGAGGGGAGAGGAGGGAAAAGGAAGGGAGGAGAGAGAAGGAAGTGGGAAAGGAGGGGAGGGGAGAGGAGGGAAAAGGAGGGGAGGGGAGAGAAGGAAGTGGGAAAGGAGGGGAGGGGAGAGGAGGGAAAAGTGGGGAGTGGAGAGGGAGGAGGGGAGGGGAGGAGAGGGGAGGGGGAGGAGGGGAGAGAAGGGAGGGGAGGAGAGGAGAGGGGAGGAGAGGAAGGGAGGGAAGGAGAGGAAGGGAGGGAAGGAGAGGAAGGGAGGGAAGGAGAGGAAGGGAGGGGAGGAGAGGAAGGAAGGGGAGGAGAGGGGAGGAGAGGAAGGAAGGGGAGGAGAGGAGGGGAGGCGGGGAGGGGAGGAGGGAGAAGAGAAGAGACTAGAGAAATGAATGCATGCAGGCCTGTCTGCTTGCTTGCTTGCTTGCTTGCTTGCTTGCTTGTGCTCAGCTCAATTTTTCCACCTATACAGTTTAGGATCCCCTGCCTAGGGAATGGAGCCACCCACAATAGACTGAGTCTTCCTACATCAATTAACTTAATTAAGACAATCTGCCACAGACATGACTATAGGCCAGCCTAATCTGAACAAGTCCTCATTGAAACTCTCTTTCTGGGTTATTCAAGTTGACAATTAAAGCTAGCCACCACCCTGTGATAGTATAGTATACATTATTAGTAGTCTCCAAATTAATTGATTATGTAAATATCATCAAAGTACACAGTGCATGAAGTCCTCCAATATGTGTATACTCATTGACATATATTGCCTATGTAAGCTATGGTCCTAAGATACTCTGTGTATCGTGAAATGAATAAAAAAGAAATAAATGTTCAATATGAAAATGAATACAAAGAGCTCAAACATTTTTTCTCTCAGTCTAATACTGTGGTTTCATTTGGATAAAATGTTTATTAGTTGTTTAATGTCAATCAGTGAGGCAGGAGAGCTGGCTCAGTGGTTAAGAGTGCTGGATGCTTTTGGAGAGGACTTGAGTTCTATTCCTAGCATCCACATCAAGTGATTCACAGGCCCTGTCTCTCGACTCCAGGGATCCAGCGCCCCCTTCTGGCCTATGTGAATCCTTCACGAATGTGTAAGCACACACAAAGACACAAATAAATGAAAGTAAAAATAAACCTTTACATGTTAATAAGTGAATAAGTGAATAAAAGCTTACACAATGCTTGAAAGGTGATGTTTAGAAATAGATAAGGGAATTAATGTTCTTTTTTATTTACTTAAATGTCCTTTAAAGTTTTTAAAGTACTTTTAAAAAATTTCATTTGATCATATTCTTTTCCCTCCCCCAAATCCTCCCAGATCTTCCAAATGGTAACATCTACCAAATGCCTTTTTTTCATATATTTTTGTTGCACTGAGCATCCTGGGATGTCTACACTCAACACCTCCTAGAAAACCATAAAGACCAGTAAAGGAATGGAAGAGAGAGCCCAGTGGGTGGAGTGTCTGCTTGAAATCATGAAGACTTGAGTTTGGACCCCTTGCACCCTTGTAAAATGCCAGGCTCATGATCGCACATCTGTAATTCCAGTACTTAGGGCAGAGGGTAGAGACAGACAGATCCATGGAACTTGCTAGCTCTAGGTTCAATGAGACCATATTTCAAAAAGTAAGGGACTGGAGAGATGGCTCAGTGGTTGAGTATGAACTGATTTTGCAGAAGACCCGAGTTTGGTTGGTGCCTATGTTTGGATGTTTGGAGGCTCACAACCACCTGTAACTCCAGCTTCAGAGTATCTGGTGCTTTTTCTGACCTCTGTTGGCATCTGTACTCACATGAATGTACCCCACCCTCACATAATTAAAAGTAAAAAGAATTATTTAAAATAAAGTGGAGAGTGGTAGAGGAAATGCTAGAGGAACCTCTGGCATGGACTTGCATTTATATGCACACATACTTAAACATGCACACACACACACACACACTATACACAATAGGTCATTTTTCCTATATTCTATTTTTTACATAACCATTTATTTATATAATATGCAAATACCCTCATATGGTAGAAGAGATTTTGGAGATGTGTCCAGGTTATCTTGAGATATAGTGATGTCCCTGGATTCAGCAAAAAACTAAAACCACTTGCTGCCAACACAAAGGTAATATCCTAGGATGCCATTCCCTCAGTGGTCTTTCTGTCTTCTGGGTACCATGCACTGATGCCAGGCACTGGCAAGGCACTGGCTTTCCTGCTCAGAGATTTCCAGGACAAAGCCCATTGTGGAGATGCTCTTTGCACTTACTAACTGATGGACAAGAAGTCTCTCCTAATGCCTTAGAGAGTACACAGGGACTTCAAGGAATTCCATTTCTGTTAAATATTCTTGCCATTAAAAAAAAAAACAGCATTGCACATTGGACGGCCCTAAAATTTCACTTTCTTCTATCAGCAGTCTAAAGTTCCTTATAAATGGATGCCTCAAGCAGATGCATGGCCTTAACCTGGCTTTTGTATCCATGTGACTAGCCTGTGTTTATATAGTTTTTTCTACCAGAGCTAAGTTCTCGTGGGAAGGATTTTACTGGCTCCCACTGCCCCATCCCCTTCTCTGTGTTCACCACAGAACTTTCCATCCTCACTGGCTCTTCCATAATTGCAGTGTCTCCTGTTGCCCCTATGTGATCTTGATTGTTTAGTAGACAAGGGAGCTAGACTTAATTGGTTCCATCATGGGATGTTGAGGCTCACACCATGAACTAGCTCTTGAGTCTAGGTGAGTCTTCACATTGTAGAGCATCACCTTTTATAAACATTTTAACCTTGCAATATCAAATTCACAGTATGTTAGAATCCTTACTGTCAAGCAGATGTTCTCCAGGAAAAGTGCCACAGGAAACTGTCACCTGCTTGTCATTCACACTTCTGCTTGTTTTGAGACAGGGTATTGTGTGACCTAGGCTGGCCTCACGTTCACTATGAAGCAGATGTATAACTTCGGATCCTCCTGCCTTTCCCTCCTGAGTGCTGGGATTACAGGTGTGTACCGCCGGGCGGTGGTGGCTCACGCCTTTAATCCCAGCACTCGAGAGGCAGAGCCAGGCGGATCTCTGTGAGTTCGAGGCCAGCCTGGACTACCAAGTGAGTTCCAGGAAAGGCGCAAAGCTACACAGAGAAACCCTGTCTCGAAAAACCAAAAAAAAAAAAAAAAAAAAAAAAAAAAATACAGGTGTGTACCACCACGCCCAGTTTATGTGGTGCTGGGGATGGACACTAGGGCTTTGTTCATGCTAAGCAAGCTCTCTAGCAACTGATAGGTCAAAGCAGGCAAAAGTCCCCATCAAACTCAACTTTGGGACCCTCTTAGCTCTACTAGTCACCAACACATCTTCTGCTGCCCCTTCCTGAAGTACACCAACTCAACATGCCCTTTCACCTGGCTCCCGACATCCCTCTCTGTGCTGATTTTGAGCTTTCTCAGCTTGGGTCTCCTCTTCTTTTATGTAACAATCCTTAATCTTCTCACCAGAATTTCTCATGTGTAATTTTATGTGTTTGTGGGGTTTGAGGATTCCTCAGACCTTGTGTGTGCACCCTGGATGTCAGACCAAGTGTCCCTACAGTTAGCCTTGTTCCCCTCATCTGAGACCCTACTAGACCATAGTAAGAAACGGTCAGTTGTCCTGAACCTCTGGCGTTCGATTCCTATCACTGCCCTTAAATCACTATATGCCGGGGCTCTAACAAGACACGTCTTAGGTTTTCGGGTGGTTAGCCCTAAAATTAAGGTGGGTGCTCCTGTAGGAGAGTCACGCCTTGCTTTTCTAGCCCTTGAAAGTCACCCGACTTCTTTAACTTGCTCTCTTCCTTTCATCTTCAAAGGCAGAGGCATAGCATCCTCAGATCTCTCTTTCCATCTCCTTGTCTCCTTTGTCTTCTCCCTTTCTCTCTCCCCTTTCTTTCCCCTTTCCCTCTCCCTTCCTCCCTCCCTCCTTCTCATCTCTCTCCTCTTCCCTTTCATACTTTCTTTTTCATCCTTCTTCCTTTCTCTTTCTTCTTCCTTCCCTCTCTTCCCCACCATCTCCTTCTTTTTTCATCCTTATCTTTTCCTCCTGCCCACTCCATTCTTTCCTTTCATACTCTTTCACTTCATACTTCTCTCCCCCACCTTTCCTCCCTCCATCTTGGTCTTCATCTCCCTTCATCCATCTCTCCCCACATTCCTCTCCTCTTTCTCTCCTACTTTCTCCCTCCATCCCTCTCTCCCACTGTCTCTTGTATCATCCTTTGTTGCAGCTCCTTCTGAGACTCTGACACTCTTAAAATACACTTTGATTTCACGGGGCTCATCAGGTCTGAGCATCCTGCCTTAGTCACATCTCCAGTACCTTTTGCTGTGAGGATCATTTCACTCACACACACTTTCAACACTTACTCCAGTTACTCTGCTTATATCTCATAGGCCCCACTTCCTGGCTAAGAACATGCTTAGGGGTAAAGGCTCTCTCTTGTTCTCAAGTGATGAGAGGGTTACCTGATCAGTAAGAAGAAGGCATATATAGCAAATAGTATAATTCCTTTCACAAGCTAAGATCTTGCTAATGGGGACAGAAAAGATATTGGCCATTCTGGCCCCACCATGTGTCGACCTGTTGATTTGACAGAGACCATGTTTTAGAGCTTCGGGGAGAGGTTTGGAAAATGATACTGGTGGGGCTATGCAACTGTTCCACGCTTTCATATAACTTGCCTTTTCTCTGCACCACTCTGCCTTTCTCTTTCCCATTTGGTGCAGTGGTCCCCAGAGCAAGGCAACTGTGCAAACTTAAAACAGGATAACACCTAGGCAAGAAACTGAAAAAAAGACCTTGGATGGTTAATCTTGATTATCAACTCACAGGATCTAGAATCACCATGGAAACACACCTCCGAACATATTTGTGAGCAACTTTCTAGATTAGGTTAAATGAAGTGGAAAGACCCATCCTACATGTCCCTGGCACTAATCTGTGCTCTGGGCTTCTGTTGCAAATAAAAAGGAGAAATGAGTTCTCATCTCCCTCTGCTTCCAGACTGCAGATGCCATGTGGGCAGCTGCCTCCCACTCCCTCTGCCCTGACTTCCTGGTCATGACTGACTAGACTCTCCAACTGTGAGGTAAAATAAATCCCCCCCATAGGCTGCTTTTGTCTGGTATTTTGACATAGCAATGAGGCAAGTAACTAACACAATGCCTTAAGTTTTTATGTCAGGAAAGCTGAGGAGTGGGTTGCGCCTTTGCCCCATCTGAAAAATTGACCTTGGCAGTGAATGGAGATATACTGACTCTTGGTGGAGATAATCCACTGGTTTTGTACTTGTTCAAACTCACTCTATTGAGTGGGAGTGGGTAGGTGGGAGATACCTACTAAGGCAAAATTTCTATTTATACTCTATGTGATAAAGAATCAGAGACCAATATACCTTCCATATAGGAATATAATCTTATGAAAGTACCTCTTGCATTAAGATAGATTGAGATTTTGCTAGATCCTACCACCAAGTTAATAACATATCTTGAAATCATTTAAGAATGTTTACTTAGCCTGCTGTCCTACTGTGTGTTCAGCCTGTTTATGTTTAACCTGCATTTAAAAGAACAGTATAGCAACCTCCCTTACATACTTTGGATTTGCCCTGCAATCAGCTTTTACAATCCAAGCTAATGAATAGCTTTAATCTTCTGTTATATACTCTTCTATTCCCTTACCCAGAATAACGAATGTGTGTGTTGTGGTAATCATTTACTGAAGCCAGCCAACAGGTTGGAAACAATCTTATAAAACAAATAGCCATCATAAATGTTGGTAACAACATGTGGAAATAGCTTGATAACGTCTGTATGTAGTTATGTTTGCTATTTCAAGTCAGTTGGGGTCAATAAAGTGACTTTTCCACTTGTAAAACTCCGTTAAAGATTTCTGTAGAGAATCCCTCACCCCGTTACCATGGCATGGTTTCTGTGCTGTTCAATAAATACAGAGCAAAGCCCTCTGCAAGGGACACACAGCCATAGAGACAGGCAGACACAGACAGGTTACAGACAGGCCGGTTACCACAAACTCAAGACAGATGGAAGGCCCCTGGAAAGATGTAGAGAACAAGTTTAGGCTTCCTTTTGGTCAAGTTAATCTAAGAGGAAGTCTTTGTTTTCATTCTTTAATGTGGCATTAACACATTTTGGTACCTCTGAGGTCATTTTTTTTTTTCTGTTTTTTTTTTTTTTTTAATTTATTTTGCAATACAATTCAGTTCTACATATCAGCCACGGATTCCCTTGTTCTCCCCCCTCCCGTCCCCCTCACCTTCCCCCCAAACCCCCCCCCCCATTCCCATCTCCTCCAGGGCAAAGCCTTCCCCACAGACTGAGGTCAACCTGGTAGACTCAGTCCAGGTAGGTCTAGTCCCCTCCTCCCAGGCCGAGCCAAACAATCCTGCATAGGCCCCAGGTTTCAAACAGCCAACTCATGCAATGAGCACAAGATCTGGTCCCACTGCCTGGATGCCTCCCAAACAGATCAAGCCAATCAACTGTCTCACCCATTCAGAGGGCCTGATCCAGTGGGGACCCCTCAGCCATTGGTTCATAGTTCATGTGTTTTCATTCATTTGGCTATTTGTCCCTGTGCTTTATCCAACTTGGTCTCAACAATTCTCGCTCATATAAACCCTCCTCATTCTCGCTAATTGGACTCCCAGAGATCCACCCGGGGCCTAGTCATGGATCTCTGCATCCAGATCCCTCAGTAGTTGGATGAGGTTTCTAGCACAACAATTAGGGTGTTTGGCCATCCCATCACCAGAGTAGGTCAGTTCGGGCTGTCTCTCGACCATTGCCAGCAGTCTGTTGTGTGGATATTTTTGTGGATTTCTGTGGGCCTCTCTAGCACTTTGCTTCTTCCTATTCTCATGTGGTCTTCATTTATCATGGTCTCCTATTCCTTGTTCTCCCTCTCTGTTGTTGATCCAGCTGGGATCTCCCACTCCCCCAAGCTCTCTTTCCCTCGACCCTCGCCTTTCATTACCCCCACTCATGTCCAGGCTGTTCATGTAGATCTCATTCCATTTCTCTGTCATTGGGTGATCCCTGTGTCTTTCTTGGGGTCCTGTTTTCCAGGTAGCCTCCCTGGTGATGTGAGTAGCAGACAAGTCATCCTTGTTTCATGTCTAGTATCCTGCTATGAGTGAGTACATACCATGTTTGTCTTTCTGAGTCTGGGTTATCTGAGGTCATTTTTAACGCATTAATAAACACACTTGTAGTGGTTAAAAATGATAAACAGAGAAGCAGGAGATGCAGTAGCTGAGGGTGAATGAAACAACAGCTAAGGTGTGTGGTCAAGGAAATCCAGTGCTATCAGGTGACGGGAATGACACTGCATGTAGCTGAGTGCAGATGTGTGAAAAGTTAAAACCACATTTGAAGATCACACCTACTTCCTAGAAACTAACGGTCTTGAACGGTGTCTAGAAAACTGAGACGCAGGGGCCAGGGGATGGCTCCGTGCATAAAATGCTTGCTGAGCAAGTGTGAACATTAGAGTTCAGGGACCTGGGCCCCACAGCATTGGTGGGTGTGGTGGTTGGTCAGTAATCCTGCCTCTCAGAAGATAGACACTGAATCCCCAGGGCGAGCTGCTGAGCTGGACTAGCCAAAGTGGTAAGCCCTGGGTCGAGCAAAGGCCTGCTTCAGTAAGTCAACTGGAGAATGATGGAGGAGGATAGCAGATGCCAATCTCGGGCCTCCATACACACCTGCACACATGTGCGCCCATAAACGTGTGTTTACATACATGAAGACACTCATGCATGCACACCACACACATATATACATGCTGTGGATGATATTAGGTCACATGACGGAATGATGAGCTAAACCAAACTTTCATGAGTGACTCCTAATTCACACATTATGTCTACTATCAATGTATGAGAGCTGCAATCCCGACACTGTTGGTAAGAGGCCACCACCTAAGGGAGAGATCTCGGGACCATCCTGATGTTAATTATCTAGTTACTGGGAGACACAGAGAAAACTCCCTTGAGATGCAATTTCACTGGAAAATGATTGGCTTTAAAAAGAACTGGATCTCATTGGTCACCAGTGAATTCCTATGCCAAATAATTATGTCTAAGTTTGTTATAGGGTTCAAATAAAAAAAATGAACCAATCATTAGGACAAAAATAAGAAATATATGTAGAAAGAATTTTACATAATGAACTAATTATTTCTTTAAGTAAAGATTATTGATCTGTGTACATGTACATGTTTGTGTGTGTGTATGTGTGTGTGTGTTTGTGTGTGTGTGTGTTCATACACATATGTATACATGCCAGAAGAAAACCTTGGAATGCAAGTAATTTTTCTTTCTTTAAAAATGTATTCATTATTATTCTATGCATGTGTATGATGTAGGGGGCACATACATGTCACAGCACCTCTGTGGAGACCAGAGGACAATTTTGTGGAATCCATTCTCTGCTTTCACCTTTACATGGGTTCTGGGGATTGAATACAGGTCTCTAGACTTGCACACCAAGAACCTTTAGCCACTGAGATGTCTCCCTGGCTCCTTGTTTAACTTCTAAAATATTTTTGCATGTTAAACATGGAGAACTGACCAGCTCAGATGCTCATGGATAGCACTAACCCTGTCCTGATGGCTGGAATGGCAGAAAGAACATTCACAGAACGCTCACCATGTGTACCCACCACAGGGTTCCTTCAGTCCATCAGCACAATGCCCTGGCTGGCGGACCTCACTCTCCTTTCATAGCAGAGAACTGGAAGAGATGAAGCATTAGTAACGACACTGGAGGTCAACATCAGAGTCCTGTCCCCTTGAGTCTCAGCCTGAGCAGTGTCAGGTAACCAGAGCATAGAGAGGCCAAGAAGCACCTGGGTATCAAGAGCTGTTCAATCTATCTGCATTAAAATCAGGAAGGTTGACCTGAGGAGCAGGGCCCTGTGCTCAAGGGTAGGGGGTCGAATCTGTTTGATTTCATTCAATACTGGGTTCTTGACCTTGAGGATTTGGTTGAATCCCTGTAATCCTAGGGAGGATTATTAGCTCTGTTTTACAGATTAAGTAAAGTTAATTCATGTTGCAAATCTCTGCAAACCAGAGCACAAGCTTTCAAGTTTGTGAACTGAAATCCTCACCCCCTGGGCTGGGGAGATGGCTCAGTCTATAACGTGCTTTCTTTGCAACTGTGATGGCCTGAACTTAACCCCCAGAACCCATAACAGTAAGCCAGGAAAGGCAGAGCACACTGGGAATTCCAGCACTGGCCAGGCAGAGGCACGCAGAATCCTGAGGCTCACTGGCCAGCCAGCCTAGCCGACTTTGTGAGTTCCAGGCTTCTGAGAGGTCCTATCTCAAAAGAAACCAAGGTAGACAATTCCTTAGGAAGAGCAGCTGAGGTTATCTTGGGCTCCTACATGCATGTGCTCACAGGCACCTGCACAAATACCTACATATACCACAGTTTAACAACAACAACAACAAAATCCTTACCCTCGGGACCTCCAAATGTGATTGTACGTGAAACAGAGTGACTAAGAAAAAGAAAGCCAACAGGGCCCAGCTATAGTGCTGTTGTTCACTGAATATGGGGGTGGGTGCAGGAAAGGAAGGTGTCCCCTGCCTGACACACAATGGATTATTGTAGGACAAAGTCATATGTAGCAGTCCTAGTCCAATAAGGCTGGTGTCCTCACAGGAAGAAGAGGTGGATGGACAAGGGCACACAGAGAGATACCCTTGAGAACTGGATATGGCAGAGGGTGGCCAAGCACAAAGCAGGGAGATGGTCACTCACACCTTGACCTAGGGTTTCCTGAGCTAGGAGAACATAAGTTTCTGTTGTTTACACATTAAACTTTTGGTAAGGATTATGGCAGCCCTGTGTAACTGAGGCAGCATGTGATGGGAATTCAAGCAGGGCTTGACCATGTCTTTGTTCTGTGGGAAAGCTCAGCAGAGGTGTAGAAGGCAGCCAGGCAAGGGTATGTGCAATTCAGCACGGATAGGCTGTTGGTCATTCAATAGGGATGCAACAAGGGTCAGTGACACCTCCTGGCTAATAAACGTGGGGTTGGGAAGGACACAGCTGGGTAGAGGGGAGAGGAAGCAACACTCTAGGCCACTGCACAGCTGGTTTCACTGGATCCCTGGGCTTCCGAGCTTCCACCATTACCTGTTTGGCTGACTTTGACAGCTCTGAGGAATGTTGGCCCCAACCAACCATGAGACAGGAGATGGTGTGCAAGTCCCGGGTCTCTTCCCCTCAAGCCTAGAAGGTGAGCCAAAGCAAAAATCAAGTAGTTTCTCATATTTAATATGAGACCAGGAGTGTGAGACCTGGAGAAGGTTGCCCCCCAAACGACATGCACTCTAACTAGAACTTGGTCTTGGAACAAGAAAGCCAACAATAGACCAGACACATGATTGGACACTGAACTTGGGGGTGGGTCTGGGGAGGGGGTCCCCAGCCTGACACACAATGGATGAAATAAAGTAAGTCCTGTGAAGCCAATCAAATGCCATCACCCAAGCCCCACACTCTGTCAAACAGCAAAAGGAGATGCGTTTGCAAACTGGCAAGAACTTGGAAGGCTCTTCTTGTGATTGGCAGGGCCTTGGGTATGAGGTTACCAGGCATAGTGAATGGAAAATGCTTTGGTTGAGTTAGAGTACCCCAAACCTCCCTACCTTGAGCCCCTACAACAATAAGAAAAGAGGGAATCAATATAGCTTGGGCAAAGAGAGATCCATTGTAACGTGGAAGAAATCCACATGATAGACGTGTTAGTAGGAAAAGATATTGCACATCTGAGATTATACTCCTCTATTGTCTGATGAATTCCATTCAAATACCAAGCAGACTGAGCCAGTTGCAATAGTTTAAAGTGGAGGAAAATGCTGCCACCTTGCCTTGGGAAATTCTGTCTCCACGCTTCAACTCGAGCCTTTGGCTTTCGTTAATTTGGCTTCAGAAACAACCCACAGCTTCCAGTACATTCTTGGGGAAACTGCCCATCAGTGCTCTTAGCCTGCAGGCGAGCATCCACAGAGTAGCCAATGCCCACGTCCATCCCAGCTGGTGGTGCCATAAGAATGCATTGGCACATCTAGTCTTATCCGATCTTGTTATGCCATGTTCTGTGACTATTCCTGGGAGGCCTGCTCATTTCTGAAGGGAGGAATGATCTGTGGGAGAGGCGAGGTGGGGTGGGGATGGGAGGGATGGAAGGAGGGGAAACGAAGGTCGGTATGTGTTGAGAATGAAGCAAACTAAAACAGAATGCATTGGCACATGTGTACTGCTCAAGGCCCAGCCAAAGAGTGTAAGACCCTGAAAGGGCTAGAATGGGACTCAGGTAGAGTAGATCCAGGCTTTAGGAATAAGGAATCCTCTGTTTTGTTATTCTGACATCTTAAATAGAATGAGTTCTGTGTTCTTTCTAGAATGTTCTTTTTAGAATTACTTATTCCTTCCTTCATCCTGCTCACATACCTTGTGGTGGACAAAGGTTAGGTCAAGAAGCCTCCCAGAGTCTCTGCTTGCCTGAGCTCATGGAAGGCAGTCATGGGCAGTCAGTCATGATGAGTGGACAGATGCATTGTGTGGTTGTATTGAAGACGGGATAAGAGAGAAGATCTGAAGCAGGCATGAGCAGATTTTTGCCACAGCATCCAGGGCCCAAGAGCATCCATGTTGTCCCCAGGTTACAGCTGGATGAGGAAATTGAAATGACTCCTGCTGCACAGAAGGGCACTTGATGGACAGTCTCTCTAGAGGCAAAAAAGAATATGTATAGAAATTGTGACGGATGTCTGCTGGAATCTGTTTTGGCAATGCTTTAACAGTCTGAGGTACAGGGTTTAAACATGAATGGTGTCATGACCACCATGTAGCAACCGTGGTGTCTGCCAGTCTACCATCCCCATCCTTCCCTCTATCCTTTCCTCCTCCTCCTCCTCCTCTCTTTCTCTCCCTGCCTCCGTCTCCCTCTTTGTGAGTAGAGAAGTAGGCTAATTGAATGATCAATGAGCCTCAGAAACCCTCCAGTCTTTATTCCTCATCCCCAGCGCTGGGACTATGAACATGTGCCACCATGCCTGGCTATCTTTACATGGATTCTGAAGTCCAGACTCAGGTCCTCGTGCTCACAGAACAAGCACTTTCTCCAATGTACTACTTGTACACCCAAGTGCTGAGTGTATCAGCACTTGCTAGCACCTTGCTCCTGAAGACCCATCACTCCTCTGCCATCTGCCAATCTTCCCTTTGCATAGCTCCAAAACACACAATTCTGAGTTGCCACAATTCAGATAAATAATACCCAGTCCCAGTGACTCGGTTAGACTTTAGATATCATGGCATATGAACTGGGAATGGGTGTATAAAACATTAGCTCTTGCAAAATGAATTATTGCAAAGCTACATATAGATATCTTAGGGAGAAATGTGTCACTTCATTCAAAGACTGGGGAGCGGTCATGTAGAATCCACTTTTCCATTCACACACAGCTAAGTGTGTAGCTGTGTTCTTTCTTCATCACCTAGTGATAAATCCTAGTTCATGGAAATGAGTGTGATGGTTAGTGCTAATATCAACTTGACCAAATCTAGGATCACTCGGGCCTCTGGGCATGCCTATAAGGGATTGTTTTGATTGTTTTAATTCATGTGGGAAGACCTGCCCCTTATGGGTAGCACCATTCCCTGGGTGGGATACCTGGCTGTATTAGAGAAGAGGGCTGAGCACCAGCATCCACCACCCTCTGCTTCCTGGTTAAAGATGTGATGTCATAGTATTTTATCACAGAAAAAGAAACTAAGATAATGAGCAAAAGGGGAAGTTGAGCAACAAAGATGAACGTGCAGTAGCAAACTGAGCATAAAGGTAATAATGAAGTGACGTCACATTCAATGTAAGCGCATTACAGGAGACAGAGCCAAGCCCAGGGAGCCTGACACTGTGGCTTTATGATAGATAAAGTGCCACAGCCAGAAGAACTTAATGAAAATGAGCTTATTGACGTGAGTGAGAAAATACTTGACACACAAGGGTGATGATGTCCTCCAGTGACACGAACCAAGACCTGGGGGACTGGCTGAGATGTCCCACACAAGGGAAGCATAGGCAAACTGTGGGAAGTGTGCAAGCTGACCCAACTTAGAAAGGAGATGGATATTTGACAAGGCTTAGAAAACTGGCTTCTGCTCGATCAGATTCCAAAATGAAGACAGTAAGCGCACTTGACAAAGAGGCAAAACACTTCCATTTACAATGCTTCACATGGTTTAAATCACAGCATGCCAAACCAACATTAGTTCCTCGGCTTGTTTAAACATGTGTGTACGTTTGTAGTAAATATACATGTGTGTACAATTGTACAAGGCAGTGGAGGGCATTGCTCTGTCACCCTCTTCCTTATTCCCAAGACAAAGTTTCTCACTGAACCCCCAGCAATCCTCCTGTCTCTGCTCCTCACAGTCCTAGGGTTGAGGAGTACATGTGACCACACCCAGCTTTTTAAAATTTTTTATATGGGTGCTGGGGACTTGAACTCAGGTCTGCATGTCTTCACAGCAAATGCTTTTACACACTGGGTCATCTCCCCTCACCCAGTTCTACCACTTTCCTTTTCCTGTACACTTACCAGCGATAGAAAGAATTTTTGATGTTTTGACAAAGACATTTAAGGATCACAGGGCAGGTGTTTTTTTTTTTTTCTCATTGTCATTTTCTCATTCTCAGATTGTCCCATATGATTTTAGCCCAGTCGCCTACAATGTGAGACAAAGACTGTCTGAACTGTTAGTCCAAGCTAACACAGTGGTAGTTAATTTGGCACATTACCTAATCCTTCCCACCTCTCTTCTCCTGTGTTCTTGATTCTAGTTAGAATGAATAAAATCTTAGGCCAATAACCGTATCCTTCCGTTTTCTGTTGGAACCATCAAGAATACTTGTCATTATTACCTTTGCTACTAATTATCCCGCCCCCCTGCCCAGTGTGCTGACCTTGGCCTTCACTGCCACTGTTTGGCTTTAATTACTTATTGCCACTCTCCTAACTCACTTTTTAATTTTTTTCATCCACCAGTTTCTGTTTTTGTAAATGTGTGGTACATAAAAATACTCGAGCCATTGATCTGGGAATGGAATCTGGTCATAGCACCTGCCCTACCTTTCAAAAACAAGTGTTAACAGTCTGTTGCTTGTGAGGGGCTGAACTTCCCAGCACTTTTCAGAAATCACTTTTCAAGCTCCCTGGACCTTGATGTCTCTCCTTGTGATGATTCCTCCTTCTGGTCCACCTCCTCCCTCTTTTCTGGGCTAATTCCACTTTTCCTGTAAGGCTCATCATAAGCAAAAGCCTTCCCAGCATCCCTAGCTTTGGTTCCTGCCTTGTCTGGGATTCTGTGGCTACCGCTCTGGCAAGTGTGGGGCTAGGGAGATGGCTCAGCCGTGAGGGGCAGGTACTGCCGCTCTCCCGGAGGGGCCAAGTTGGTTCTCAGCAGCCACTCACACTGCCCGTAACGCCAACTCCAGGGAGATCTGATGCCTCTGGCCTTGGTGGGCATCCGCCACAGACCCACACAGAGACACAAACACATAATTAAAAATAACAACGGCTGGGTGGTGGTGGTGGTGGTGGTGGTGGTGCTTGCCTTTAATCCAAGCACTTGGGAGGCAAAGCCAGGAGGATCTTTGAGTTCCAGGGCAGCCTGGTCTACAGAGCGAGTTCCAGGACAGGCACCAAAACTACACAGAAAAACTCTGTCTCAAAACCTGCCCCCCCTAAAATAAATAAATAAATAAATAAAAACACAAAAAACAATAACAACAAATCTTTAAGAAAAAGGCGCTTTGGCAAGTGTCACATAAGATAATGAATTTATTTATTTTTCAGTTATGTGTTTCTGTGCACATGCATGCATGCGCACAGAGCCCTGAGGATAAGTTGCTCTCCGTCTTATTCTTTCAGGCAGTGGCTCTCTTTGAACCTGGAGCTCACCAGTCTGACTAGATTGGCTGGCCAGTGAGCTCCAGGGATCTGTCTTCTTCTGCCTCCTCAGCACTGAGTTGCAGACACACACTGCTACAGTATCTCCCCAGACTCTACAATGTATTTACTATATAAGAGGTAAATGACTGTTTAGTAGATTATAACTGTTAGAGTGGGGACCTTCCCACATTCTAAGCTTTCATTCAATAAAACAGCAGCAGTGATGTTTGCATCAACAATACCCCTCACAATGTAAAGAGAAGGCATTATTGATGGGACCAAAATTATACAAGAGTCCGGGGATTTAGCTCAGTGGTAGAGCGCTTGCCTAGCAAGCGCAAGGCCCTGGGTTTGGTCTTCAGCTCTGGAAAAAAGAAAGAAAGAAAGAAAGAAAGAAAGAAAGAAAGAAAGAAAGAAAGAAAGAAAGAAAGAAAGAAAGAAAGAAAGAAAGAGAAAATTATACAAGAGTTCCAGTACACAACTAAGGGTCAGTTTAATAATTTCATAAGGCTACAGTAGAAAACTTTGGGGTTAGGTGTATTGCTACTAAACCACTAATCAGTACCAGACATTCTTATTCTGATAGACTAAAGGCAGATGCGCCTTCTCTAAAGATACTGTTTAGAGTCTCAAAGTTGAAATAGCTCCTTTTAGATGCTTGCCCTTGCAAAAGAGTAACTTCACTAGTAGATGTTTACACAGAGCAATGAACTCTTTGGCCGGTCAAGGGGAGTGCTCTTCAGAATCCGGCACTAGCTGGGGAAGTCCCACTTCCATGGAAGACTCACCCAGGACTATGACTGCCCCTCCCAGAAGACTCCTCCAAAAGTGCATCTCTACATGCAAGATATTTAAGCCACAGCTCCTGCCCAGGAGGTGTCCTAGGACATGTTTATGTGGTACAGGGGAAGGAAAAGCAGAGAAAAGCATTCCTGTCTGTGGCTCAGAACATAAATCCGTCGGAAGAGTCCTCCCAAGACGGTTTGCCCAAGGAGTGATGAAGTGAGCGCAGCGCTATGGAACCAAGGAGGAAACAGTAACCTCCGTGTCATCCCGTCTGATTAGCGAATTAGCCAAGACCAAACGGAGCTGGTGAGAAGAGACGCGTAAATTTCCCCGAGCATAGAGGACTCCATGGGTCTGCCTGCGCACGGAAGAGAGGTGCCACCCCCCGAAGCTGGCTCCAGGCTTTCTAAGCCGGCCCAGTTTTAAAAGTGCTGCCTTTCCACACAAATCAAAGCGATTGGCTTTGAAGATGAAGTCAGCGTTGCTGGAGAAGAGGGGGAGTCAATAGACTCATAAGGCCCGTATCTGAAGCTGGGCTGAGAGCATGCGCAGGCAGCTGCCCAAGCCACTGTGAACACTAAGCTTGGGTTGAGCTGATGGCTGTGTCTTTCTTAGAACTCCTCATGGAGTCCAAGATCCTCGACGCATACAACACTAGCATTTACGCTGTAGTTTGTTTCTCATGGAAGTGAATCACTGGAAGTAGAATTGGCCATTTTGTTTTAATGAATTGATTAGTGTGGCATACGTGTGTGTGCATATATACATATCCATATGCATACACATGTATGTGGGTGTGCATGGACATGTGTATATGTGTATACAGAGGTCAGAGGATAGCATCACTTGTTCTTCCAATGCTATGCACCTTAGTTTTTGAGATGGGAGTCTCTCATGGGCCTGGAACACACCAAGTAGGCCAGGTGGGCCAGCAGGACTCAGGGTTTGGCTTGTCTCTGCTTACCCAGCACTGGGCTTATACCACCATGCCCAGATTTGTTTTTTTCTTTTAAAACTTTAGTTCTGGGAACCAAACTCACATCCTCATAAGAAGAAAATGATTCATTGACTGAGCTGTCCCCTGCCCACACTGACCATTTTATAACAATACTTGAAAACATTCCTGGATGGCTGTGAAGTTATTTATATTTGTTTCATGGGCGTTTCACAGTAGCCCTTTAAAGGAACATGATCAGTACCAATTCTAAAGCTTTAGAACAACGGCACCTCTTTCCTGAACCTCACTTGCTCATTGGACAGACTTCAGAGAAAATGGAAAGTGTTGAGAAAAAGGATTCAGTCACCTGTATTCCTGCTCCAAAGCTATGGCCTTCTGTTTACCCACACTTAAAAATCCACTCGTCTTGTTGTTAACTACGTGTGTGTGTGTGTGTGTGTGTGTGTGTGTGTGTGTGTGTTTGTGGGGTGTGTGCATCTAGGTATGGGTGCCCTCTGAGGCCAGCAGTGGGAGTCAGATCCCCAGAGCTGGAATTCTGGGCATTTCTGAGCCACTTGACAGTACACAGACGCTGGGCACTGAGCTGGGGTCCTTGGAGGCAGTGGCCCTCTTACCTATGAGACATCTCTCTGGGGATTGCACTTTTGTGCCTGCTTGTTTTACAGCTTGAAACATAATGCCTTTAAATCTAAATACCTAATTGGGAAGTTATATATACACCAATAAATTCACAATTACAAAGTCATTTTTAATGGTGCAGAGACACACTGTTTAATAAAATAGTACATCTTGGTGTCCTTTTAAAATTTAATCCCCTAGTGTTGAATATTTAAATCACTTTCTGCATAAGTCATAGAAACTATTAAAGTTATCTTATATAATGATTTACTATGCTGATTACATCATATTTAAGCATATAATAATCACACAATTAGTAAAATGTTATAACATTAAGTGGTTTATTAATTATCAAAATAATAAGGAGTTTATTATCCTTATGATGAAATCATTGGGCACATTCATTATTATTTACTGGTCCTTTAAAATTAGGTTGATCTTGCCCACCGGATACAGGTTTATCAAACCCCATATCCATTTCTTTAATTTAAATAATCACATTCATTAGGGGTTAGAGAGTTGAATCAGTGGTTAAGAGCACTTGTTGCTCTTACCAAGGACCCCGGTTCAGTCCTAGCACCCACATGGTGGCTCACAACCATCTGTAACTCCAGTTTCAGAGGATCCAACAGCCTCTTCTGAACTCATGGACACCAGGCATGCATGTGGTATATATACATATATGTAGGCAAAAATAAACAAACAAACAAAAACAACCCTCACATGTTACACTAAATAAACCTTTAAAAGTTATTTATCTGTTTAGAGTATGTGTGTTCATTTAGTGTGTGTGTGTGTGTGTGTGTGTGTGTGTGTGTGTGTGTGCACATGCATGCGTGCGCACGCTCGAGTTGCAGGTGGGGAAGCTGGTGCCATGACATGTGTGTGGAGGAGGCCAGAGGACAACTAGTAAGGGTTAGTTTTTTGCTTCCACCATGTGAGTCCCAGGGGTCAAAACCAGGTTATCAGGCTTGGAGGCAAGCACTTAGTGAAAATGAACCTCAGACATTTCTGCTTTCTTCTTGAAGTTGCAAATCCCGTCTCTTTGCACCCATGGCTGTTTCATTTCCTTGCTTAAATTGAGCCACTACCCAGCACCGAACATTTTAAAGTCTCGGATTTAATTTCAAGCCGGTTTCCTAATTGTCACACATGCTAGACATTATGTTAGACATGGATGTGTCAGAGAGTGCAGGAGACCGGGTCCCTGCTCTCCGATTGTATGCAGTTGAGCTAAGCATACGAACAGGAGAAGGATGATCAGAATACAATTTGTTAGTGCTCGGCTATGGTGAAGATGCCTGCTTTGTGATTCCAGAGAGGAGCCTCCGATCCAAATTGAGGAGCTAGGAAAGCTTCCCCAACAGATGCTGAAGTGTGTGCGTCACATCGGAAAAATAACTGAAAATCAGCCAGGACCTGGACAGGCACAGGATGTCATCGGCCAACAGAGTCACTAGCTTGGCAACGCAAAGGAGGTCAGGGGATAACCACACACCAGAGCTACTTCCCAACTGAAAAAAAGATTTATTATTTTAATTATTTTACATACACACACACACACACACACACACACACACACACACACACACACATACATTTAGCACGAATCTTAAAAATTCTTATTAATAAAGTCAAACCTGAGTCAGTTATTGGGGTGAACACTGGAAGATCAGAGAGACAGAACAAGCCACAGCTAACCTCACCTGGCCAACTTCTCAGCTGGTCTTGTTTCCTCAGACTGGAAGCTTCTGTGTCCTCATCCCAATGGCTCTCAGCTGAACTGCTGCTAGAAGCCTGAAAGCTTAACCAGCCAAATGCTTCTAGTTTCTGGTCCTCACACCTTGTATACCTTTCTGCTTTCTATCATCACTCCCTGGGATTAAAGACTTGCTTTCTGGGATTAAAGGCGTGAGTCACCATGCTTGGCTGTATCCTTGAACAGATGGATTTCTGCCTCTGGAATGCTAGGATTAAAGGCGTGTGCTACCACTGCCTATCCTAAGTATTTAGTGGCTTTTCTGTTCTCTGACCCCAGATAGGTTTATTAGGGTACACAATCTTTTGGGGAACACAATACCAACACACACACACACACACACACACACACACACACACACACACACACACACGTGTGTGTGTGTGTGTGTGTGTGTGTGTTTGTGACTGTTTGTCAATACATGAGTGCAGGTTCCAGTGAAGGCTCATTAGGGTCATGTCACATCAACCTGATGGCATTTCCCTCATCTGGAAATGGAGACCGTTGATGGACATCAGCCACAAGGTCCAGGGATCTGGTTTCAGAGCTTCTGTACAGAGCATCTTGGTCATCCTTGTAAGGCAGAGATGGATGTAAAGTACCAACCGGTGGGATGCTGGTGTGTGGAGACAAGAGATGGGGTTACTGTCCTAGGTCCTGCTGTTCTTGATAATTGTGTGCTGGATGGTGGTCAGGCTGCATCTGGAAGAGTGGGCTTTATGGCTTCGCCTTGTGATTTCATTTTATCTTATCACATTTCATATGTTAACGCTCAGACATGTAGGGTCAGGAAATAATGCCACATGTGAAAGATGTGTGTGCAGTCACTCTGCATTGCTGTGACAAAATGCCTGACAGAGGGCTCTTAATAGGAAGAAATGCTTGTTTGGACTCACAGATTTTAGCCCCGGCTTGCTTGTCTCCTTGTCTCCAGGGTTTTGGTGAGGCAGAGGCATCACAGCTGAGAGAGTGTGAAGGGGAAAAGCTGCTCACGTCGTGGTTGCCAGGAAGTGGAGAGACAGAGAAAGGGGTTGGTGAGAGGACAAGATCTATTGTTCACAGCCAGCTCTGTCCTCTGTGGATACTTCATGTGATAACTATGGTTCCAGCCATTGATGGTTCCAGGCCCCAGTACAGCACTCATAACCCAGTCAGCAGCCAAGCCTCTAACATAGGAGCTCACAGAATGCTGCTGCTGCTGCTGCTGCTGCTCTCTGTGTCTTCAGATGATCGTCCTTCTGGTCTATGCCTATATGCAAATTTTCTCCTCTAATAAGAACTGCCAGTAATACTAGATTAGATCTCAGAAGCCAGAGAGACGGCTCAGTGGATAAAGGTGCTGCCACTAAACCCGATGACCCGAGTTCAACTCCTGGGGCCCACGTGGTAGAAAGAGAAAACTGACACTCACAAGTTGCCCTCAAACCATCTCATAAATGATGTGCCGTGTGTGCACCCTCAGGTGTATACACACATACATGCACATATACTAAAACAAACAAGTAAATAAATGTGAAAAATTAGTTCAGAGCTTAGCCTTGTGATTTCATTTTATCTTCGATTATCTCTCTTTTTCAAAAGTGAGTAAGAGCTAGTTAATTCTGGAGCCATATTTGTGAGACCATGGCCTGGGGAACACGAATTTAGGTCACCCCAAATTCTATGTTCCAGCATCTTTTAAAAAACCCAATATCCAAGGCTGAAGATTGAATTCAGGTCATCAGTTTTGGTGGCAAACACCTTTACCCATGGAGTCATCTTAATAGCTCCAAGCTTCTCACCTTCCTCCCACCCCCCAGTTCTGGGATTTGGGGGCATGTGCCTCATACACGTGACTCTGGCAAATGAATTACATCCCAGCTCTGATTTTTTTTTTTAAAAAGAGATTATGCGAACATAACAACCTCAAGAGTAGAAACTTTTGTGTTCATTGAACCGAATTCAAGGACAGAGACTCACTCTTAGGCTTTACCTTCAGAAAAGGCTCTAAGGGTTTTGGAAATGATAGCATTGGCTGTTGGAACCAGGGGGCCACCTGGATCCCTGAGAAGAGAAAGCAAGCTGTTGTCTTGTCAACAGACAGCATATCCCCGTCACTGACTGCTCTGACAGCATGAAAGGGTGGGGAGTGGAGAGCGGCTGACTTGATTACCTTTTGATTATCTCCCTCATTAAAAAAAAAAAAGCTGCGAGTCATGTTTTACTAAGTGATTAGAAAAACGTGGGACATCTCACGTTTCCCACCACTCCATAAAATGTTTGCATCTGCAAGCTGGTGTGTAGCATTCTGAAACTCCCAGGTATCCTTAATTACAGCATATAGAGAGTTCCAGATGGGAACACCCTGCTCAACTGTTTTCTCAGCTTTCATCTGTATAGTGAAGAATGAGGTTTTCTTTATTCAAGCCACCAACTGGAGAACCTCATTCTGCATTTTGCTGATTGGTCTGCAAGCAAAATCTTCAGTAGCCAAAAAAAAAAAAGGTCTTGAAGAGCTGCCTTGAGATTTGAGAATTCAATCAGTCTCAAGAATTTCTTTTGGTAAAGATACTTAAGTTTGGTCAGGACTCGTGGGGCTGTGGTTGGCTCCTTGTCTCTGAGCCTGGGCATGCCCAGTGGTGTGGTTAAATATCATCAAGGCTGAAGCTAACCACAGAGTCTGCTTGAGGTAGTAGTGCTGATGTGATGTTGAAGAGAGGTTGGAGGGAATCGGGCTATTTAACCAGCAGAACAAGAGACGGAGGAGCAGTGAGGTCTCTGTTGCCAAGTTCAGCAGTGTCTGTCACTTCCAGCACAACACAATATTTGCCACGAGATGCTGGATTTTTTTTTCTCCATCAGTCAGGGGACTTGTGGAAAGCAGGGTGGAGCTCTTCTGCTTTCCCAACCCCAATGTGCCTGCAAATCAATATCCAGAGGGTAGGAGCCAATGTGGGAATTCATGAATGAAGTAGAGATACTCTACTCTAGCTTCCCTAGAAATGAGAAAGTATGTGCTTAATCTCTAAGATGACTTGTTGTTAACACTTAAGAGAAAAATGATCATTGTGGGTTGGGGGAGGGCTTAGTCAGTAAAGTTCCTGCCTTGCAAATCCAGGGACCTGAGTTCAAATCCCAGAACCCTATAAAAATGTCAAGCCTGGTGATGCATGCTTGTAACCCTGAACAGCAAACACTTCACTGGGTGAGGGAGTCTGGGGCAAGCACCTTTGTCACAGCAGGGTGGGAACCAGGACAGCACAGAACATGGGAGATGGGATGGAGGGAAAGTAAACAAGTTAGAAATGGTCCAGGTGTCCGCTTGGGCACTCTGGGGGAGTGATAGTGTCATGAGACCCTAGAACAGAGAAACCAGTGAGTGACATTGTCCTAGATGCCAAGCATGTACTTTTCAGATTTGTTCAGATTTCATCTTGTCCACCTCTGTTCTACCCTAGCTGTTAAATGCCCTCATCTGTCAGATTCTGTACTATATGCTTTGCATGTAGAAATCTTCACAGTAATCAGACAAGGCAGGGCTCTTACCATACCAGTGTTCAGAGAGGCTAAGTAATTTGACTTTGGAACACACAGCTCATTACTTAGTCTCAGGCTTTCTACATGACCGGAGTGAGTTTGAGATAAGAAATGCCTCCCATATTTGCATTTTGTTAGAAGTTTCAGTACAGCAAATCATAAAGAGCCTTCAAGTGTCTAGGTTTAATAGCATGGAGCAATGATGAGATACATGTTGTCAACCCTTTAATGGTACTGTCTTGGTTAGTTTTTGTCAACTTGACACCTGGGAAGAGGGAACCTCAGTTGAAGAATTGCTCCAGATTGGCCTGTGAACACATCTTCAAAATATTGTTCTCATTGATGATTGATGTGGAAGGGCCCCGCCCCGCCCACCGTGGGTGGTACCATCCCTAGGTGGGCTTAGGTCTTATGAGAAAGCTAGGCAAGCACAGCCCAGGAGCAAGCCAGTAATCAGCCATCATCACCTGTGGTTTCTGTCTCTGCTCATGTAGTACATTCCTGGTTCTTGCCCTGACTTCCCTCAAAGGCACACTATGACCTAGAAGTGTAAGATGCAACACCCTCCTCCAATTGCTTTTGGTCACAGCAACAGAAAGCAAATTAGAACAGGAACTGTTTGATTAGAACTTGAATGTCTCCCTAAGCTAAGAGGAGTTGCTAACAATATTACAAGGGAATGAAGGTCTAGTCTACCAATCCCCGGCCAATGGGGAGTGCATGCTCTTCCCCACAACTCTGGCCAACCAGAAGTCCTCCCCAGCTCCGGCGGAATGGGGGAGAGGATAGAGGCGTGTGCCCAGTAAGTCTTCCAGATGGAATTCTGGACTTCCCATCTGCTCCTGTCTCTGCACCCTCTGAGGTTCCTCAGCCATGCCAGTCTCAGCTCACACCCGAGGCCAGTTCTACAACAGGCCAGTCAACATTTTGGTAATGCTAGGAAGCCAATAACTGGGTAGGCACACAGCCCTAGAGATGAGGCAAGGGAGATGATGAGAACCCCTGTGTCTGGACCTCCCCACCTGCCCCAACAGTGATTCGGAGAGTAGAATTCCATTTCAGTCAGCAAACACTAACGCTGCTGTGTGCTCAGCTCTGTGCTCAGCGTGGGAAGGCAGGAACTAACAGTATACTTGGTCTTTTGTCCCTCAAAATCTGTCTGGACAGATGGGCAGAAGCAAGCACTTCTCTTGCAAGTCTACGTGCTATTGTAGTGGTGGTCAAAAAAAAAAAGCAAGAAAAAGGTATGATTCCTTGTGGAGAGCACTTGAGAAAGTGTCCTTTAAATAGGACTCTGGAGATGGGGAGATGGCTCACTTGATAAAGAACTTGCTGTGCAGGCATGAGGAACCCCCCAGCACTCATATAAAAAAAGCTAGGAGTGGTGGCATGAACCTGTAGTTCCAGTGCTGGGGAAAGAGGCAGGAGGATCTCTAGGGTGTGTGGACCAGTCAGTCTAGGCAAAGCGATGAGCTCTGGGTTTAGTGAGAGACCCTGTCTCTAAATACACAAATGACTATGACGAAGACACTGGGTTTTGACCACTGTCCTCTACACGTACATACAGACACTCAATATAGAGCTTCCATTTGTGAACACGTTATATGTGAAAACAGGTGAGGGACAATGAGGCTAGGAGCAATGAGACTGGCGTGTGAGATCTGAACGAGGTGTCTAAGTAAGGTGATCTATTGTCTGACTTCCAGGTGGGTCCTTTTCATCTCTTTGTTTTTTAATTGTGTGTGTGTGTGTGTGTGTGTGTGTGTGAGAGAGAGAGAGAGAGAGAGAGAGAGAGAGAGAGAGAGAGAGAGAGAGAGAGAAAGAGAGAAAGAGAGAAAGAGAGAGAGAGGAAATGGGTATACACGTTTGTCTGTCTGAGTGTGGATGCACATATACTGCAGTGCAGAAATGGCAGCCAGAGAGACAGCCTTAGATGTCAGCCCCCACCTCCCCACTTTGAGACAGGGTCTTTCTCATCCACCACTGCACACGCCAGGACAGCTGGCCCACAAGTTTCCAGGGATGCTCTCATCTCCACCTTCCATCTCAGTAGGAGCAGTGAATGAAAGTACAGACACATGGGCTACATCTCCAGCTTTGTGCCGGTTCTGGAGATCTTAACCTGCGTGCTACGCTTGCGTAGCAAGCACTTCGCCAAACGAGTCACCCCTCCAGCCTGCAGGTGGGGTCTTAAAGAAATGCTCTACTGCTTCTGAGAACCTGTGGGGAGTTAGACTGTGGGAGGCCCCACACATCAGCCCCCAGGAAGCTTCCTGAAGTGAAAGGTGTATCGCTTGAGGCAAAGCAAAGAAGGAACGTAGATTTACACGGAGATACAGCTGACCGCAGCTCTTTAAGATGTTCAGGATGAAGATAAAGCGATCCTTGTAATAGAGGCTTTGCTACTAGACAGTTGAACATAAAGACCAACCCCCCACAAGGCCCCTCCATCACAAAGAGCACTTGTTGCTCTTTGAATATGCACAGCTCCAATTACCGTGCTTTTCGTTAACCCACTTCTGAGAAAGTCATCCCAAAGTGATTTGAAAGTGTCTACCAGCGTGGAGGATTGCCAAAACAGGGTGTAGGGTGACAGCAGGGTCACGGCGGGACAGGGAAGGAACATGGGCAATCAGATGCTCCAGGAATGCACCGGAAAGCCCACCACTTAGTGTGAGCTGCATGTGCAAAGAAGAAAACGAACGCTACCCTAACATTTCCTTCTTGATGACTATCTTGCCCTGTGTATTTATGCAGAAGCAAGCACTAACATGTTTTGGCAGTTTCTCAAATATTTGACGCTTGATGGCAGAAAAGGGGGGGAAAAAGTAAGGAGCCTCCTTAACTGCTTAGTTAACTTCCTTAGGTTGGAAAACGGGGATTTTTAGGACTATTATTTTTACCACCCCTAGCCCAACTCTGTAGGGTTTTTCGAACATTTGAAGACAATTGCTGGCCTTGAAGTTGAAGCGCAGAGAAGAATGTCTTGAGAGAAACAGCATTTAAGAGGTGAACGATTACCATGCATTTAACTGTTCCAGACCATCCATCTTTTGGGGCAGGAGTCTTTAATCAGGACCAGTGATTATAGGGATAATGGCAAGATAAAAATCATACACATTCTTGCATTTTAAAAATCTCTGCTTTAAGTCACTAATGGTAGCTTAGATTATTATTAGAGAAAAATCATCCCCAGGCCCTAACAGGCTTTCCTCGTCTATTCTTTCTTGCAGGCCCTGGGTACAGGCTTCACCTTTGTAATCTCACCCTTGCCTGGGAGTCTGTCTGTGTCTCCACAGGCATGTGGATCTGGATATTCGTCAACCACATTCATCCTTAGAAGCAGCCCCTTTTTGCTTGCAAAGACAACCCATTGGTGGACTGAAGTCAGAAATTGCAATTGGGTACCGTGGCATGTATATGCTTGTAGCCCTAGCACTCAGCAGGGTGAGACAGGAGGACATTCTTGACTTCTAGGTCAGCCTGGGCTGTGTAGTAAATACGAGGCCAGCTGGAATTATATAGCCACATCTTGTCTCCAAAATACAGAACGAAAGGAAACAACAATGCCTATGAAGATGGCTCTGTTAGCCTTGCCATAATGAAACCCGATTTGGATCCCTGGTACCCACATAAAGGCCAGTTATGGTGATTCACACCTGTAACCCTGAGCTGCAGAGACAGAAGGATCCCCAGGTCTTCATGACCAGCCAGTCTAGCCGAATTAGTGAGCTCTGGGTTCAGTGAGGGACCCTGCCTCAAAAAGTAAGGTGGAGAGAGACTGAGGAAGACACCTGATGCTGACATCTGGCTTCCGCACTCACATTCACACACATGCGTGCACACAGGACCATGTATGCATGTTTCAAAAAGCCAAACAACAGCAGCCGTTGTGACAGTGTAGAAAGCAGATTGAGCACATCTGCACCCCCAGGTTCCCTTTCCACACTGACACAATTAATCACAGCTTCTTATGCTTCTGAATATTTGAGTGTCTGATCCTTCAGCATCCGTGATTTCTCCTTAGTTACAAAGACGTTTTTCACGTTCTTGAATTTATTTGTCTGATGACTGCTGCAGGAACTTGTTATTGAAAGCTCTGGGCTAGGAGTTGGGACACATCCACAGAGAGTGACAGGAGCCTTTCCTAGGAAGCTTCTGCTTCATTCACTCATTTATCATTGGATTTCACATGTAAGAAGTTGTTCCCAGTGAGTGTAGTATTCATGCCCCTGAGCCTAGCGTTAGTTCTGCAGTAAGGAGTCTGTGTGCTGGGGGGGATGCTGTGTATCCAGTGATGAGCATGGGTGGAGGAAATGGAAGTGAGGATACAGATGGGGGGCATGGCTGTGCATGCACACCTGAGTGTGCGCATGTGGAGCTCAGAGAGTAACCTTAGGTCCTGCCCATCAGCAGCCATCAACACCTTTTCCTTGAAAAGGTACTTGAACTGTGAGCCAAACAATCCCTTCCTCCCTTGAACTGATTTTCTCACAGCAGCAAAAACCACAACTAAGATACTCACTAGCTGTACAATGAGTGAGCTATGTCTGCACTTTCCCAAGTCCAACAGCTCATGCAGCATTGAGTGGAAAAGGTTAGCCACCAGCATCAGGGAGTGGGAACAGCAATGCTACACCCCAAGATTGAGCATTAATGAATAACGACATAAATGGCAGGTTCTATGTTGTGCCCATGCTTCCTAAACTCTGGGCATTGATGAATGTCCGCATCTTGGCCTTAAAATATCTACCTTTGCATGTGTAATTCAGCGAGATGGCAAAAAGCCACCACGTCACTGATTTTATTTCACAAATATCTTAACGTACGTTAAAATAAGTAGAGAATAATTGAAATATATGGTTCAGGGGTTGAGGAGACAGGAAACACCCCTGCCATGCAAGCATGAGGACATGAGATTGGGTCCCAAGAACACATGTGAACCCCACATGGTAGTTCACATACTATAATCCCAGTGCTTCTATGGAAGGGGAGAGGAGATCAGAGAATTCCCCATAGCTCAGGTTACCCGAGAGCCTGAGGTGGCAAACAGTAGAGAACCTGTCTCAACCAAGGTGAAAGGAAAGAACAGACACGGAGATTGTCCTCAGACCCCCATGTGCACCCTGCAGCATACACATCCTGCTCTCACCAACTTGTGTACATACCCCTCCACCTACAGATGTAAAAAAAAATGACTCCACAAGTTCTCTTAAGTAACCTCCCTGTGCAGAGCTGCTCACAATCAGCTACCCGATCGATGTCTTCCCTGTCCCTGGAGGGACTTCATAGCACCTTCAAGGAGCTGGGAAGTTTCGTGTCATCTCCTCGTGGCGTCTCATTGGATCCTCATGACACGCATAGCTGAGATGGCCTTTCTGATCGTTGTTCCATGAAATAAGGAACACAGAGATAGCATGTCATTTGCCTGAGTCACACAGAGCTTGTACGAGTCAGTGGAGAGCCCAGGCTTCTGGAAACCCAAAGCTTGTCTTTGCTGGGGATATCTCACTCATGGCTCTGGGCTATCAGCGCTGCTGGCTCTCCTGCCCAGATGTGGCAGAGGTCTTGGGAGACTGCCTGGACTCTCGGAACTCACGGTGAATACTGGTGAGCCGTTCTTCTCTTATCTCGGAGTCTTTTCTCACTCACCTGACTGCCAGCGCCTAAGCATCCATCAGCCTGCAGTCTGCAAATCAGTTCCAAAGCCAGCAGCAAATCCACCAGCCTGGGCTAGAGCTGGAACAGGCATCAGGCCCCTGCCTGGGAATGTCATTGGGAATTCTGGGGCTAATCCTAGCCAAGAGCCACACAGTTTAAAAGGATGCTCCGAGTCTATGGTCCTGTCTCCTGTAGAGAGAGATTGCAAGGAAGGAGCCAGAGGCTGTCCTCTGGTCCACACTGAGGAGGCAGGAGAGGGAAGTGTGTGTTTAGCTGTCTCAATAGCTCTACATCCTGGGACTCTTCAATTGTACAAAGGCTGATGCATACAGTAAATAGTTCCAGGACTTTGGAACTACCTGACTTCAAGCTATGTTAACCACTAAACCCCAGGTGAAAACCCCACCTCCTCACTGGGAGTGGAAACCAATAAGAATAAATAATAGCAAGAAAAACATTTCTGTGTTTTCTGCAAATGGGTAAAACGCAATCCCAAGCTTGAAAGGTTCCCCAGTGTGGAATCAGGGCAGTCCCCAGAGCTCTTCCCTCCTGATTCCCAACTTGCATTCACCACCCCTGCCATGCTGCCTCCAAGAGAGAACCTGGTCTATGGGCTTCTGCCCTCAGCACTTTTCCTGCCAGGGGCAACGTCTCCCCTGTTCCCACCTGGTCCTATGCATCCCATCCAAACTCTGTTATTGTACCTATTCATTGATTAACACAACATGCAGATGCAAACAAATCAATGAATTAAAGCATGGAGGTGGGGAGCCTTGAAACAGGCGAGCAGTGCTGACTGCAGGCACCTGAGTCTGGGCAGACAAGGATGAGGACAATATGTTAAGAAGTCTGGGGCTCTACTCAGTTTTGATTATGCACAGTCCACTCTTCTAATAACTGTGCACTTGTCAGCCCTTTACCTGAACAGAATGTGTACACACACACACACACACACACACACACACACACACACACACACCTATGAACAATATGTCCAGCAACCTCACAGCTCCCTTGGCTCCCATCCACATTGGGCTACACATCCATTCCTCTCTGAAGCATAGGTTTCTCTGTCCGTAACAACAATCAAAATTAGACGGTTTCTATTCAAGTGTGTTCTCAATATGTCTGTGCATGAAGAACAGAAAGGCCATTCTGTCTGAACTGGTTTTTGGGGGTAAGACAAACCATATCCCTCAAGTGAACTTTTAGGGGAGAATTCCCTATTTACCATCTTATGCCTATGCATAACTGGGTGTGCATGTGATTAAGTCTGATGCCTTATGAGAAGGGACATGCACAGTAGGAAAAGTGAATGTATGACCTAATCCATCAATCAAAATACAGGACTGCCCTCACCATGCCCTTCAGTAACCAAACTTTTCTTGAACCCCATAAAGGGAAGCCCAAATTTTCACTGCTGTGGCCCACGACTCCCCTGCAGTGAGTTTCTGTCTGTTTCTACTATTTGCTTTACTTTGAACAAAGTTGCTTTGCTATTTGTGCAAATCTCTGTGTACCATTTTCCTTTTTTTTTTTTTTTTTTTGATAAAATGCTAAAGACCTGAAACCAACCATAACACCACCTTTCAGGTGCCCAGACTGTGGGGCTGTGAGATTTAATTACACTGAATAACTCTAACTTTCCCCAGAAGACAGGGACTCCACAGCATGCTCTAGGCTCCACCCCTTCCTACCCACTGCTTGCTGCGGAAGTGGGCTTTCAAACCCCAAATGCCTGTTTACGTTGTTTGACTTTCTCTCACGTCTTCCCCAAACCTTACAGGCTGGGGTGCAGCTCCACCGATAGAGTGCTTGTCCAGCGTGCACAACGTCTTGGATTCCATCCCAGGACCAAACCAAAACAGACCCGGTTGCATGTGCTGGTAATCCCAGGTCTAGGGAGGTAGACAGGAGGATCAAGAGTTTGAGGTCATCCTCTGCTGCACAGTGAGTTTAAGGCTTGCCTGAGCTACATGAGACTCTGTGTTGAAAATAAAACCAGATCAAACAGACTCTAAGTTGCTCAGAAGGACTTTCATCTCATCCCTCCTCCTTTCACCTCACACTCTACCACTCCACACCCAGTCCCACTCTGCCACAGGGTGGACATTAGCTGCCTCATGGCTCATTTTTTCAGGGTGGATAATTTAATATGAACTCCCTCTATGTTGATATTTTGACAAAGAATAGGATTCTTTAGACAATGGCCCTTTAAGCTATTTCAAACAAGTCAAGTTTACTCCAGCAGCCTGTCAGCCACATGTGTCCCAGGATAGCTGTGAATCTGGCCCAACATTTGTAGATGACGGTGCCATGTCATAGTGTCACAAGGTTGGGCACCCTTACATAGCATTAGAGAATGTCCAGAAAGCATTAAAATGGTAAATATAAACAGTTCTTTCTTTTCTTTCCCTGTGCCCTTCTACCATTTAACAGCTCTGTTTGCAGGTTAGCCAAGGACACAGGGTTTCATTTTGAGTAGAGTGAGAAAGGAAGGCCTGAAACAGAGCACATAGTCTCAGTAAGAGGCAGCAAGAATAGTAGATCTAGGCTGGGGAGATAGCTAAAGTGCTTGCCTTGAAAACAAGACGACCTGAGATGGATTCCCATACCCCCCTACACACACACACACACACACACACACACACACACACACACACACACACACACAAAAAGCAGGTGTGGCAGCCTGCGCCTAAATCCTTAGCACTGAGTGGCTGGAGGACAGGTGGGTCCCTGGAGCTCACTGGCCAGCCAGTCTAGCAGAATTAGCCAGTCACATGTTAGTGAGAGATCCTGTCTATAGAAAAACAAAAGCCAAATAAACTATAGATAGACAGCTTCTGAGGAATGACACCTGAGGTTGACCCATGCCCAATACACACACACACACACACACACACACACACACACACACACACACACACACACACACATGCACACACGCATACACGCACACACACGCATGCACTTATGCACAGTCTACAGCAGTGGGGTGGGAAAAGGGTAGCAAGTGAATTTCAGAAGGACAGGTCTCTTTTCCCACCTGTGATGCCTGCCTGTCATTAGCACAGACAATTCTAGTTGGCTGGACAGCCCACAATCTTCCTTATCTTACACGGTCTGCTATTCTTGCTGGCAATTATTGCTGGTGGCAGGACGTGCTGGCGTCTTGGCAGATGGGAGCTTTCCTGCTGGGGAGAAGGGTTTTGTGTTTTATGTCCCAATATGACTTTGATGGATTCAGACAAATTTCTCAGGCTTGATGGACCTTTGCCCAGGCTGGAAAATCTTCCCCAGGCAGCAGGAAACATCTGAGACACCCAGACCCCAAATGGGGTGTTCTGCTTTGTTAATTTCCATGTCCTGGTGGACTAGAGCCAAGACCAGAGTTTGAGGAAAGCCAAGTTTGGGATCAGTCCCAAAGGGCACAAGTAACAGCAATGGAGAGTTACGGGCTGGTTTCCTTATAGTACCCAGGATGCACTTTTCTGTGCTGGGGAAGAATACAGGGTGGACTAGCCTGAGATGTGCTAATGGGAAGGGTCTCTCCTAGATATTGGCCCTTAGAGAAGTCATTGTTACCCGAAATTAGTTGTGTGGTGGGGGTAGACACACACACACACACACACACACACACACACACACACACACACACACACACACGGTGGTGGAAGAGGGGGAGAGAGAGAGAGAGAGAGAGAGAGAGAGAGATTTGGAAGAAACACAGGGATGGAAGTCAGGATAGATGCCTGAAATTATAAGGCAGTATCAAAGGAATCTAGAAAATTCTTCTGGTGATTCAAGAGTAATGAAGAACCTAAGAAAGTCAAAGTCAATAATGTGAAGGCTACTTATACTCCATGGCCGCCATCATGTTTTTGTGTATCCTGGACCAACGAAGAGTCTTAAATGTTAATTTGGAGGGCCCTGGCTGGGGAATACAGTCTTGACTTTGCAGTCAAGATGTAGACTGCCTCAGGTGTCGAAGATACAGGATGCACACAGGACAAATGTGGCTGATATTTGTCATTTCAGAGCCCAGAACTGAGTGCCTGAGAGAGTCACTAAGTGGCAGCCTCTGGCCTAGCCAGCCACCCCACTAGGATACTGCCTTGATTTCTTTTCTGTTGCTGTGATAAAATATTCCGACAAAAGCACCTTAAGTGGTGAAGGGTCTATTCTGGCTTACAGTTTAAGGGTATGATCCATAAAGGTAAGGAGGTTAAGGCAGCAGGAACTGGAAGCAGTTGGTAGCAACAAATGCACAATCAGGAAGTAGAGAGAGGCGAATGCACGCTGCTCAGTTCTTTCTCCATGCACATGGACCAGGATCCCTGTCCCGTGGAATGGCTCCATCCAATTAAGATGGATCTGCTCATATCAGTTAACATGATCCCATAGGCATGTCTAGGGACCAATCTCCGAGCGATTCTAGATTCTATCATGTTGAAAATTAACACTAACCGTGGCAGATGCCCACACAACAACCCAAGTCAAGTTGTGTGGTAGAAAGCTCTCATCCCCTACCTTGGGCAGCCAACCCTATCTGAATCCTCAGCCAGTGCAATTGACTGAAGGTTAACTAGTTATTCCGAGTGTTATATGCCCTGTGCTATGTAAGCATAGATACTACAGAAGAGTAGATACACAGCCTTCGCTAGGGATGACAGGCCTAGTCTTGTATGGCCTTATACTCACTATATATATGCACAGCTCTGAAGGGATCTAGAGGATGATTCAGAGATGCATAAACAGGAACAAGTGCCTTGGTGGGACCCTGCAACCAGGAGTTCTCCAGGCTGATTGTGGAAGATCAAAGAAACGTGTAAAAGAGCAGAGGCGTGATGGCCAATCAGATCACAACGTCAATATTGGTGAAGACTTTGAACTTGGTCCTGCCAATGGTGAGAGCTCCTGAAGGTTTCTGTGTGTGGTTCTGGGGTGGGTATTAGTTCCAAAGGAGACTCAAGATAAATGGCTGACTGTGGTGCCTATTAGCATATCAAAGCACACGCTGACCTCGGGTTCTCTCAGCATCTCAAATACCCAGTACCCATTACAGAGTCTATGCCGGCATCCTGGCTCTTCTCATCCCACCCCCTACCCTAAACATCTCCAGCTCATGGGCTCCCCTTGCCACCCCAGCTTCTCATTTCTATACAGCCCCACCATTTCGGCTCTGTACTCTCTTGCCTCTCTCTCTCCTGGTCCTCTCTTCTGTCTTCCTCTTTTTCTGCCCCCTTCCCCCCATGTCCTTATTCAGTCTACTGCTTTCTTGCCCTGCTCTGGACTCTTCTAGAGGCCTCTGTCTTTACTCTCCTTCCTATCTACGATAAAGACCATCCCCTCAACCAATCTTTAGAGCAACAATGGCATCACTTTATGCAGTGGGTGGGTTTGTGTCATGTATGTGTGCGTTTGCATTTGTGGGTTGTATGTGCCTGTGTGCCCATGGCCAAAGGTTAACATCATTGCTTTCCACCTTATTTTCTTTGTTTACCTTTTTGTTTTAAGTATGTTTGTTTGTATGTGGCAGTTAAGTGAATTCTTTTCTTGTTTTAATTTTTTTTGAGGATTCCATACATATCTCAGTGAAATATGGTCATATCCACCTCTGATTCCCTTCCTCCAACTCCCCTCCATCTTCCAACACATTCCCTTCCCAACTTCATCTTCTGCTCTTTCCCCTTCTCCTCCTCTTTTCGATCATCTACTGAAGCCAATTAATGCTGCCCACATGTCCCTGGATGTGGGGCCATCCACCAGAGCACAGGAAACCTACCAGTCACCCCACCCTTTGAAACAGGGTCTCTCACTGAGCCTGGTGCTCAAATTTTCAGCAAGACTGGCTGGCCAGCAAGCCCCACAGAGTCCCCTGTCTGTACCTCCCCCAGTGTAAGATTGTAGGGGAAACCACCACTCCAGGCTTTTTCACATGGATGCTGGGGATCCGAACTGAGGTCCTCATGCTTGCAAAGCAAAGATGTGACTGACTGAGCTCTTTCCTCAGCCCATCCTTACGGTTGTGGTCATGGTGCTCATACAGCCATAGAAATAATTGTAGTTGAAATGAGGATGCTTTGTCAAAGAGGAACTCTATAGAGCTCTACTAGGGACCCATTTGATTAAAGAACGACACAGCCCAAGGTGTTGGCTTTTTTCCTGGGACTCTCCTGTGCAGGACCTAATCGCTTCTCAGATACACTCATAGAGCTTTTGTAAGGCAATTATCCAGGGATAATAGATCTGGAGGCACAGAAGAGAAGAAGAACGTAAGTGCAAGCTGTAGCTGTTCTCTGAGTTTACATAAAGGGTGGCAAATGTGCTCCAAAGTGCCCACCCTGTCACACAGAGGGGTGGCTCACAGTATCTCAGGACATGGCACCGTGGGAAATCGGTTGTTATCAGCGGCTTCTGGTGTGCCAAATTGGTTGGGCTAGGGTAGACTGTCTGGTGCCCTCTGCGGCTGCGGGTAGGACTTGGAGCTTTGAGATCTTCCCCCTCCTAACAGCCAGCCTCCAGCAAGATGCAGAGCCCAACTTAGAAACCAGATCCACCTGTCCCGGCAGCCTAATCCCCGAGGGCCTCTGCTGACTGGCACATTGATCACTGACCGACAGTTCTCTGGGACAGCTTGCCATACTGGCTGGGGACTAATTGTCAGCCCTTCCCATTCTCTGAAGTTCATGGGAACTTCTTGTGTAAAGTGCCTGGCAGGCATGCAGACCAAGGGCTGGGGAGCCCAAGCCCACCAGAGACACTGCGTTGCCTGCAGCATCTGAAGAACAGAGGACTGCGTTCCGGGGCTGCTACATGTGCTAGTCTGCGAACTCTATCCTAATGTCTCGTCCATCTGCTACCAAGTGGACAGTGTTGGAGACTTTAATTCTGTCACCAGAAACTTGTGTGATTCCCGCACAGGCCACCTTTCTTCTCAGGCTCCCAGTTTTCTCATTTGTCCGACAGGAATAGCTAATTTGACAGATTTCTGCTCCAGTGATGGAAGAAGATGAGCCTACGTTCAAGTCAGTGGGTAGGGCAGTCTAACCTGGCTCCAGGCCTCCTTCCCTGTGTGGACTGTTCCTCTCTCCTCTCTTCCTCTCCCTGCCTGCTGTCTCTCTGTCTATGAGTTTCTATTGCACACAGTTGCTCGTGGAAGCCAGAAGACATCCTCAGCTGATGTTCCACATGTGTTCTCCACCGCGCTTTGGAGAATGTGTCTTTCAGCAGCCTGAAGCTCACCAACTCAGCTCTGCTAGCTGACCAGGAAGCTGAAGGGATCCACCTGTCTGGCTCCCTCAACCTCAGTGCTCATGAGGTCATGGACACTTGCTACTGTTGTCTGCTTAAAAAAATGGTGTGTGTGTGTGTGTGTGTGTGTGTGTGTGTGTGTGTGTGTGTGTGTGTGTGTGCATGTGTGTGATGTAAGTGGGTGGTGCACTTGCCATAATGACCATGTGGAGGTCAGAAGACAACTTTGTGGAGTCAGGTCCTTTCTTCCCCCCTTATATGGATGGGTTCTGGGATTTAATTCAGGTCCCCAGGATAAGTGTCTTAATCTCCTGACCTATCTCATGTGAAGTTTTTTTTCTTCTTGAGATGGAGACTCACACTTTTACCTGGAACTTGGCAATTCAGCTAGGCTGCCCAGGGATCCTCCTGTCTCCATCTCCCTAGCACTGGGATGAATCTTATGGCAGCAGGCTTGTCTCTTTTACTTGGGTTCTGGGAATTGAACTCAGGGCCTCATGTTGCAAGCTAGACACTCACTAAGCCATTTTCTAGTCCCCAACAATATAATTTTTAAAATGTCTATATTTGTTTATTTACCTACTATCATACTTATTATATTTATGTGTGCCTGGGTGACTTTGCGTGCACCACATGCTTGCAGGAGCCTCTGGAAGTCAATAGAGGGCATCAGATGCTCTGAAGCTGAGTCACAGGTGGTTGCAAGCCACCTGACGTGGGTGCTGGGAAACCCAGGTTCTCTACAATGGTAGCACTCACACACTCTTAATTGCTAAGCCAACAATATAAACTTTGACAACAACAAGGCAATGTAGGTGTACCCTCGTACTGGGACACGGTGCAGCTGTTGAACACGATGCTATTGAAGATTTCTCTATCTGATCTAAAAAACAACATGTGCTGTCCAATGTCAAATAAAAACTGTCACGGTTACCTGATGGCAAGTCAGTTAGCTGCAGGCTTTGTAATGTCAATCCTGGAAGCAGCTCATGAATCTGATGCTAGGTGGCCATCACGGACGCCCCACTCGGCTGGAGTCTCCAGGAGGCATATGTTATTTTACAGCAGAACTAAAATTATTTTTTTCCCTAAAAAGCAGAGTTTTTTTGCCATCATATTGAGACAGGCAAGCTGGAGGGCTCTGTCTGAGAGTTTAAACCATGCAGCAGCTTGCTCATTTCAACAGGATGGCAGACGATTGTAGACCATGCAAATGCCAGGAGACGAGCCAAAAGGCAAAAAATCTCCATGCCCTCTCACACACTGAGTGCCATCCGAATGTCTCTGGGTTTCCTGGCTTCCGGTGTGAACCCAGACAACTGTAGCTGAGGCAAATACACACGATCAAGAATGTAAATAAATGCGACTTGTCCCCGTTACTTTTTTCTTTTTTCCTGTGGCACTGGGGGTTGAACCCAGGACCTAGAGAATCCCAGACAAGTGCTTTCTACCACTTAGTTACATGCTCAGCCCGAATGTGATCTATTGAAAACAAACACACAGAAAAATTGGATTTTATCAAATAAACTGTGGCTCTTCCAAACAAAGTTATGTAGGGGTAAAGGGCACAGCTCAGTCGGCAGAGTGCTTGTCTAGGACGCACTAAGCTCTTGGTTCCAGCTCCAGTGCTTTGTAAACTTGGCTTGGTGGTGCATGCCTGTGATCCCAGTACCTTGGAGGTGGAGGCAGGAGGATCAGAAGCTCAAGGTCATCCTTGGCTGCATGTACAGTTTGAGGTCAGCCTTGGCTATGTGAGGCTCTGTCTGAAAACCACCCCCAAACAAAACCCCTCCTTTAGAAAGGCCTTGGGAGCAGTTATCTCCATGTGACTTTTATGACTCAAAGAAATTCTCGGTTCCCTCTTTGGGGACGGTCCCATGGGTGCAGCAACACTGGCCTGTGGATTTGGTCAGCCTTGGCCTGGGCCTTCAAAGATGGATTGTGAAGTTTTCCATGAGCCGTTAGAAAATTCCATCCTGAAACTGGGCAAGGACTTTGAGAAGGCTTTTTGAGTGAGAATAAAATTTGAATGGAAAGGCCAGAGGCTGTTAGTCCCCCAGAGTGAAGAGAGAAAAGGGCTTTGGAGATCCTGCAGCCAGACTCAGCATCAAGATCTGCTGGTTACAACAGGGCGCTTGTCTATATCCATCTGTATAGGTTTGCAGAAAACATTACACCTTTAAATACTAACGGATGGGGCTGGAGGAGATGGTTCACTGAATTAAGAGTGACTACACAGCGTGGGGACCTGAGCTGGAAGCCCAGCTCCATGGAAAAGGCTGAGTGTGGCTGTGCATAGGCTTCCCACCAGCATCAAATGAAGGGGGTCACAGAGGATGGATGGAGCTTCCTGACTGGCACTTTAGCTCCAGGTTCAGTGAGAGAGCCTGTCGTAAGGACATAAGATAGAGACTAGGACAGGGTGCCTGTGTCCTCCTCTGGCCTCTGCGTGTGTGCAGGTGTGTGTACGTGCACACAATTCAAACACACACACACACACACACACACACACACACACACAGGGCATTTACCCATGGAGGTCACTGAATGAGAAAGGAAGACATTGCAACAGTCCCTGCCTGTCCTGGAGGAGCCCCCCAGGCCCATCTCTTCCTTGTCCCTAGGATTAGCATAACCAGAGCCTCCACAGGAAGCAGCCATGCCCCAGCCTGTCGGCATTTTCATAATGAGGTGGGCAAGGTCCTGAGGGCAAAGGGTCGACTTCTGGACAAGAAGAAGATGGATCTGTCTTCCTTGGGCCTCAGCTGCCTGTGTCACCTGAAGCAGACAGACCTGGACTTTGTTACAGGTAAATAATTATAGTTGTATGTGCCATAAATATCTCACTGAAGGGGCTATTGCAAAAATTGAGATTGTATCTCCAAGCAACTGTCAGATGGCTAGAATAAATTCTGAGGGCTTGAAATACAGACGCACCTTTTCTATCATAGATATCTCTCGGTCTAGACTTCCAGACTGCAACTTGACAGAACACCTAGGATGGCTGAGAAATTAAGGAGTCACGACCAGAAAAAAATTACATAGTGTTGGTGTTCTGTGCCTTGCGTCTTCTTTATCTGTGATCCTGGAAAACAGGAAGTCCTTATGGACTGGGGCGGGTGGGGGTGGGGGGCACAGGGTAGGGGCAGAAATGTTAAAGGCACAGACTGATCCCTGGGAATTTCAAAAGCCAAGGCAAGGAGATCATAAATCTCAGGCCCAAATTGAAAGCCCAAGGAGGTCAGTGAGCTACAGCCAGGCTAATATCTGTAGTTCTCAGGGCCGCAGTAAATCAGACGCTGCTGCCTCTTGACTCTGCTGGCTTCTGTGCAGACCGGCACTTCAAAAGCCTCCCTCAGGTCCCCTCTGCACTCTCCTGTTTCTCACTGGGTCAGTTGGGCGAAGGCAGGATGGGGGGCTGGTGGCGGTGCTCTCCCAGCTCCTTCCCAGCACCATCTGGGGGCCATATTTAAACACTCCTAGCCTGGGGTTTAGGAAGACAACTCGGGGGGGAGCTAGATGGCATGCCCCAAGGTTTGGCTGCCAGAAGAATCAGCCTTGGGAACAAAGGCAGTGGAAAAGCAGATAAGATTCTGTCTGGGAGGTGCTGGGGATTTTTGATTTGTGGTTTCTTCTGTCTTGCTTTGTGTCGTGGAAGTCCTCCTGGCAGGCTAGGCAAGGGCTCCAACACTGAGCCACCCCTGCGTTTTGTACCTTAGTCTTGGTAGGTGTGTCTAGCCTGAGATCAGCACACCACACGCACCCCCAGCACAGCTATGAATGCATTCCAATACAAAGTCATAAACCTACTCAGAATGTTTTCTTTTTCTTTCTTTCCTTCTGTCTGTCTTTCCTCCCTTCTGCCCTTGAGATAAGCTCTCATGTAGCCCAGGCCGGCCTGGAACTCACTGTGGAGCCCAGGATGACCTTGAACTTCCAAACTTCCCGCCTGTACCTTTTGAGCACTGAGATTATAGATATGCGCCACATGGTGGGTTCGATGAGTGCTAGGGATGCAACCTAGGGCTCTGTCCATGCCCGGCGAGCTCTGTACTGACAGATTTCAAGTGCGAACTTTGCAGGTGACAAGTCCGGTCAGAAGGTTGGACGTGTCTGCAAGTTAGGATAGTCTGCGTAGATTTCGTCAGAAGAAAGGAAGAACGCTCCTTCTGAATGTGAAGAAATGGGCTGAATTGTCAGTTATAATTTAGTTGGCTCTTCAACGTGCACGTTCCCTGACTGTTGAGTTCCTAACATGGTACTGACGCCTGTGCTCATGATTTATTATGTGTCTATGCCAAGTTCTAGATCAGACATTTTGTCCCCTTCATCACAACCCACCCACCCCCGTGGGTCTGCAGAGGATGTGTCGCTACTCTGTCTTCCATGAAGAAATCCAGGCTCAGGATGGTGGGTCGACTCAGTTAGCGTCAGACAGCCAGTGGGCAGTAGAGTCAGGATTCAAATTCAAGTCTCCGAGAGATTAGAAAGTTCTCGGTGGTCGCCACTCAGCCACACTGAGTCTACTGTGATCAGAACACCATTAAATCTTTCGGTGGATAGAAAAATAAGCCAGAAGAGGATCCTAGTTTTAGAAAAAAAAAAAAAGATGGTCTGAAAGTTGAGATTTGATGTGTCTATAAATAATAATGATACAAAATAGAGTGTGATAAACGCCTCACGAGGTGCAGGTGAAAGATGAAGGAGTTTGGGGAAGCAATCATTTCTGGAGAGTGTGGGCATTGGTGCCACTGTCTTGGAACATCATTGGGATTTGGAGCTCTGGCTCCAAGGGGAGAGAACTTCAAGGCAGAGACAACTTCAAGCCCAGCAGCAGGGCATGGGCTGCCTTCAGGAACTTCTGAAGCTCTCTGTGCAAGAGCCAATGCCACAGAGGTGCTGGCAAGATCACGTGAAGCCAGGGTATGCCTTCAACTGCCTGCTGGAGAGTTGGCCTTTTTTTTTTCTCATTCTACAAGTGACGAGAGTTATTGGAGACTTCTGAGCACATGATTTAGAACGCTTACTTTTGTAGTAGTGTGGAGGATAAATTGGAAGAGACAGAAAGAGAATCTAGGAGGCTGCTGTGAAAATCCCGTTTCTGAGGATGTGACAAGCAGACCATGTTAGATGTCCACACAACTTTTCAAAAGTATTTGTGGTGCACACAGGTGCTTGTGTCCATGTGTGCATGTGCACATGGAGGCCAGGGAACCCTTCCTGGTATCATTCCTCAGGTGCTGGTCACCTTGTCTTCCACAGCGCAGGTATCACTTTCCAGCTATGGCCCAGATGTGAGGAGGTCCCGGGGAACAGCTGTTGCTTTATCTGCTTGCCTTTGCATCTTGGGAAGAGCCGCTCCTCAGCTGCTGCTGCCATCAACCGCTACTGCTGACGTCAGAACCCAGCTTCTTGGACCTTCAAATGCGAACTGAAGTCCAGTGGCTCCCTAGGAACCCTCTAAACCTTCAGCGCTAGATTGGGACTGCTGAGGCATGAGGTTCTGTGTACCAAACAGCCTCCCCCATGTTAAGACAGTCATCGTTTGACTACCCCGGCCTGTATTGCGCAAGACAACCCAATAAATCCCTTTTGATATATGCTCATTCTATCTGTCACTTCAGCAGCTTCTTCTCTTGAGGACATGGAGGAACTGGCAGGTGCTGTGGAGAAAAAGCAGAGGACGTATAAAAACAGGGGGCAGGAAGTGGTACAAGGTTTAGGCTCTGTGCTGATGCTGGATTTTAGCTGCATTTACACAAACCGTCTCATATCTCTGTGGATTCAGCACCACCGTCTCCCAGATTAGGAAGAATGAAACACCTTCCACCTGTCAGAATGGCTAAGATCAAAAACACTGAAGACAGCTTATGCTGGAGAGGATGTGGAGCTAGGGAAACTCTCTTCCATGGCTGGTGGGAATGCAAGCTTGTACAACCACTTTGGAAATCAATATGGCGCTTTCTTAGAAAATTGGGAATCATCTCACCCAAGACCCAGCTATACCACTCTTGGGCATATACCCAAGAAATGCTCAATCATACCACAAGGGTACTTGCTCAGCTATGTTAATTAACAGCATTGTTTGTAATAGCCAGAACCTGGAAACAACCTAGATGCCCTTCAACTGAAGAATGGATAAATAAAATGTGGTATATATACACAATGGAATACTACTCAGCAGAGAAAAACAATGACATCATGAGGTTTGCAGGCAAATGGATGGATCTAGAAAAAATCATCCTGAGTGAGGTAACCCAGACTCAGAAAGACAAACATGGTATGTACTCACTCATAGGAGGATACTAGATGTAAAACGAAGATGACTAGACTGCTACTCACAACTCCAGGGAGGCTACCTAGAAAACAGGACCCTAAGAAAGACACAGGGATCGCCCAATGACAGAGAAATGGATGAGATCTACATGAACAACCTGGACGTGAGTGGGGGCAATGAAGGGCAAGGGTCGAGGGAAAGAGAGCTTAGGGGAGTGGGAGATCCCAGCTGGATCAAGAACAGAGAGGGAGAACAAGGAATAAGAGACCATGATAAATGAAGACCACATGAGAATGGGAAGAAGCATAGTGCTAGAGAGGTTCACAGAAATCCACAAAGATACCTCCACAATAGACTACTGGCAATGGTCGAGAGAAAACCCGAACTGACCTACTCTGGTGATAGAATGGCCAAACACCCTAATTGTCGTGCTAGAAACCTCATCCAATGACTGAGGGAACTGGATGCAGAGATCCACGGCCAGGCCCCAGGTGGAGCTCCAGCAGTCCAATTGGCGAGAAAGAAGAGGGTTTGTATGAGCGAGAATTGTTGAGACCAAGATTGGAAAAAGCACAAGGACAAATAGCCAAACAAATGGAAACACATGAACTATGAACCAATGGCTGAGGAGCCCCTAACTGGATCAGGCCCTCTGGATAAGGGAGACAGTTGATTAGCTTGATCTGTTTGGGAGGCATCTAGGCAGTGGGACTGGGACCTGTTCTCAGTGCATGAGTTGGCTGTTTGGAACCTGGGGCTTATACAGGGACACTTGGCTCAGCCTGGGAGGAGGGGGCTGGACCTGCCTGGACTGAATCTACCAGGTTGAACTCAATCCCCAGGGGAGTCTTTGCCCTGGAGGAGATGGAAATGGGGGTGGACTGGGTGGAAGGGGGCGGAACAAGGGAATCCATGGCTGATATGTAAAATCAAATTAAATTATAAAATAAAAAAAAAGAAATTCTCAGTTTGTCCAAATTTGGGTACAGATGAATGTATGGTGCAGACTATGCAGGAATGTTGATCTTTCTCTCTCCTTTCTTCATTTGATGTGTGTGTGTGTGTGTGTGTGTGTGTGTGTGTGTGTGTGTGTGTGTGTATGCTCATGTATGTGTGGTTGTGTGTGCCTACACCTGTGCAGAGGCCAGAGGAGGTCGTCAGGTGTCCTGCTTTCTCACTCTTGGTTTTATTCCCTTGAGACAGGGTCTCTCCCTGAACCTGGAACCTGGTTGACAGACAGAAAACCCTAGTAATACCCTGTCTCCTCCTTCCACAATGCTGGGGTTACACACGTGCACACTGCCACACCTGGATTTTAACCTAAATTCTGGGGATCAGATTCAGGTCATCATACTTGCATACTAAGCACTCTTACCTACTGAAGCACCTCCCCAAACTTGCATTCAGCTTGCTTACATTGCAACATGAAGTTGTCATTTACCTTAGAAGCAAGTTACAGAAAATAACATTTTAGTTTGTAATGGGCTGCAGTCAGAGCTACCTTGTGTGTGCATTCTGTAGCTGCAGATTGGACTTCTCTGAAGGCCATCACTGAACAGACTGGTTCTAAAAGCTCCACTTCTCTGGAGATGCTTAAGGATTCATATAAGGAAACTCTCAGTAGACCCCTTAAATCCATAGCATTCACGCTTACTGGCCTGCCTCAGGCAGGGGATCCACGAATGTGTATATAAACGGTCGCTAATGAGTGTGGAGAGTTAAATGGGAGTCAGGAAATATAACAGAGTCTCTGGTCTGTTCTAGCCTGTGAGGTCATCAGCGAGCCATTCCTTCTCACTTGAACTTCTGCCTCTCCCCTTGCTTGGTTTTGAATGGGTAAGCCATACCCCTTCTATGAGTGAGGGTCTGTTTCTCCACTTCACCGGAATCATCAGACTAGGACTAGTCCATGTGTGGTGATGGTGTAGCTAGTGTTCACAAAAGTCAGACAGCGCTCACCACACAAGCACACGGACCTGGTTCTAGATCTTCAGCACCTACGTGAAAATCTGGGTGGGATGGCAAGAATGCATATATCCCCTGAGTTGCAAAGGGTGGGAACAGGAGAATTACTGATTTTACTAACTTCCAGGTCAATGAGAGAACTTGTCACAAGGGAGAAAGGCAGAGAATGAGAGAGCAGAGCAGAGCAGAGCCTCTTCTGGCCTGTGCACATGTATGTACAGGTGTTTGTGCCTGCACACACACACACACACACACACACACACATACACCACAGACATGAAAAGAAAAAGGAGAGTGAGCCTACATCACATCAGCTATGCAAACCACGACCCCTGTATGAATTACTCTTTCTGTCCCTGTGATGAGCTATCCTGACAACTTAATGGAGAAGGGGTTTATTCTGGCTCACAGTTTGAGGGTCCAGTCCAATGTGGTAGGGAAGGCAGGAACCTGAGGCAGAGGGTTGTATTTTATCCACAGTCAGGGAGTGTAGAGAAATGAATGCTGGTGCTCAGCTTGCTCTCTCTTTATTATTTAGCTCAGGGCCCTAGCCCATGGTGCTGCCCACATTTAAGGTGGGTCTTTACACCCAAGTTGAGGCAATCTAGAAACTTCCTTGTGCATTGACTCAGAGGTTTGCCTCTTAGGTGATCCCAGACCCTGTCAAGCAGACAACCAGCATCAATCATCACAAGGTCAAAGAGTCCATCCTCAGGGTAAAACAGGCATGTGTTTTACCGTTAGGAATAGTGTCCAAGCCTCTCTCCGAGTTCACTATCTTTTTATTTCCAAACAGTCTTAACCTGATTAGTTATTTGGTAAAATGGCCTCCAGTAGGAAGTGCTGTAGAAGGAGACGTTTGGCAGTCAGGTTCTTGAGAGTCGGCAGACTGACCCAAGTGAGCGAAACGGAAAATGATGAAACCCGTCAAGAATTAGGAGCTGGCACACGGATTGTAACACACTTTAAGATAGGGACCATTGAGCATGGGGGCAAATATTTTTACACAGTCTAGTTGTATCTAGTTCATTCTCTGGCAGGAGGCTAGCTCATATGGAAGCCAGAGGAATCCAAGACACTTAAAATCCTGGCTTCCACGGAAGAAGAGTCGGGCTAGCTGGATGTGGTGCAAGGGAGAGAGCTAAGGCTTCTTTCAAAAAGCCGAGTTGTCAAGCTCGAGATCTGAGGAGAAAACTGACTGGGGAAAAGCACAAAGCCAAAAGCGTATGCACAGCCAAGAGGCGAAATCTTCTGGAGACTGTTCATGAGAGTGAATAGGACATACTGACTGACGTTTGACCCATGGCCTTAGGTACTTATAAAAATGAATCACACTGGGGCTGGGCAAACAGTTCAGACGGTCAGATGCTGTATAAGAAGGAAGACCTGGATATAGTCCCCAGAACCCACATTAAAAACCCAGATGTGATGGCATGTGATCACAATTTTCGTGCTGCAGGGACAGAGAAGGTGGATCACTCGGGCTTGCTGGCTAACCAGCCTAGCTGAATTGGCAAGCGCCAGGTCCAGAAGGAGACCTTTGCTCAGAAAATCAAGTGGATTGAGCCTGACGAATGACAGAGAAGACTGATCTCTGGCTTTCACATGCATAACAACACATGTGTAGATACATGAACACACACATGGGCACAAACACACACACACACACACACACACACACACACACACACACACACGCACTACATTCAGCTCTAGTATCCAGGTTATCACTCCCTGGAAAGGTCTTGTGGTTGGCTCTGGGCCAGCACTTTAAGTAACAAGCTCTTCAGTGGTTCTAAAGTCTCAGCTACTATGAGACTCACCTGGAGAGTGAATTAAAGTATGACGGCCAATAAATATATGAAGAAGAAATGTTCAACCTCACCAGCCACCAGAAAAACACAAATTAGCACTACACTGAGAGCTTTTCTCAACCCCTGCTGGAATGGCAGTCATCGAGAAAATAAATAACAAACACTGGCCAGATGGACAAAAGGGACCCCTCATCCGTTACTGGTAGGAATATAAACTAGTCTGACCATCATGTAAATCAGTCTAGGGTTGCCTCAAAAACCGAAAGATAGATTTACCAGATGACTCAGCCGGATCACTCCTGGGTTATTAGCTAAAGGGCTCCAAGTCGATACACCACAGAGCTCCTTACAGTGCATGCTCCTTACAGTGCATGCTGTTGCAGCCCTGCACACAGCAGCTAAGTCACGGTGTCCAACCCAGGTGCCCAAAAACAAAGGGATGAATAAGGAAAATGTGGTGCACATATATACAATGGCATTTTTTTGACCCATAGTGAATAATGAAGTTATATCGACTGCAGGAAAGTGGATGTTACTAAAGAAAACTGCATTAAGGGAATTAAGGGGCCAGAGAGATGGTTCAGCAGTAAAAAGTGTGTACTGCTGGTCTTAGTTAGGTTTTTACTGCTATGAAGAGACACCATGACCATGGCAACTCTTATAAAGAAAACATTTCATTGAGGGTGGCTCACTTACAGTTTCAGAGGTTCAGTCCATTGTGATCATGAAGGGGGGCATGGCAGCCTGCAGGCAGATGTGGTGCTGGAGCTGAGAGTGCTACATCTTGCAGGCAACAGGAAATAGACTGACTGACTGTCACACTGAGTGAAGCTTAAGAGAAGAGACCTTAAAGCCTGTCCCCACAGAGACACACTTCCTCCAACAAGGCCACACCTCCTAATAGTGCCCCTCCCTTTGGGGTCATTTTCTTTCAAACCACTATACTGCTCTTGCAGAAGACCTAATTTCAGCTCCCAGTACCTGTGTCAGATGGAATGCAACTGCCTGTAACTCCAGCTCCTGGGGATCAGATGCTCTTTTCTAGTATCCAGGACACCAAAACTCATGTGCACGCTTGCACACACAGACACACACAGACACAGACACAGACACAGACACACACACAGACAGACAGACAGACAGACAGACACACACAAATAAAAACAAACCTTCAAGCCAATTAAAATCAATTTAAAATTGGGTGCTTGCTACATTTTTTTAGATATGTAAAATCGTGAATGTATGTATGACACAAAAAATACAAGCAATACTGTCTAGGGGAACAAAGGGGATGGTGAGGGGAAGGGGAAATGTATGCTTGTAGGAAATTTTCGGTATACAAATAAAATTATATATAGTTCAAAGCAATATAAACTTCTATGAAATTATTGGTTTTTTTCCCCCAAGACAGGGTTTTCCTGTATAGCCCTAGCTATCCTGGGACTTCATTTGTAGACCAGGCTAGTCTTGAACTTAGAAATCTGTCTGCCTCTGCCTCTGGAGTGCTGGGATTAAAGACGTGCATCGCCATGCCACATCTGGCTGAAATTATCACACAGTAAGTAAAATCATACATGTATTTGAAATCATGCACATTATAGACAATGCACGTGTTTGAAAGTGAACAAATAAAAAACCACAGTGCCAGACTTGCCTCCAAAGTGTCTGAGCCAGCAGTAGGGACCAGGACTTGTCTTTCTCACATCTCCAGTGCTGGGGGCCTAGGGCTTGAGGGCTCTGTTTTTAATCATCAGTGTGTTTCTAAGGCCAGCTGACACAGCCAGAATCACCTGAGAAGAAACTCTCAATTGAAGAGTTGCCCACACCAAACTGGCCTGCAGGCATGTCTGTGGGAGATTGTCTTGACTGTTAGCTGAAGTGGGAAGTCCCGCCCTGAATGTGGGCGGCACCCTTTCCTGGGATGGGCCTGTATGCTGGAAGAGTGAAGCTAGCCGGCTGAGCACAGCAGCGAGGATGTGTCTACCCTCTCTCTGCTCTTGACTGTGGATGTGGTGTGACTAGCAGCTGCTCGAGTTCTGGCCTTGGTTTCCCTTCAACGATGGACTATACCAGGAACTGTAAACTGGATAAACCCTTTTTTCCCCACGTTGCTTTTCATTAGGATGTTTGCATTGGCAACAAAAATTAAGCTAGAATAGCCAATGGCAGTGGGGGGTGACCCATACTGTAAGGCCCCAAAGAAACTCAGAAGAGACCTTCAGCGTGATTGGCACTTCTGATCTGAAACCCTCATCCATCACACAAGAAAACCACTTCACCATCCTGAGTCTCAGTGCGACTCTACAAAATTGGTGTAGTCATATTTTAAGACAACCTATTATCAGGTTGCAGGGAATATACTAAAGGCGGGGCTTAGCATGGTACATGACATCCTGTGAGTGTGTGTGTGGGGTGTGGGCATGTGCCATGTGAGTGCGTGACTGTGCAGATGCTGGTACACATGCATATATGTGCATGTGTGTGGAGGTCAGAGATACCCTCCAGTCACATTACCAACGGAACTGTCTCCCCAGTGCTCAATTTGCATTTTATATGCTCACCACAGGTTTAAGGGCACATCAAAGTTGAAGTACCAGGCTCTTGAGGGCCCAGCAGAATTCATCTCATATCCATGAGCTGATGATGTGTAGCCAGGTTCTCTCCCAAGTTCAAGGTGTGGACTGACATCACCCCAGATGAAGCATGGAGATAGAATAAGTAAGGAAAGCAGGACGAAGGGCCAGGGGAGAGGTGGCACTCTGAGGCTTCCCAAAGTCTAGAACCCCTTCTCCCAGCCTAGAACCCCTTCATGTAGTCCAGAGCCCTCTCCTTCAGTGTAGAATACTTCCTGTGGTCTGGGACCTGTGGTAGGCCTTCAGAATACACAACACTCTTTATGGCCAAGGGTGCACAAGTTTTCTTCTTCTTTCCCAAACTCCAATGATTAGGTAGTAGCTGTGGATGGGAAGGAGGGTGTTCTATATTGAGAGGGATTCTACGTGTTCCAGAACTCACTGAGACTTAGAGCTGGGATTCTTTAGGAGCATCTGCCCAGGTGTGGGTTGGAGCAGCAGTGCTGTGTGTAATGTGGAAGAAGAAAGCTTGCCCTTTGCCTGCTCGCTCTCACCAGCAAGTCTGTTCCTTCACTGGCGTTGGAGCTTACCTCTTTGGGATTCTAGTGTATACTGATGATCAGCAGCCTTGTGGACTGAACAACTATTGGATTCTTGGACCTTCCATTGGTAGACAGTCATTGTTGGACTAGCTGAACCACAGTCTGTAAGTCATTCTAATAAATCACACACACACACACACACACACACACACACACACACACACACACACACACACATTCATTCTGTAATTTCTGCTCCTCTAGAGAACTCTGACTAATATAGTACTGAACTAGGATCTTCAGCAAGAGCAGCAATTGCTCCTAACTACTGAGTCATCTCTCTAGCCTCCCTGGTTATGTTTGATGGAGAATAATATTAGTACACACACATACATGTATATACTGACACACTTAGATGTATATTTCCCCATACATCTATCTACACATATTGAGAAAACCCTGTTCGCCATGCAACTTCCAATTCCAATTCTATGCTTTGAGGGTCAGTCTATATTTCTCCTTTTAATACTAAAATATTTTAATTACATTTATTTCTATATTTGTGGTGTGTGTGTGTGTGTGTGTGTGTGTGTGTGTGTGTGTGTGATTAGCCTTGATAGAAAGCACCTCTGCCCATTAAGCTATCTTTCCAGCCCTTCCTTTCATATTTTTTGTTCTCTTCTTGACAAATAAATCCTAAGATCCTATTATCTTAACTATTTACTGATTGGCAGTATGTAAATATCAAATATTTACTCCTCTTGCATAGAACTGCTCTCTTGTCCTGATGGCTGTCCCTCTTCCATAATAATGGTTAATAATAAAAACCATCAAGGCTTTCAAAACCCCATGTTCATGTGGGGCTGCTTCTCCAAAGGGATGTCCCCCTTGTGAAATCCCTCTTTTCTACGGGAAGTTCAGTAAGGTTTTTGGGCATCCCAAGGCAAGGTCATGGTCAGGGGCCCCAGAACAGACCTACCCTAACTCCCCTGTCACACGAGGTCATTTGTTGGGTGGGGGAAGCCATGAGGAGGGAGGGAGAAGCACATATGTAGTGTTGGGTTTCAGAATGCAGCAGCTGGCCAGTGGTTAGAGTGGTTTTGAAGTCAGAGATCTCAGAGGGCACTTCTCCTGGCTACCCCTGCACAGAAGGATGGGAAATTCTTCTGAATGTACAGGTTGATGGATGTCCTGTTTCTGAACAGGAAAGCTGGAATGGTACGTTTGAGCAGAGAAACTAGGAGACGGATGAACAAGGTGGAAACATGGCATACTTCCTGTGCTGTGGAGCAGGTTCAGTCGGTGATATGCTTGTCTTGCTATGAGGACCTAAGTTTGACCCCTTAGACACACATGAACAAGTGAAGTGTGATGGTGGTGGTGAGTGCTTATAAACCCAGAACTGGTACTTAGTGGTGGACATCACTTGATGAATGACATACAAAGTTGACCTCTGGCCTCTACAAGTGTACACACATGTATGTATATATGTACACACACACACACACACACACACACACACACACACACACAGACACACACACACACACACACACACACACACAAAGTATACTTTCTGATCATGTATCCAATGTATTTGGCATTATGTTTTTTGGACTTTTAAGTGGAGATGCACCATGCATGAATGTTTTAAAACAGAGCTGTCTGAAGGCTAGCTATGGCAAAGCCAGGTAAGTCACCCATTGGCCTTCTCTTGACTCTTGGCTCTTTGATCTCTTGACTTCATACCTCAATTCTCTGTACTTGCCTAGAGTCTCTTTTTGGTTGACAATACATTCCCACTCCTCCTTCAGCCCAATGGCCTTGGCACTTCATCTCTGTGGGTTTCCGATTTGACATGCTTCCAAGGCTTTGGTGAGCCTTTGTCCTCTGACCTACACACACACACACACGCACACACACACACACACACACACACACACACACACACACACACGCACACGCACACGCACACACATACACACATGCAGAGAGAGAGACAGAGAGACAGAGGCAGACAGAGAGACAGAGAGATCCTTCCTTTCAGAGGGATGTCCCTGTCCTTCTTCTTGGAGGACGGCCTAGAGATGTGTCCTCTGAGATCTTCAAGGGCCACACTCACCTCTGGCCAGCTGCTGCACTCTGAAATCCAACACTACATTTGTGACTCTCCCCATCTCCCCATGGCTTCCTCCCAACAAATGACTAAGTGTGGCAGATGTACTGAGGCAAGTCTGTTCCCGGACTCCTTCAAAGATGACTGTGGCTTGAGATGCCCTAAAAGTCTTATGAAAGCCTGGGGGGCCTGCCAAGTTGAAGTGCCAACCTCTGCCATTGGGAACCACCTTCCTATCTGACTTCATTCTGGTGTTGTGTCCCTTCCTTCTCCGGGCAGAATGTGATCATTTCATTCTCATGTTGGAGTAGCATGGCCTGGTAGCAATGGCGATTCATCAAACACAACAATGCAGAGGTAAGTAGGTCTCTCCATAATTGAAGGGGGCAGGGAGTCTTAGCACCGCATCCGAGACTCTAGCCATTACTCCTTCCTGCCATCCTCCAGCCGCAAATGATCTTGGGAGATGCTGGATTATATAGGAAGTGGAAGGTGACTGGAAGGGGACCTCCATGATGCAGTTTCCATTAGATCATGGTCGATGATGGGCTTGGACTTGGTGGAGACACAGCTGTTTGGGGATCCCATGATCTTGGAAGTAACCTCTGTACAGAGCAAGTAACCTGTGCTCTGTAAGTAAGCCCGATGTCATTGCCAAGCTGTACTTCAGTGGAATCATACTTCGGTGTGTCATCGGTGTTTTATCTGAGGAGAATAGATGTTTGTGGATGTCTCCCCTGGAAGAGTTAGTATAGGCAGCATCGGGGGAATGCACCAGCCAAGTCAGCTCACTGACTTCAGCTCCCCATTGTTACCAATAGGTCAGGGACATTGCTACCAATAAGCCTTACATTGTGTGTGTGTGTGTGTGTGTGTGTGTGTGTGTGTGTGTGTGTGTGTGTGTGTATGTGTGTGTGTGTGTGTGTGCACATGCATGTGTGGGTGGACATTAGAGAACAATTTGCAGAAATTGGTTCTCTCCTTCCATCCGTTAGGTCTCAGGTACTAAGCCAGGTCATCAGATTTGGCGGCAAGCATACATTATTTGTAGGCGTATAGTAATGCTTAAGGATGCTTGGTGGCCTTTCCTGGGTGAGGAGGTGACTATCCAGAGAGGCTGAGGTGAGACACCCACAGTCACACAACTCACCTAGACTAAGTGCAGAAGGATTGACTGTGTCCAGTGTTCGTCCTAGCCTCCCGTGCTGTGTGCCCGTGTGCGCCTCTCCCCAGGGCATCCGACTCAGCTCTCCTGAGTGCAGGCTGGTACTCACTCTGCTTCCAGGCTCTGCACCTGCTGAAATAACTTGCTCCCCTGAATCATCACTTTACCTACAAGACGTAATTTTATTCTCCTGCCTCTGATTTCATTATCTCTGCTTTGTCACTCGATCTCACTTTTTTCTAGCAGCTTCCAAAAGACTTACAATGAATGATAAGAAAGGAATTATAAAACCAAAAAAAAAAAAAAGGAAAGAAAGAAAGAAATAGAGAATAATTAAATGTCAGTCATGGCCATGATAGAGTGAATGGAATCTGGTATCTCACTATTTGGGGCGCTGACTAGGTGATACTCATTAACTGTTGTTATTCCTCACACTGGGAGTTGGGCTGTGACTCCAGCCATGTGAGATGGAGCATGCTCTCCTTGCCTCCCCCAAACCCACGTGCTATGGAAGGGAAGATAAGCATCTCTGGGAGAGATACTTTTGAAATGAGATTGTTTATGCATGAAGGAGTAAGTATTAATAGCCAGCGTGCATTCATATGGTGATTGTTTTCAGGTGACGGGAATGGGAAGTGTTATTTCTCTATTAAATTAAATATGGAGGCCACTGGATTATGCATGCCAGGCTGGCATGTCCGCTTGGTTTCTTTGCACACACATTTCATTTTCAAACCTGATGTCTCTCTGCCTGAGTGTCTCCTGTGTGCCTGGCCTCATTGCTGAAGAAAATCTGACTGGGTAGTAAACATCTTTCACCTGCCCCTGGGCCTGATTGACAAGCAGGGATAGCTATGCTGTCCACTGTACTGTGTTCTGCTGTCCTGAACTTGCTTTGGGGCCACTGTCACAGAGACATAGTGAGTGAAGCAAGCGGGAGAGGTCTTCAGAGCGTGCCCTAGCAAGAACAGAATGAGGAAATGTGAGTGTTTAGTAAAAAGAAGTCAAGGCTGCTGCATACATGAGGATTGTCTTCAAATACCCAAGGAGGGGGACACAGATGATAACTGAGCTGCTGAAGACCTTGCCTGGCAAACATGACCTGAGCTCATCTCCAGAACCCGTGTCAAAAAGCCAGGAATAGTGAGGAGTGCTTGCAGGACCAGTCCTAGAGAGGGGCAGAGAGGAGAATTCCTGGAACTTGTTGGTCAACAACCTAGCTAGGTTGATGACTTCCAGGCCAGTGAGAGACTAGTTAAAAAACCAAGGTAGTTGGTACCTGGAGAATGACAACTGCCTCCAAAGATATATGCACACATGTGCATGCATGCATGCACACACACGTGTACCTGCACACAAAGCACACACAACCCAAAGACAACAGCCCTATGCACTAATCTGACACTCATTCTATATTGTTTCGGATCAAAGAACTTGGATCAAATGACTTCAGGTTCCACAAACGTGACAGGAGTTTTCCCATTTTTGCAATTATCTAACTGCTTCTAAAGCCCTTTCATACACATTGTCACCAGAAAGTAATCACCATGGTGACAGGTTTGGCCCGGTGTTTGTTTAGTGCTGGTAGCTCCTGTGACAGGGCCTGGCACATAGAACATTGTGTTTAATGCATATTTTGGTAGGGGAAGAAATGAAGGAGGCTGGGCGGGGGGTGGCGCACAGCTTTAATACCAGCACTTGCGAGGCAGAGCGAGGTGGTCTAACAGAGTGAGTTCCAGGACAGGCACCAAAGCAACACAGAGAAACTGTGTCTCGATAAAACCAAAAAACAAAAAAGAAATGAAGGAGTTGGCTCGTGAGGGTTGATGTTTGTATTAGTTGTTTTCTGTGCTGTGATGAAATATCATGACCAAAGGCTACTTACAGAAGAGTTCACTTGGCTCAAAGATGCGGAGGGAGTCTGTGCTGAGGGCAAGGCATGGCAGCGAGCAGCAGGGGCAGGAAGCTGCCTCATCCCAATTTATTTGCACACAGGAAACAGAAAGTGGGGTCAGGCTAGAAGCCCTCAAAGCCTGCATCCCCAGGATGTCTTCCTCAGCAAGACTCCACCTCCTAAGGGTTCCACAACCTCCCCAAACAGCAGCACTAGCTGACTAGCAAGTGTTCACCTACTTGAGCCCATAGGGGACATTTCTTATTCAGACCACAACATCATATGCTCACTTTGTAGGTCACAAGTGAGGTTTGGATCCATAGAGTGGTCTCCTCAGCTCTACAGTCACCAGGACATCTTGAGCTCAGGTGCCCTGATAAGAGTCTTGTGCAAGGATTTAGTGAGGTTGGCTTTCTACCCAAAGCAGATCGCCTCATGGGACAGTTGGTGGCCTTCTCATCAGAAGCTGAGCCAGCCTGTTGGTCATCTGATGCCCTTCTCAGCCGCTCATCTCAACAGTGTGGTCAGACTGGGGAAGTGAAATGAAACAGGGTTGGCCAGATGATGAGAGCATGCCTTCAGGCCCACGTCTGTCCTCTGTATGCTTTTGTATTAGTCTCTTTTCTTGTCGCTGTGACGTCTGAAAAAGGCAACTTAAGTGAGTTAGGGTTTGTGTGGGCTCACAGTTCAAGGGTACTGTCTGTCATGACGAGGAGGTCATGGTGGCAAGGGAGCTGTCACATCACATCAAGTCAGGAAGCATCGAGCCGTGAATGCTAGTGCCCATCGGGCTTTTCCCGTTTTGTTCAGTCTGGGACCTCAGCCTCTGCCATGGTGGGTCTTCCCTGCTCTGTTACACTTCTGGAAATGCCCTTATAGATGTACCCAGAGGAGTGTTTCCATGGTGATTGAAATCCCATCAAACTGACAATGAAGTTTAAGCACCACATCTTTTGTGGGTTCCTGTTTCTCCCGGATCTCTGCAATGCCTCCTCCACATGGCTGCCCTCTTTCTGCCCCATTTCCTTGCCTCAGATGAGAACAAAGCTGTGGCCAGGAACACTCCAGCCAGCAGCACCCTCTCACGCTCCTTTTCTCAGAGTTCTTTGCTTTTCTGGAGCATCTTCAACAGGAAACATCAGAGGAATAGATTGTGATGGCTGAATTTCAGGTACCATGTCCCTTGAAATAGGAGCTAATCTTGCAAGAGTCACAGGTGGACCTTGCTTATAGATGGCTTGGTTGGGGTGGCAATGTTCTGTTTCTGTATAGCAAGAAGAAATGATAAATATAAATGTTTAGTGTTAGGGATGTGGCCTGGAGTTCAATCCCCAGTACCACATAAACCAGATATGCCTATAATCCTAGCACTCAGGAAGTAGAGGCAGGAGGATCAAGAGTCTGAGGTCATTCTCAGCCACACATAAAATTTGAGGCCAGCCTGGGCTGTGTGAAATCCTGCCTCGGAAGGAAGAGAGGAAGGGAGGGAGGCCTGGAGGGAGGGACGGAGGGAGGGATGGAGGGAGGGATGGAGGGAGGAAGTTTAGAAAGATGATCAAAATGACAGGGACCTCCTAGGTGTGAGGTAAACAGACTACAGTCTTTTGGTAGCCCCAGTTGTCTCCCAGAAGTTGTGTTCTCATACAAAGTCTTTGCTATGACATAATGTCAATGCACTGTCAACTTTCTTTGTGGTTCAAGGTCACAGGCCCCTGAAGATGCTCTGAAGAGTCTTGGATTCCACTCATCAAGCCAGGAGCACTTCTTTCCTGGCTTCAGCCCGTTCTCAGAAGGATAAGGGACATGGGAATCTTAAGAAGACCACAGCAACCAACAAATGGTTAACAGGACCCGAGTAAGAAAGCAAAGAGCTGTCTGCTTCCGCTTCCTCTATCAACATTGCTCGAAATGTCAATTTGTCAGCAGTCAGGAAGCTCCCCCGGTCTCCTCTAATGTTTCACGCTAGGTTTGTCCAACAAGAGTAATAAAAATAATGACACCATTATCCCTCTCCTCTCTTTGTTTTCAGCGCATCCCTTGAAGGTTTGAATAATGAATTAAAGTCGCGTTATCCGGACTCCCTTGCTCTCGACTTCCTCTGCTGGCTGGAGTGAAGCTATTATCCCATTGTCAGAAGACAGAACAGCCTTACCCAGTGCCGTGTGTGATCCTGAGGTTTAGATACAGTCTGGGGCCAAAATTATCCAGGGTACAATTTCAAACTATACAAGAGAAAATTGGTAGCCAGTGTGGAGATGAATCCAGAGCCTGGTGAAATATTAAATATTTCATTAGTAATCCTTTTGGAACAAAAATAAGAAGACAACAGAATTAGTTTCGAGTTTGGCATAAAAGGCTAATTAATGTTATTGTATTTAGTTGATTGACTTCAAGGCTATTAAATCATTATTTCGTTGTCTGAATCTCTGCCTCCTTCAGGCTGAAGAAGCCAGTTCATGAGAAAAGGCACAAAAAAAAAATGTATTCTCCTCATCTTTCTTCTTAGCCAGTAAAAACAAAAACCTTCGCTTCTAAGGACACCCACTCATGTACCCGAATTAATTTCCTACCCTTCTCCTTCCCCTTCCCCTTCCCCTCTCCAGCCCTTCCACCTTTCCTTCCCCCTCACTCTATTCTTCCTCTCCTTCCTCCCTCCTTTCTCCCTCCCTCCCTCCCTTCTTTCCTCCCTCTTTTATTCTTTCCTTTCCTCTCTCCCTTCTTCCTTACCAAGGTTCTCACAATGTAGCTCAAGCTGATCTCAAACCATGTAGCCATGGATGGTCTGCCTCTCCTTCCCAAGGGCTGGGATTACAGTCATGCACCATCAGACCCAGCTCATGTGATGCTAGGTATCAAACCCACAGCTTCGTCCATGCTAGGTAAGCATTCCGTTCGTGGAGCCACAGCCCAGGCCTTGGACTTGGTTTCCTCCACATCCTCGTTTGCATCTTTGAAGATGTCTTCTGCTGTTCTTTAGAAGATACACAATACACACCTGGCATCAGGAATGAGCAACTGTGAATATGGAGAGGAACCTTGGAGACAACAGAGTCCAGGTCTGGGAAGTACTGCAGAGGTCATACTGGCCATTGCAGAGAAAACAGAGTCCAGGTCTGGGAAGTACTGCAGAGACCACACTGGCCATTGCTGTCGTCTGCATGCTGGAGTGCTATTTCCTTTCCCTCATTTCCCATCCTCACCTCTGTTTCCTTCTGGCTCCCTATTCCAGACCACAGACCACCAGTCACAGAACTGAGCCGAGTAAGCCCTCTCTTACTCACTGTTATATAAACAGATGCAAGATGGTTTTAAAGTTAGTTGTGGTGACCGGTTCCAATGCCACAGGTGCAAAGACTAACATTCAGAACTTTGTCAACCTAAACTCCTGTGCTGGTCAGTTTTAACTGTTAGCTTGATACAACCTAGAATCCCCTGGGGAGTAAGGTTGACTAGATCAGGTTGGCCTTGGTCATGTCTGTGGGAGGTTGTCTTGATTGTTAATGGAGAAAGACCCACCTTGGATGTGGGAGGCTCCATTTCATGGGCTGGACCCTGGACTAGTGTATAAGAGTGAAGAAAGTGAGCAGAGCAGAAGCACAGATCCGTATGTTTACTCTCTTTCCTCTTGTAGGTGTGATGCGATTAGCTGCTTGAGTTCCTGCCTTGACTTCTCCTGCATGATGGGCTGTGACCTGGAAGTAGAAGCCCAATAAACAGTTTCCTCCCGTAAGTTGCTCTTGGCCATGATATTTTATCCAAGCAACAGCAACGCAGCTGGAACAGTGACCCCGATGAATTTCTCACATTGTCTCCTGACCTGTTATGACATGGCTCAATGAACATGACGAGGGCGAGTGTCTCCTCCCTCTGGACTGTTGCAGCTTTCCGCCCAGGCACATCCTGGGCAAGCAAAATGCAGTGTTGAATTTCAGCACTACTTTTCCCCGTGGCCAGGCATCCTTGAACCCTGAACAGCCACATGCAACAGACCCTGTATTGACTCTTTCAGCAGAGCTGCCATGTACTGATAGCACTGTACAGTGGCTGAGACTTTCTCTAGGGGCCTCCTTTGCTTTCCTGTCCTGTCCATTCCTTTCCTGGTTGGCTTACTTGTCCAAACTTGGAGGCCTTTCTAATAGTGACTCCCGAAGAAAAAGAGGACTTCAAGACACCAAGGAAGAGATTTGAATGTTGCCTTTCCAGGCACCCCAGAAGCCAGTGAAGCTTTCTGAAGTATTACTACTTAATCTTCTGATGCCTGCTCCTCAAAAGGTGACCCTTGGATCTAAAGGCACATAGATAAGCCTCCATTTGAGGGATATTGTGGTCATTTTCAGTGTGGCAGATGGCAGGCCAAGCCAAGGAGGGATCCTGATACAAAAGTCACAGGAGATTGGCCAGAAGTGATTTGTCTAGAGCATCATGCAGATTGCTCTTGGCATGTTCAGAGAAGGGTGCCAGTGGGTGGTCTCCCCATATACCAGCCAGACTCAAGCCAAGCTAACGTGAGTAACAAGAGCCTGCACCATGAAATGGTGTGATCTATGGCTTCCAGTCTCCATAGCAGCTTGGCTTTCCACGATGTGAACAAAGCCAACACTCTTACTACTTTTCCTGTTGGTTTTTTCCCTAAAAAAATAAAATAAAAAGGGAGGATGAAAAAGGGGAAGAGGAGCAAAAGGAGGGAGAAGCAAAGGAAGGAGGAAGAGGAATGGAAGGGGGAGGAAGAGGCACCTTGAAAATTTTTTCCCCGTGCTTTTGGGCATGGTGACATGGATATCATGGAAATTTTTGCTTGTTTTTTTTTTTTTTGTATTTTTTAAATCAGTGGTTCAATTTTCACTGGATAAAGCAGAGATATGATACCTGGATATCGTATGAATGCATATGAAACTAGATTAGTTCTTTGGAAAGAAATTATTAAACAGCTAGTGGGTTTATGGGCTGGACCTCCTTTTCTTATAATGGCAGCTTCCTAAAGACAGGGATGTGGTTGATGGAAGGCTCCTTCTGTGGCTTTTGTGGGCAGAAGTCACAGTGGGTTGGGAAGGGATTGGTAGGATTTGGGTGTTTCCCCAGAAGTAACAGACAGCCCTGGCTCTCAAATGCAATGGATTGCTACCAAGGAAAACCACACCACCAATGCTCTGGGAATGGTGACTTTCCAACAGCTCACTGGGAATCCATCCTGGATCTAGAGGCATCTTGGACGTGAGCTAGGGAGGTTGGAGCCTACTAAAGTGGCCATGGTTTCAGACCTACAAAAATTCCTCTACCTCAGCCCAGCCTGACTTCCTGTCCTGAGCCCTATGTGGATGCTGTCATGCCAGGGTAGGATGGGCAGGAGAAAGGTGGCGTTTCCTCATGCTATTGTCACGTGGTGGGAGATGAAATGCACTCATTTCCCATTCATCTCTTGAATTTCTGGTAGCATCCAGGCACTTGGGATGTTGCAGTGGTCCCTGCCTTAGGAAACCATCTTCTGCAGGGGAAGATGTTCCTTCTGTTTCTTTCCCCTCCTCTTCTTCCTCTCCCCCTTCTTCATCCTCCCCTCTTTTTTTTTGGGGGGGGGGAACCAACAGGAAAAGTAGTTAGAGTACTGGCTTTGTTCACACCATGTTAACACATAGGGTCACAGGTGAATTTAAAGCTTTACTGGAACACAGGGGCAAGTCTCTACTGTCTCTGTGGAAGTCACTAGAAATGTCAGTCTTTGCTTGAAGGCAATGGGTGTGGGATTCCTTCTGAACTGTGACCCCAGCAATCTCAAAGTGTTCATTCATTTTAAATGCTTATTTATTTGTGTGTGTGTGTGTGTGTGTGTGTGTGTGTGTGTGTGTGTGTGTGTGTGTGTGTGGTGTGTTCATGCACGTGAATGTGAAGGCCAGAAGTTGACCATAGGTGTCCTCAATCACACTCCATCTTATCTGTTGAGACAGGGTCTCTCACTTGAACCTGGAGCTTGCTGACTCAGTGAGTCCAGCTAGCCAGCTTGCTCTGGGAATCCCCTGCCTCTACTTCCTGTACACTGGAATTCCAGGCAGGCTCTCACATTCACCCTACATTCGTGTGGGGACTGGGGATGTGAACTCCAGGCTTCACACATATATTTATTCACTGATTCATGTCCTCAGGCCTTGTTCATTTATCTCGATGGATCAATTCCACGAGTGTTCAGCCCTTTGCTATTGTGACAGACAGGTTGTTGTCAACTACAGAGTTTATGCTCAAAAACTGTGCAATTGAGGTACAAAAAAAAAAAACCCATAAAAATATCTCATTACATTTAAAGTTAGTTTATGATTTTGTGTTGGGCCACATTCATAGCTATCCTGGGGCTCATGTGACCCATGGGCTGTGGCTTAGACACACTCACCAGTGTAAGAGAAGACAAGATAGACAGAAAAGAAAGCTCAATCTTACCCTGCTTCTGTTGGGAATCTCTGGCAGCCCCACTTAGAGTATGATCTAACTCCTGCCAGACAGTGGTGCCATCTACATTTGTATGTGGTTTAGTAAAAGCTGGGGTTGGCTCTCTCAGCTGCCGTCTTATCCCCATTTTATTTGGAAAAGTCAGGAAACTGAACTCCGTCTAGAAGCTCTGACAGCTCAGATCTGGGTAGAAATCCGACTGTTCACCTAGCACAGTTGGGGTGATTTGAAAGGAAGACACCAGGCAGTGGGGATACTGAGTCCTGTCAAGTAAAGCCGGTCAGAGGTAAGAACTTGTCGTGGCCTCATCTGGGCTAGAGCACCTGGCAGCACTGCCAGGACAGTGGAAGGCATTGGTGGTGGCATCAGTGAGCACCGGGAGGCCTGGCTGCTGGACCACAGCCAGTGTGGACACGGCCCTGGGTGTGCTCAGTTCACGGCGGTTCCTGCTACCTACTGGTTGCTCCTGCTCTTTCAAGTATTTACAAGCAACTCTTTCACAGTAGTAATTTTCTGCTCAAAGGACCCAAGGTGTTCCCTACACCCAAACACTGACAGATTTAGCCACCACCTACCCTGGCCAAGGTCTCTGTCTAACCGTTTGAAGTCAGTTAGCCCCTTTGGGTCTGTATAAGATGCCGCTTCTTTGCCTCTTATACCAGAACATAGTTAATTCACCCTAGGCATATCTCTTTCCAGTCTCCTAAGATACAGCATGTACTTACATGACACATCCCGTTCCCCTTGGCTGACTGAATTCACTAGCCTCTGTGGTGGGGACGTCTTAGTGTAGGGATGGCTCGGTATATGCACCCTTGAGTGTAAAGGAGTTGGCAACACTAAGGGGGATGGCTGTTAATGTCAGTGGGAGGATGCACCCAACCTACTGTGGCACCTTATCGTAGCAACCTTCGGGACTCTATGATGTGTTTCATGGAGCTCTCCAGCAGCTTGATATTTGCTTCAGAGTGAATCTCCATTAAGATGATAAAGAAATAACTGATTTGCCCATTTTTTTCTAACTGCCTCTGCTCCAGGCTTGCTGGTATTGCATAATAGTTTTCTCCGAATTGAACGATTCTCTAGAAGAAGGAGAAAGACTGATAAGACTCAGGAACTAAAGAAACCATGCAAGGCTCAGGAAGAAAATAAAACTTAAAAGGCTCAGGAAGCTCCTGAAACTCACAAGATTCACAAGGCCCCTCCCCAAGGTTATACAAACAGTAACAGTGCCTGAGGAGAAGAGACTCTTCAGTGGAACTGCTTCCAAGTCCAGGGATCTCAAGGCATGCAGTTTTCTTGAGTACTCATTCACACTGGGGTGGACTTTTCTGTTAAGAAGCTTTGAGTCACTTATGCTTCTGTAAATCACCCCAGTAAACTCACTGGTTCACTCAGCTAGACTTGAGTAGAACCATTTCCTTGGTCTGTTGTGGGTGCCATATCTAGAGTGAACTGGTATTTGAAAAGTCACACAACAGCTAGGGACTCTCCCAGCTTCTATATGGAAAGTTCCAGATCCTGTTTTGGCTGCTGGGTCTGGATAAACAGGACAGCTGGTTATCCTAGCCCAGGCTGGCAATGGGCACAGGACAGTTTATACATTATGTATGGGTCATCTTACGTGAACCTACTATCTATCCACTGTTCAAATGAGGTTCTAGAAAAATACCCGAGAGTGTGGGGACTAAAACTTAAGAGACTAAAATAGTCTTAATTTGCTTTAAAGTGAACTGCATTAAACATCTGCCTCGATTATCCTTTCCACCTCCTGGAAAGTCTCCACAGATGGGAAAACTGGAAGGGAGAGAGGTGGCAGGTCTCCTCTGAGACAGGCTAGGCTGCAACTACTTTACAGGCTCTGAGGCTCAACTGAAATTCATTTCTCATCCCTTGGATGCACTCACTTTCCACAATATCCACTCATGGGCCATAAGGCTACCTAGTGACCTTCCAATCCCTTGGACGTGGCAACTAGTCAGCACAGCAGAGGGATCCTGCTTAGCAGACAGAGCCAGCTCGGTCCAGGAGCCCTGGGTTTAGCCTCCCAATCAAGTATCTTTTCTTTGAGTAAGCAACACAGCTCTGCTGATGCAGGAGAGCTCAGCCGGGCAAGCGAGACTTCAGTTAGTCTACAAGTTGGAGTGGCAAGTATAAGGAATGTATTCAATGTGTGGCATCACCGTGGAAAACCACAGAGGCTCTGGGAATGTAGCATGGGGCCCGTTCCTAGCATAAGGAGCCACAGAAGTCTGTTCTGAGAAGGTGATGTTAATGCTGCCCCCAGATAGTAGAGGAAGAGATGGGATGAAACAGAGAACGTTCCAGGCCCTGAGAGTCAAGTGTTTCTTGGGACGTTCATGAAGACACGTATAGCTTCTATACAGAAGCAAAGAGGGGGGAAAGGGGTGTCAACCAAAGTGGGGGGACAAGTGAGGTCCTTGTTTGTTGGTTTAGGGGTTCCTGCCCTGTACTGATAGCCATGGGGAAGGATTAGGTGACATAGAACATTAGTCATTGTATGAATGACAGGTGGCAGGGGCTCAGAGGAAGACAAGTCATGGTACTCACAGGAGAGACTTACCACAAGTGGGAAATTTACACTGTTCTTCAGGAGTAGGAGAGGGATGGGAGGCTGTTGTGTAACGATGGCCTCCAAATTGAAATGTTCTACCCTGGAGGGGAGCTTATTAAATTTCAGGGAAAGCTAAAAGCTAAAGGGAAGCTCTTTAAGACCCAAGAAATATGAGGCTGGAGAGATGGCTGAGCAGTTAAGAGCATGCACTGCTCTTGCAGAGGACCTAAGTTCAGTTCCCAGCACTCAGGCTAGGTGACTCATAACCACCTGTAACTCCAGCTTCAGGAGGATATAACTGTTCTGGTGTCAGGCACCTGCACTCATGTGCACATACCTCACCCCAAAACACATATACCTAGCACACATATACCTGAATTGGACTTTGGTGCTATCCTTACTGTTGTTAATTTTCTCTCAGGGTGAGCGGGTGTTTATTCTCATCTTCTCAATAAAAACCACACAGCAGAGGTCACGCCTGGCTTGAGAAACAGATGGGAATGACACTGTAGTTAGAGGTGGGCACACTCAGTGACCTTATGGAGAGGAGCACAATGCCCGAGGATCTGTCCCCTGAGGATATAGGGAGATGGTCTCTCTCCAGCCTTTTTACTCTGCACCTCATGCATGGATGAGTCGCCTTACTGGGGTGTATTGTCTGTACAAGCACATTGTGAACCATGAATGACGCTACAATATAAGATATCATTATTGACAGTATGATTAAGTCAGAAGTCTCCTCAGAGACAGAACATTCATTTCACTGAAGAAAAATGGAGGTCAAGGAAGGCTTCCAGGTGTGTCCAATCTTTTGATGTTATGATAAAAGTGTCACCCATGAAGTTTATACTAAAGTCACAGAATCAAGTTACAATGATAGTCATACAGAAATTTTTCTCAAGATGTTTATGATTTTGTGTTGGAATGCATTCATGCCTGTCCTTGGCTGAATATAGCCTGGGAGCTGTGGGTTGGATGTGACTGGTTGGCCTAGAATCATTTTGCAAGCTAGATGCAGAACCTGGCTAAGCTGGTATGATGCCTATCTACTCTTTATGACAGCCTTCCCAATATGTCTCCCTGGGGTTCCTACTATTTGTCAGAATGAAATATGAAGCAAGTGAGAAATCTCTGTGTTTAGATTGACTTACAAACATCTCAACCCATGTGCTGTAATATAATTGGTCCTTTGGCTATGTCTGAGTTTGCTTTCTGTTGCTGTGATAAAAAACACTGTGGCTAAAAGCAACTTGGGGAGGAAAAGGTTTATTTGGGTTTACACTTCCAGATAGCAGTCATGATCAAGGTGACTTGGGGCAGGAGCTCAATCAGGAACCTGGAGGCAGGAACTGAAGCAGAGTCCATGGAGGAACACCGTTTTAGGCTTGCCGAATTGTACTGTTCTGAAATAAACCCTATAGTTTGCTCAGCTTGTTTCTTATACACCCTGGGGCCACTTGCCCAGGGTGGCACTACTCACAGTGAGCTGGGCCCTTCCACATCAACCATCAATCAAGAAAATACCACCACAGGCTTGCCCACAGGCCAATCTGATGAGGACATTTTCTCAGTTGTAGTTCCCTCTTCTCAGATGATACTAGTTTATAACCAATTGATGAAACGCTAGCCAACACAGGATTACTACCAGGCTTTCTTTACTAGACATATACCCAGCCTGTCTCCCAAAGCATGAGAAAGTGTGTGTGTGTGTGTGTGTGTGTGTGTGTGTGTGTGTGTGTGTGTGTGTGTGATTTATGGACATATTTAGTTGTGAATATATACGTGTGTCTATGTAAGGATAGACATCAGAAATAAACATTGGGTGTTTTAATCACTCTGCACCTTATTTTTTGAAAGAATGTCGTTTATGTAGCTCACACATTCAGCTCGACTGGCTGGCAAACAAGCTCCAAGCATCCATCTGTCTCCTCCCCCCAAGCACTGGGGTTATGTTGCCCTACCTGGCTTTTATGCGGGTGCTGGAGATCTGAACTCGGGTCCTCATGCTTCTGCGGCTGGTGCTTTACTGACAGAGCCATCTCCCCACCCCTCCTTTAATGATGGAAAGCTACTCTGTTTGCAGCAGATCCAAAGTCTTCATTGGTTTTTGTGAACTAGTCGCTTAGCTCAGTTCTCCAAGATTCTTTTGATGCACACAGAGGAACCCTCTAGAGTCTTCATGAAGGGGGACCTCGTCATTCATACAGAGAAAAGCCACTGAAGAGGAGCAAAGGAGGACCTGACTCCTTCCACTGCAGCTGGATATGTAGCTCGGTATTACAGCAGTTGCTCAGCACGTACTGGGTTCAAGCCCTATCACCACAAAGGGAGATCTTTATAATGTTGATGAGATGGAGTTTCAAATTAATAAGTGTTTGAAATCTGGGAGTATCTGTGTGCCACATGGGGTCCCAGCTCAGCATCTGGCAGAGGATTCAGTAAATAGGTACAAAAACTCACTGTGCACAGGTGCAGAGAGTCAGTGGAGGCGAGATGGGACACAGTGCTTTCGAGGTCATCAGACTGTGGTCAAATCCCAGTCACAGCTCTAACTCTAAGGGAGTTGGTTACTGGAGATAAGAATTTGTACCTCAGGGGGGTCTGGGGAGATGGCTTGGCAGTTAAAATGTTTGCCACTCAAGTGTGGGGATTGGAGTTGAGATCCCCAGAAGCCTACGTAAATGCTAATGGAATGTGGGTGTCACTGCCTGCCTGTGATTCTAGCCTTGGAAGGTGGAGACCGGGACTTACTGGTGAGCTTTGAGTTTGACTGAGAGAACTTCCTTTAATGAATAAAATAGAAGAAAGAGTGAAGGTGATTTCTGACATCGATCTCAGGCTTCCACATACATGCACAGACATGTGCATATGTGCCCCCCCCAAACACCCAAACGCACATATACATGCATGTGTATACACACACACATATATTGGAGGATTTATTAAGGTAACTCCACATAGTTACAAAGGAGGTTTATTTCGGGGGATAACTTACAGCTAGTAAAGGGGTTGGTCACAGGATCCAGGAGAGGTGAGGTGCAGTCCTGCTGGGTTCTCAGAAGAACTCCGCTCGGTCTACCATCCAGCATCCAGAATCACCAGGAACAGAAAGAGCCGGCACATCCGGATCTCGGGTCTTAAGGGCTCCTGTCTCAGCCTCACCTCAGGGGCAGGTCATAGGTAGGCGTGACAGTTACCGGAAGCCTCACTGGGGGTAGCACTTCCAGGTCAAAGCTGGAACAGCTACCCACTACACACATACACCATTTGTACATCTGTATGCCACCACATACACACGTGGAAAATGGCAGAAGGAAAACAGAAGAATCGGTACCTGGTCTCAGGAGGTGGACAGGGCTGTTTACCTTCATCACAGTGGCTGTGCTTTAAACTACTAGCGCCTGGCCACGTAGGCTGTAGCCCGGGGGAATTCTGCTCCCCCAGACAAGGGTGCTGTTACTGCTGCTAAAGGCAGCTTTAGCTAATCTCTGCGGAGCCTAGGGTGAAAACCTGCAAGCTCAGAGAGTTAGAGTAGCCAGAGGCTAACCTTTTCTCTCAGCTGGCATCCCTGGAAGCCACGCCCTGCCACACCGCCCCAACTAAAAACACATGCTAGGCTCCTCCCTGCTACTTCCTGGCAACCAGTTGCTAACCCTGCCTCTCTGAGCCCAGGTTAATTTTATTTAATTAACGCAAATGCAACGTATCTTTACATAATTAAACAGATGCAGCGTAAGCCAATGTAACACACTTTTGCCTAGTTGAACAAATATTCCATGACAGCTCAGTGCTTGCCTAACATGCACAAGGCCCAGCACTGCATGAACCAGACAGGGTAGTGCACATGTGGAGTCTAAGCTCTTGGGAGGTGAATCAGGAGGATCAGGAGTTCATGGTCATTGGCATTCTACATGATGAGTTTGAGGCTGGCCTGGAACATGTGAAACCCCATCTCAAAAAGTAGAATAAAAATAAAGAAAATTTGGGGTCTTAAGGGGGATTCAGGAGAACACAGTTGACAGGCCAACTTTAACAGATCCGTTCCACGATGAGCTGTAATCACAGAGCAATGCAAATGGATGCTTATTCCCATGCATTCCACTGAAACACTGGATCTACGTTCATATTCTGAAAAGCAGGTTTAGGCTGCTGCTCTCTTAGGTGTCATATCTTTCCTCAAATGAATTTCATCCACAGTTAATCCTGAGGTAGTATTTGAACATCAAACAGAGAGAGACAAAGAGACTACCACATTGAGTGGCCCCAACCACAGATGTCTGGGATAAGAGGGAGGAACGTGTAGTGTCCCAGGCCCACATCTCGCCTTCTGTGCATGAGCACACGGGCCTCTTTCTTACTGGTACCTGTGTGTGAGTCACTCTATGTCTGCCTGCATCCATGTTTGCTAGATATAGTTTTCCACAAAGCCCAGCACACCCGGTTGGAATGTGCGTGTGTTGAATGGAGCGTATTTGAATTTCATAGGCTGTTGTCTCAACCCAGGCTGGGGCCCTGAACTATAAAATTGATGAAGGCACAGTCTGAATTAATCAGCAAATATATACTAATTCATGCTGACCTTTTTTCAAGCTGAGGCCTTTTATCACTCACTGTAGGTTTTAACACTGGCCTACCGAGTGTTATTACAAAGGACTCAATGGTCGGTCATAATTATATAATGCAAATGACATTTGCTGTTTTGTTTGAGCTTATTCCCTCAGATGTTTCCTTTTTTTTTATCACACTCCTCACACATCTGTGTCCCCGCAACGGCTCCACAAGCTCCTCCTTTCCTGGTCCCCAAGTTGCTCGCACTGTCTGTCCCGACTGTCACGCAGACACAGCCCGCTGTGAAGATCCGGCGGGTGTGACATGTGCCTGCGACACAGGTTAAGCTGACAGCTGGTCGGAACAGGTGTACACTGATTCCACGTCAAATGGCAACACACGTTTGGCTCCCACCCAACGCACAGGCATGAAAAACCTGTTCTCTTCACATTTCTTTGGAGACTGATTGACTGTTCTTTGACACAGCACACCGTGACTGGAAGTTCCCTGGTTCTCTGGCCACTCAGAAGTGTTCCAGAGAAGAATTCGGACAAAACCTCCATGTGGCACCATGAATTATTCATCTGCTTCTTCAGGAGTGGCGTGGGGGATGGAAGCCCCTCCCCTTTAAAACCTGGATGACATGCCGGACATTTTGGGGGTGGTAAAATCATCAAGATGGCTGGCTTCGAGACCGAAGAAGCACCGAATAAGCCCATGAATATTTTGATTTTGAGATGACTTAAAACCAAAGCAACATTTTCCGAGAGTGCGGGTGGTCTGGGGAGATGAAGCAGAGGGTGACATGTTCTTGTCATGTAGCATGAGGAGCTGTGTTTGATCTCTCAACACCCACGGAAGAAAGCCTGCTGTGGCAATGTGCACCTGTATTCTTGGCACTGGGAAGATGAATACAGGATGCTCCTCAAGGCTTGTGGGGGAGCCAGTCTCGCTGAGTCAGCAAGTTACACACAGGCTCAGCGAGAGGCCCTGTATCAGAAATAATGAGGTGGGGAGTGACTGAGAACCACACCTGACAACCAACTTTGACTCCCAGCTTCCACTCACATGGACATACTAGGACATGTACACACACACACACACACACACACACACACACACACACACACACGCATGCGCACGCGCACACACACATACACGGGGGGGGGGGGTCACACAGAGCTACACATTTCAATACAGTGATATGAAACAACAATTTTTAAAAGACACTTTAACAATTGTCAAGTAAAATTGTCTACCTTCATCAGTGGCTATCAATGGGCCTTTTGTCTCAGTAAAAATGCAAAACAATAGGTCGGCAAGATGGGCCAGTGGATAAAAACACTTGTCCTGTACTGTAAGCCCTGTGACCTGAGCTTGATCCTTGGAACCCACTGGAAAGAGAGACCGCTCCCTCAAGTTGTTCTCTGGCCTCTTCGCACACCTTGTACACTGTGGCTCACACATGCCCAAAAATATCACATGTGCACACACTCACCAATCACAGTAAATAAGACAATTTTTAAAAATTTGAAAAAATGTGTGTGTGTGTGTGTGTGTGTGTGTGTGTGTGTGTGTGTGTGTGCGCGCGCGCATGCGTGTGTGTGTATGCTTTGTTAAATGTTATGTTAAAGAGAAAAAAAAAGATTCCCATTTAAGGAAACAGCACTGTGGTCAAGTGCATGCTGTGATAGTTTTTTGAGAGGTGACAGACACCTGAACTCTGTAGTTCTTAGTCACATGTAAAGGTCATGTTTGTTTTCAGAGGCAAGACAAGGAAAACCAGACCTTGTGAGCAGGCACAGGAGGAGTCTAAAAGTGTGTCGGATATACCTCTGGCCCTCACAAGCCAACCTGAAGCACCAAAGCTTGTCTTCTCTCTGTTTCCAGGAACGTGCAGGTGCCCAGAGAAAAGTGTAAATGGTAAGGAATAGGGGTCCTGCCTCCCTTAGTTGGCACTTCACTTCCTGTCTCTTCCTACAGCCCTGCACGTGCAGTCCACATCTGGGCACACCTCCCCTGTTCAGCTTCCTTCTCGTATTCCCGGTTGGGCTGATCACATCTTAACTCTTTAAGTCATTTTCTTGACTGGTCTTCATTTCTTTCCCTGGGTGGAAGAAAACAGCTCTGAAACCAAGATGGCTGGAATGGGGGAGCATGGGCGGGGTTCAAGGTGTGCTTCGAAAGTCCAGCTGTTTATCTCCAACCTCGCAGAGCCCTGAGGCTCCAAGTAGAAGTCAGTTGGCATATGGGGAGGCATGTATGGAAAGTAGTGTAAAGACATGGAATGGCATGTCAGAGCCCTATGCTCACACACTACCGTTGTTACCATGGACCGGTAATGTGATGTTAGCACTTCATGGATTCATTTCATACAAAGTACAAATCTAATAAACTCATCTCAAAAAAAAAAAAAAATAATGCCAGCACATTCAACTGCTAATGCCTCAGACAGCCTGATACATTTGTAGACAGCCGAATCCTAAATCCAGTGGAGAATTCTAAGACAGGTTTACGCGCAGCGTGGATCTCATAAAACCGTATTTGAACATTTTATTCCAGTTTACATTTTATTAGCAAAGCTCTCATTTTTCACTCGGAACAAGGAAGCAGGGGGAGGAGACGTCCACTCCTGAAACTTCAAATCTGTGTTCAAATAACTTACAAGACGGTCATAAAACGGACAAGACGATGACTGCCCTGAGACAGTTACAGGGAAAAAAAAACTTAATTAGGATGCAATCCTGGTTATTTTAAGCCATACAAAAGAATTCGGCTCATAATAGAGTGGCTGTTTCTCACAGTTCGTATGATAAAATTCTCACCAGTCTCAAAATGGCAGATGTAATATTACCTTTAATAAGTGTCTACCGATGCATGCAAATTGAATTAGATAGTGGGAGTACAAATTTGTCCGATAATTAAGATAAAATTTCGTGTCAGTTCAAACCCCGGTGTATATTAGTAACTCTGTATATTTCTTTGCTCTGCTCTCTACCAGTTATCTTTGGAGAGCTTTCCTGATGACTGGAATAGTCCAGTTGAAGGGGTGAAAAACATGACTCTCAAATCACATTATTATCAGTGGTGGAAAATCATAGACCTGATTCTTGCTCAGTTTATGCTAAGTTTGAAATACTAAGCACAATTCACATTATATTGAATAAATCTGGCTATGTATTAACTTTGCATTTCTGGGTTCTCTTGAGGTATTACTGCGCCCTTAAGTTTAATGCTCAGCTAATGCCATTTAGGGGAAATCAAAACATGAATTTGTAAGTTAATAGCCTTGTCCATTTAGGAAACCTGAGTTTTGAGTGGATTCTTCAGTGCTTTGTTTTGACACTGCAAGTGAGGTGGGTAGGATTTCACACACACACACATACACACACACACACACACACACACACACACACACATACACCACACACACACACACACACACACACACACACACACACACACACACACACAGCCTAGAAGGCAAAGAGAATGAACATACATAGACACATGCACATGCAGACACATCTCCCTGTAGGCAAACAGGCACAAGGCTGTGCCCACATACGCACAGCTTAAAGGGTGAATTGTTGCATGGCATTCAGCTCCATTTTAATACCGTCCGCTGCTGTGATCACTGTTCCCCATGGGAGGCAAATATCCTGAGCATTATTAAAAGTGGGATTATCCAATCTAATATGGAGACTTGGGAACCAGCCAAGAGTAGTTAGTCATTAGCAGGAAGAGACAACAAAGAAGACTTATCAGGACCCAGACCACCAGTTTTGCCATCCTTAAGCTTGTGTCTGGCTGTGGATGACTGGCAGCGCCTGAAAGGTGACTGCCACTTCACCGAAAAATGAATACATTTCCATGCAGGTGTTATTGGTGGTGGTGACATGCCACATTGCCTCATCCACAAAACTTTTGAAAGGAAGGTACATCTTCTTATTGACCTGCAACAGGGTCCCAACGGGGATGGTACTGTCCTCTGATTGTAACCCCAGAACATTTGGAGATTTTCACTATGATGATGAGGGTTTTTGCTTTTCTGGTAGGAACGTGACACTCAGCAGGACTAAGCTATATGGCCAGTATTAGAAGAAACCCTGGCAAGACTAGATCTGGAGGTATTCTTTGCACTCTGTATTTCTATTTCCTCTCAGTTAAAACCTTCCCTCCTGGAGAGAAATTCACTAAGACTCAGGAAGTGAATGAAACTTACAAGGCCCAGGAAGTCACCAACTCACAGCTTCCAGGAAGCTCCCAAAAATTAACAGGATTCACAAAGTCCTGTGTAAGGTTAGATAGGGAGTAACAATTGCTGGGAGAGATGATTCTCTGAGCAACTTAGCTTCACCCATACTTCTATAAACTCACTAGCTCACCAAGCTAGATAGTATAGTATTGTTTCTTTGGTCTATCATTGGTGTTATGTCTTTGCAGAATGCAGAATAAACATTTCTTTATCTCTTCCCAGGAAAAAGATCCTTGGGAAACCAGACCAGTGTTCTGGTTTGGCTATATCTGTTTCTGAATCCAAATTGAGCCTCAAGCATCCAAGATATCAGAGACTTAGCAAACCAGAAGGCATGTGCCTCTTTGGGGAGAATGACCCCTACTCAGCTCTATTAGCCACTACCATAAATGAACCATGCAAAGTGTGCTACCATCCACCAGTTGACTCATTTCAATCATCTTGGTCATGGAGTGATACCTGTCTGTAAAATGATTCCCTTGAAAGCACAGAGATCAGAGTATAATCCCCAGAACCCAAGCAAACCTGTGTGTCTTCCTTGGGACCTACCCATCTTGTTCTTTGAGACACGGTCTCTCACTTTTGCCTAGAGCTCACCAGTTCAGCTAGCTGCCTGTGAGTTATGGGGAACTGCCTACGTCTGTGCCTTCAGTGCTGAGATTTACAACTGTTAGATTCACCATGTCAAGTTTCGTATTATGTCCTGTGGACTCAAGCTGAGGTCCTCATGCTTATGTGGGGTAATCATTTTACCAGCTGAGCTATCTTCCAGCCCTAGCCACTGTTTCCATTACTACTCACAAACCAAACTTAACTGAAGCATCCTCCTTACTGTTGGAGACTTAGTGCCACTGTGAGAGCTACTATAGTTGTGAGATGAAGGTGGTTTACTGGAGTGGACCAGGGTCTGGTTAGAAGACTCAGGAAGGCCGTGCAAAGGTGCCAGCTGGTTAACAGTCACCAGAGCCCCCAGTGCCAAACCTATAGACGAGTGGTTCTCAACCTTCCTAATGCTGTGACCTTTAAATACAGTTCCTCGTGTTGTGGTGACCCTCAACCATAAAATTATTTTCATTGCTATTTCATAACTATAATTTTGCTATTGTTATAAGCTGTAATGTAAATATCTGTGTTTTCTGATGGTCTTAGGTGACCCCTGTGAAAGGGTCATTTGACCCCCAAAGGGGTCATGACCTACAGGTTGAAAACCACTGCCATAGATGATGGGTGACTGTAAAAGTGAAAAAGTGGTACTGAGCAGCTGGGAAAACAGAGATCCCGAGAGCATGTAATGGTGCTGTGACTCAGATCAGCAGTCACCACAGCTCCCTCCACACAGAAGCCCGGAGCATGGGTTGCTGCTGTCCAGCTCTTGTTTGGATATTTAGAAAAGGACATTGTGGGGGCGGGAGCTCAGTGGTTAAGAACATGTGCCGGTCTGGCAGAAGATCAGAGTTTGGGTCCAGATAGGAAGACTGGGAGGCTCAACCACCTCTGACTCCATCTCCACCTGTGACTCCAGCTCTGGGGCATCCCACTCCTTTGGGCCCCTCCACAGGCACCTGCATGCATGTGTACACAATACACAGACACACAAAAATAATTTAAAAATAAAAATACAATCCTTTCTAAAAGCACTCTGAGGAAGGGAAGACACCTGTAGAGGGGTAGCCCTGAGTGACAGTCAGTGTGCGGCTGGTTGTTGATTTGTGTTAACAGATCAGCACAGATTGCTTTTTGAATCAGGTTGCCTACAGTTGCAAGTTAGGAAGCAATTACCAAGACACAAAAATCTTCATGGTTTGGGCCCCATCCTGACTGCCCAATGAGGTCTAACTCCTGGCCTCAGTAGCATTTCCTGTGTTATATAAATTTTATAATGAAGAGAGCCTACCTTATTTTGAATACAAGACAAGACCTGTGTGTGGAAGCATCTTCCTGTTCAGTGTAGAGCTTATATACTTCGGCCAGAACTCTACGTCAGAAGTCATCCTAGATTCTTAGGATACAAAGTCAAATATGTCAATGGAGAGTCTGGTAGGGCGAACTAACAGTGTCTCAATTAAAGGTTACAAAATCAAAGCCCATGGGGACCCATCAGGTCCAGCAAGGTGCAAGGGCATGAAGTAGTGTGGGAAGCAGGGGAGTCTGAGGACACAGCAGTCCCCTGAATAATGCCAACAGGGGAGGCAGGTCCAGTGTGTCCACATGCTTTGAAGTTAGAAATCCATATTGGGTAACCATCCAAATCCATAAAATGTTATGAATTAAAAAAACAGCCGGGCGGTGGTGGCGCACGCCTTTAATCCCAGCACTCGGGAGGCAGAGGCAGGCGGATCTTTGTGAGTTCGAGGCCAGCCTGGTCTAGAGAGCGAGATCCAGGAAAGGCGCAAAGCTGCACAGAGAAACCCTGTCTCGAAAAACCTAAAAACAAACAAACAAACAAAAAAAAAACAGTATACCAGCAGGCTGCATTTGACCTAAGGGTGACTCTTCTGGCAACACTTGTACAATAGGTTGAGCAGTGCCTCTCAAAGGATAAGACCTCATCCTGACCCTTGAATGAGTCTGTGCTAATTTGTTACTTCATCCTGACCCTTGAATGAGTCTGTGCTAATTTGTTACTTCATCCTGACCCTTGAATGAGTCTGTGCTAATTTGTTACTTCATCCTGACCCTTGAATGAGTCTGTGCTAATTTGTTACTTCATCCTGACCCTTGAAAGAGTCTGTGCTAATTTGTTACTTCATCCTGACCCTTGAATGAGTCTGTGCTAATTTGTTACTTCATCCTGACCCTTGAAAGAGTCTGTGCTAATTTGTTACTTCATCCTGACCCTTGAATGAGTCTGTGCTAATTTGTTACAGCTCTTTGGAGGGAGACTCTTTGTATTTCTCTCAGTCAGCTTGGACTGTTATGTTGACAACGGGGATTACCTGGATGAGATTTGCTAGTGGGCTTATCTGTGGAGGACTGTCTTGAGGGCAGCTAGTTGGTCCTTAGAACCAATGTTAAAAAGCTGAACATGGGTGCACAGTTATAACCTCAGTCCCGGTAGGCAGGCAGGGACAGGAGGATCCCTGGGGCTCGCCAGCTAGCCAGTCTTCTAAATTTGTGAGTTCCTGTTCCAGTGAGAGTTGTCTCAAAACCTAAAGGGAAGAGCAACTGAGCAAGACACATAACAAAGGAATAAAAGCGGGGCTCAGTGGAGGGTGAGGCTGGTCTCTACCCCTTCTGCCTTCTCTGTGGGTAGCGGGGGCGGGAGGCAGGGGACAAGGCAAAGAAACTTAACAGACTCTGGAAAACTTTATTCAACCTTAACTTCTTAGTCTGTACAACTGCCAGAAACTAATTTCTACTCTTGGTAAGATACCTGTCTATCATGTTCTGTTATAGCAGGACAGTGAATTAAAGCAGAAATATTCGGCCGGGCGGTGGTGGCGCACGCCTTTAATCCCAGCACGAGGGAGGCAGAGCCAGGCAGATCTCTGTGAGTTTGAGGCCAGCCTGGGCTACCAAGTGAGTCCCAGGAAAGGCGCAAAGCTACACAGAGAAACCCTGTCTCGAAAAACCAAAAAAAAAAAAAAAAAAAAAAAAAAAAAGCAGAAATATTCTTCTTGACTGTGTTTTCTCTAAGTGTTCTCTCTCTCTCTCTCTCTCTCTCTCTCTCTCTCTCTCTCTCTCTCTCTCTCTCTCTCTGTGTGTGTGTGTGTGTGTGTGTGTGTGTGTGTGTGTGTGTGTGTATGTTCAGGTGTCCTTGCACATGTGTGTATTTGTATGTGGAGGCCAGAGGTTGAGGTTGGCTAGCTGTTGGTAGATGTTGCTCTCCACCTTGTTTTTTGGGTCAGTGTCTCTCATTGCATTTGGAACTCACCAATTCAACTATATGGCTGGCCAGCAAGTCTAAGGGACCTTCTTGTTTCTGCCTTCGTAGCACATGTGATTAAAGGCACGTCTCAGGCCTGTTAAGTCATGGATGGCCAATGAGGGCCAATTTGTTATATGCACTAGCACATCCATCATGAAGGTAGGCAGAAACAGGGGTTCTTCAGCAGAGACAGAAGATGAGGAAACAGTTGCTAATTGCTATGAGAGACTTGTGTATGTGCACATGGGGTGGAATGGGAAGATAAAGTTTATTCTAACTAGTTAATAAATAAATCATTGGGTTCAAAGTATGAGCTCCCCATCAACTCAGGTCTTTATGATATATGAGCTGTTTGCTGGGAGGCTCTGAAGATAATTTGGTCACTGAATAAGCAACACGGAATGATAGTTGAGGTCCCTTCAGAGCTTGAGAGACTGTCTTATCCCATCTCATTTTATGATAACTCCTTGTGCTGGCTAGATTGACCTCCAACAGGCAATCTTGGAAATAGCCATGGTCTGGTGACATCAGGCTGAGCTTTAAAGGCCAGATCCCTGCTGCTTCCTGCCCGCCTATCCCATGGTGAAGACTGCTGTACCTGCCAGAAAATAAATGACCGAATAGCCCCAGCCTGGCTGCATCTCTTCACCAGTCAAAGTCACCTCTTCACACAGACTGACCTTGCTTGGAGAACAATGGGATGAGTGGGAATCACAAAGCTGCCCCAACAGTAGCCCCCATTAACAGAACAGGATTGGCTACAAATCCCAGGAATCAGAAGTGGCTACGTTTCAATTTGGGATAGGCTAATTGCAGGTTTATTTAATCAGTCTTTGTGGTGTGTGTGTGTGTGTGTGTGTGTGTGTGTGTGTGTGTGTGTGTGTGTGTGTGTACATGAGTGTGAGGCCACAGAAAAATCTCAGATGTTGGTCCTCAGATGCTGTCCCCCTTTTAATTATTATTATTTTTGAAGTAGAGTCTTTCATGGGTCTGGAACTCACTAATTAGCCCCAGCAGGCTGGCTGCTGTGGCCCAGGGATCCCGTTCTCCACCTCTCAAACTCTAGCATAACTATTGGGCTACAAAACGCATCCAAGGTAAAAATGGGTGCTGGGATCTGACCTCTGGTTCTCAAGGCCGCACAGCAAGCATTTTACCCACTGAGCCATATCTCCAGTCCCTATGCTCTTCAGAATCATCGAGAATCCCAAAAAGTTTTGGCTTTTGTCACTCATAACCAATATTTCCTCTATTAGATACTAGAGCAGAAAAAATTGAAGTACAGGAATATACCAGCACAAAGGTCATTAGCCATCAAAACAAGGACATCTGTAGGTGCCAGCTTCAGATGTGCGCATTAAAACTGAGACTGTGTAGGTGTTAGAGTGTGTTAATGTTATGTGAGCAGTTGATATGAATGGGCTTGGGGAGGCTCAGAATGGTTGGGGCCATATTTTGGTAATCATTATCCCAGTCTCAATTTCCTCTGAATTCTTAGGTGAAAAAAAAAGTAAGTAGAGTTAGAAATAAACTGAGCCAACCAAATAAATATGCAAGAAAGGATAAACTGTTCAATTAATAATGTAAGACAACTTGTTACCCACTGGGGGAAAGTGAGGCTAGATTCTGATATCCGTCTATCAAATAAAAAAGCTCCTTTCAGTTGCTGGGATAAAACACACTGACCAAAAGCAATATGGAAAAGAAAACGGTTTATTTTAACTTACCCTTCCAGATCACAGTCCGTCTCAGAGAATCCACAGCAGGAACTCAAGCAGGAACTTGAAGCAGAATGCTGCTTGCTGTATCCTTATAGGCTCATGCTTAATTTCTTATATAACCCAAGACTTCCGACCTGCCCAGGGAATGATACCACCCATGGTGGGCTAGTTCCTCATACACCAACTGACAATCAAGACAATTCCCCATAGAAATCCCTACAAGCCAGTCTGATCTGGGCAGTCCCGAAATGGAGATTCCCTTCTAGGTTGTGTGTCAAGCTGACAGTTAAAGCTAACTATGACAGACAATAATAAACTGATTGTGCTGTACTGATTCCGTCAATATGAAACCATGTAGCCATGAATAAGAACAAAGAAAACTTCCATGTGTTGATAGAAACACCCACATATGGTAGAACCATAAGCAGTTTAAAGAATGATAAGTGAGGTACCATCCCAGTTTTGAAAACAAAGAATTTTATATAGAGAGGAATTTGATAGATATGCATTTTTATTTAGAAATTCACAAAATATATAGCTTGTATACACAAATATAAATGTATCGAATTTCATACTTTCAGCATACCATATTTACTGTTATGAATGCATCCTTAAAACATATTAGGTCACTGAGAAATGGCACAGAAAATAGTATTGTTATACCTAAGGAACGAGGACAAAATGGGGGTGGGGGAGGATTTTATTAACGCAAATAACTTCAAAAGGAGATGGAATTACGAGTATATTCCTTTTTGAATGCTTTCTTAGCTCATTTTAAGACAAAACTAGAGTTAATTTTTAATATTAGGATTCAATATTCTTAACCACACTCACATTTTCTCCCCCATAATTAATAAAATCAGGTGAGATGTGGGAAGACTAGGACAGCTGCCTTGCCAGCGGTCAGAGGTGGGGGAGCATCTACCCTTACTTACCACTCTTCAGATTGCTTACAACTCAATGACTTTCAACAAAGTTCCTGTGAATGCACTTGACGCTATGTAGTACCTCATCCTGGGTCTTCTGGACAGTTGCACCCACCAGCCCAACGTAACTTCCAAAGCTATTGAGGCTCCAGGAGAGCTCATTCCTGGGGTATATTTTAATCATCCACACATTCACTTCTTAATCTGTTTGATAATCACTGGCTCAGACTCCGTGAGGGTACCTGGCAGTACCAGTTCAGAAAGGGAGTGATGGAGAGAGGGGAAAGAGCTGCTGCTCTCAGTGGGGTCATGGGATAGGAGGAGAAGGAAGAGGAGGAGGAGGAGGGAGGGAGCGGTGAGAAGGGGGTATAATGGAGAGTCAGAAGCAGAGAGTGAGGATAAGTAAGGAAGAAGATGGAGAAGGATGAGAGAGGAAGAGAAGGAGGGACAAGGAAGCTGTGTAAGCTAGCTAGCATACATGGACCTGAACAGAGTGAGTACAGTGTACATGGAGGGAGGGCCCAAAGCCAGACAGGCGAGATCTACGCTCACTCCCGGGGCACGCTGACCATCCTCAGTAAGCTGTGACAGTTTCCGGGCTCAGGATGTGCTTTTTGTTTCTTTGTCCTTGAGAACCGACTAACACAGGACTGGACAGCTGGGTCAGGAAGCTTCTCTGTGGCAGAGGTGGAGATGGCTGCAGACTCTACTCCACACCACTGCACATCTTCCCCCTGAACATTGTCCTCACCCAACATGGGTCATTTTCAGCAGGTTCCCCCCTCTTCCTCCTCTCCCTCTCCTCCTTTACCTCCTGAAAGGATCCCTGTACTTTCCAGATGACATTCCCGTTCCCACCCATGCACCCACCCTCAGACAAGGTTTCTCTGTGTAACAGCCTGGCCATCCTGGAACTAACTTTTGTAGACCAGGCTGGCCTCTAACTCATAGAAATCCCCCTGCCTCTGCTTCCCAAGTGCTGGGATTAAAGGCATGCGCCACCACCACCTCTCTCCTCTCCCTTGCTCCCGACTCTTTTCGTTCCTTATCTCTCACCCCTTCCCTTCCTTCTATTCCTCTTCACTTCAGCCTTCTCTCCGCCTCCTCCTCCAGCTTTAGGAATGGAAATGGGTGACTATGGCTGTGGCATCTGCCCTCTCTGTGTGCTCAGACCTTGGTGCGGGGAGGAGGGTCTGGCTTGCCACCAAGGTGAAGAGAAATGCTCCAGGAAGGGGTCAGTGATGTGGAGGTCAGTTCTAAGGATTAGGGATTCAAACTAAGTAACCAAAAAGAAGGGTTCAGGATAGCATTTTGAGTCTTAAATGGCTTTGTTTTAGTTCTTTAAAGAAAAACAAGTGTCTCTTCGGTTTTAGGCTGTTTGGAGCTCCCTACAACACAAGGCTGGCCATATCATCATGGTCTGCTCTCTCACTTCCCCATCAACACTGTCATTGCTTCTAGGGGACTCCATCTTGTGAACATCATTATTTGTGCTGGGACTGCTTCCTATCCAGGTTAAGTGGCTCTAGGTTATCAGTTCTGTGTTTCTCCTTCAGCGTCTTCAAGCAGAGACCCTTCTTCCTTCTGGACCCCTGATCATCTGGAGAGTGAGGTGTAAGTGACCTCATGTCCCCAGATTTAGCTCCATAGAATCCCTTCCCGCCCCAGTCCCTCCACCAAGACGGTGGGGCTAGAATACCAGTATGAAGTGAGATGATGTTTCCAAGGGACACGCTATGGTTCAGATGTGTAATGCTCCCCCCACAGACTCACGTGTTCGGTCTCTAGTTGATGGTGCTGTTTGGGGAGGCAGAGTTTACAGCCAAGCCTTGCTTCTGAGGAATAATTGCTCTGTCCCCCGCCCCCTACACACATACATACAACATTCAGGCACAACCTGAAAATTCATCAGTCAGCGACATGCATGGCCATATTTCTTGTGTCTTCACCAGAGCCATGTTTTGAGTCTCCTCTTGAGGTAAGCCTCAGTCTTTTGTCCTACCGCCCTCTCCAAGCACCCTGCCTTGACCATTGTCTCTTTGCTGCTTCTGTTGGAGCAAAACACTGGCTAGAAACAAATGGTCTCCATGGGGAGTTGAGTGAAATAAGCAAAGGTACCCAATTAATACCAGGAGAATGGGTGAATGAAGCCCCAAGGCTTCCATCCCAATTGTTACTTTATTCTCCTGCAGAAGATTAGAAAGTTCTGGCAGCTGTCTGCAGCAACTGGGATGACTGACCAGACCCAGTTAGATATTTTGATTTTCATTTCAGTTTGATCAAATAATTCCACAAGGAAACAGTGCAAATTTGAAGATTTGAGCTTAAGGCCCCAAAAGAAATCACTTCTTTATTACATTGCTAGTTAATATTTTCTTTCCACATACAGTTTGCCTATATATGCAAAATTATCATTTGCTCTGCTTTTCAAGAAAGACAATTTTAATATAAGATATCCAAACTCATAACCATATTCAAATTGAATAGATTAAAGTGTATATTCAGATGAAGGTCTACCAAATTTCTAATTATAGGTGTGTGTGTGTCTATGCTTATGTGTATGAGTGTGTATATGTACATATATATGTGTGTGTATATGCACAAGTATGTATATTAGTAGATTTACACATATATTTCACCTCATGAAAACATGAACATTCTTTTTTAAAAAAAGATTTACTTTTATTTTTAATTTTGTGTATGTGCACACATGGCACAGGGGTGCCTGCGGAAGGATTGAACTCTAGGAGATGGAATTGCATGTGGTTATGAGCCAGCTGGTGTATTTGCTGGGAGCAAAACTCATGTCTTCTTTAACAGCAGCAAGCATTGTTTAAGTACTAAGCTATCTCTCTAGCCCCAAACCTATATATTCTTATATTTTACAATACATTTCTTGTTCAAAAATATTGTTAATGATTTTCCTGTAAGTGATCCAAACTTTTTGAACTAGTAAATCCCTGTTGAACTTTAATTTGTTTTCATGTTGTTTCCTTTTAAATGAAATTGTTTTCCTTTTAATTAAATTGTTTTCCATGCTTTCCTTTTTTGGCCAGTAGTACTTGATTTTCTCCCAGGTCTCTGGGCGATCTAGTTTTGGGTTCTTGGTCACCAGAGCAGTGTTGAGCATGGGTTCCACCTCTTGTAGGCATTAAGTCTGATCAGGTATTGGTTGGTTACTCCCACAGGCTTTGTGCCACCATTGCCCCAGCATGTCTTGCAGGCAGGACAGCATTGTAGATCAAAGGTTTTGTAGTTGGGTTAGTGTTTATATTTCTCTTTCTGTAGCAGTGCAGAGTAACTTCCTATACCAAAGAAACCAGAACACAGGGGTGAAGGCTCTGTGTAGGCACCAGCTCAACTCCTTCATGTTCAAGGAGTTGCGTAGGTGTTGTCTTCAGCAATGGGGCCTTGCCGTTAGTTTGTGGAGAACCACCTACAGTCTTGGCAACAGCCTTGGTTGTTCGAAGACTCCCATAGGACCAATTCAGCCAGAATCTTGATCCATTATGACCCAATCCTGGTACAGGAAGATTCATTTGGTGACAAGAGAAGACCAGGAACTATCTCTCCCATTATTTGGCAATTCATTTAGACCACCTTCATATATGTATATATTTTAGGAAGCTTCTATTGTATTAGGTTTTCATACTTCCTATCAAATGGTCCTTAATTTTAGCTGTTTCTCCCTGTATTTCCAGGCCCCCACCCATCCATAACCATCTATTCTGTTTCCATTTCCTAACAAGATCTGTCTGTCCCTCTTACTCACTTATAGACACCGTGGTTCTATCATTGGAGATTGGTTATCATTGACTTAACATATGTTCCATATTTGTCTTTTAGTCTGGGATATCTTACTCAGATGATTTTTTTTTCTGCTTCCATTCATTAAATGTGATTTTAATGGTTTCATTTTTTTAATGACTGAGTAATACTCCAATGTATAAAAGTACCACAATTTCTTTATCCATTCTTTTTGTTGAGGAATATCTAAGTTGATTCTGATTTCTCAACGTTATTAATAGAGCAGTAATGAACATGGTTGAGCAAGAATCTCTGTGGTAGGATGAAGCATCCTTTGGGTATATACACAAGAGTGGTATAGCTGGATCTTAAGGTAGATCGGTTCCCATCTTCCTGAAGAAATGACACATTGATTTCCATAGTGGCTGTACCAGCAATAGATGAGTGTTCTCCTTTCTCCACACCCCTAGCAGCGTGAGTTGTCACTTGTGTTTTTGATCTTAGCTATTCTGACAGGTGTAAGATGAAATCTCAAAGTAGGTTTGATTTGCATTTCCCTTATGACTAATGGTGTTGAACATTTCATTAAGTGTTTCTCAATCATTTGAGTTTCCTCTTTTGAGAATTCTCTGTTTAGATATGTGACCCATTTTTAATTGAGTTATTTGTTTTCTTGATATATAGTTCTCTATTGGATGAGTAGTTAGTAAAAATCTTTTCCCATTCTGTAGGCTGCTGCTTTGTTTGAATGGCAGTGTCCTTTGCCGCACAAATCTTTTCAGTTCCACGAAGTTCCATTTATTAATTGAGCTTAGTGCCCATGCTAATAGTTTTCTATTCAGAAAGTCTCTTCCTGTGCCAATGAGTTCAAGTCTATTCCCCACTTTGTCTTCTAGCATGTTCAGGATATCTGGTTTTATGTTGAGGTCTTTGATCCATTTGGAGTTGAGCATTGTGCAGAGTGATAAATATGGTTCTATTTGGATTCTTCTGCATGCAGTCATCCAGTTTGACCAGCACCACTTGTTGAAGATGTTGTCTTTTTTTCCAGTGTGTATTTCTGGATTCTTTGTCAAAAATCAGGTGTCCGTAGGTATGTGGATTTATGTCTGGGTCTTCAATTTGATTTCATTGATTAATGTATCTGTTTTTATGTCAATGTCATGTGGATTTTATTACTACAGCTCTGTAGTACAACTTGAAATCAGGTATAGTGAGAGTGATAGCTTCCGTAGTTATTGTTTGTTTGTTTGTTTAGGGTTGTTTTAGATATCCAGGTTTGTGTGTGTGTGTGTGTGTGTGTGTGTGTGTGTTTCTATTTCAGCAGAAAATTATCCTTTAAAGATATGTGAAGATTGTGTTGGAATTTCGATGATAATTGTGTTAATGTAGATTGCTTTTGGTAGGATGGCCATTTTTACTATAGAAATTCAACCAATTAATGAGCATGGGAGATTTTTCTATCTTCTGATATTTTCTTCTTGGATATCTTGAAGTTTTTTATCAAACACAAGACTTTCACTTGCTTGATTAGGGTTACCCTATGATATTTTATATTATTTGAGGCTGTTGTGAAAGGTGTTGTTTCCCTGATTTCATTTGCAATCTGTTTGTCATTTGTATAAAGGTGAGCTACTAATTTTTGTGAGTTAATTTGCATCTAGCTACTTTGCTGAAAGTCTTTATCAGCTGTAGGAGTTCCCTGATCGAATTTTTAGGGTAACTTGTGTATACTATCATATCATCTGTAAATAAAGATATTTTGATTTCTTCCTTTCCAATTTGTATCTTTTTGATTTCCTTCAGTTGTCTTATTGCTCTAGCTAAGATTTCAAGTTCTATATTGAGTAGGTATGGAGAGAGTGATCAGCCTTGTATTGTTCCTGATTTTAGTAGAATTGCTTTGAGTTTCTTTCCTGTTGATGTTAACTATAGGCTTACTGTAAACTGCCTTTACTGTGTTGAGGTATGTCCCTTGTATCCTTAATCTCTCCAAGACTTTTATTACAAGGAGTTGTTGGATTTTGTTAAAGGCCTTTCTGCATATAATGAGATAATTGTGTGCTTTTTGTCTTTCAGTTTATTTATGTGGTAGATTATATTTATCTATATACGTTGAACCATCCATGAATCTCTGGGATGAAACCTACTTGACCATTGAAGTGGGATGAGCTTTTTGATGTGTTCTTGGATTTGATTTGTCAGCATTTTATTGAGTATTTTTCCATCAATGTTCATGAGTGAAATTGGTCTGTAATTCTCTTTCTTTGTTGAGTCTTTGTGTGATTTGGGTATCAGGGTGACTGTGGCCTCATAGAAAGAATTGGGCAGTGTTTCTTATGTTCCTATTTGGTGGAATACTTTGAGGAGTATTGGTATTAGCTCTTTGCAAGTCTGGTAAAATTCTGTGCTAAAACCATCTGGCTCTGGGCTTTTTTTGGTTGATAGACTTTAATGACTGCTTCTATTTCACTAGTTGGTATAGGTGTGTTTAATTTGCTTATTTGATCTTGATTTAACCTTGGTAAGAGGTATGTATTAAGGAAATTATCCATTTATTTTATATTTTCCATTTTGGTGGAGTCCAGGTTTAAAGTATGTCTATGTGATTTCCTAGGTGTCTGTTGTTATGTTATATCTCCCTTTTCATTTTTCATTTTATTAATTTGGATATACTCTCACTACCTTTTAGTTAATTTGCATAAGGGTTTTGTGAATATTTAGTTTTCTCAAAAAAAATCAACTCTTTGTTTTGATTCTTTGTAATTTTTTTTTTTTTAGTTTGTTTATTTCAGCCCTGAGTTTGGCTGTTTCTTGAAATCTACTCCTTTTGGGTGTGATTCCTTTCTTTCTTTCTTTCTTTCTTTTTTTTTGTTCTAGAGCTTTCTGGTGTGCTGTTAAAACATTTGTATGAGATATGTGCAATTTTTTTGTAGGCACTTAGAGCTCTGAGAACTGCCTTCATTGTGCTTCATAAGTTTGGGTATATTGTGTATTTATTTCCATTCAATTCTAGAAAGTCTCTAATTTCTTTCTTAATTTCTGTCTTGACCCATTTTATTTTTTTTACTCTGTATTGAGTTGTTCAGTTTCCATGAGTTTGTAAGCTTTCTATTGTTGTTGTTGATATCCAAATTTAATCCATGGTGGTCAGATAGAATGCAGGGGTTTATTTCTTTTATTTCTTGAGACTTGCTTTGTGTCTGATTATGTAGTCAATTTTGGAGAAAGTTCCAAGAGCTTCAGAAAAGAATGTATATTCTTTTGTGTTTGAGTGAAATGTTCTTTAAATGTCTGTTAGGTCCATTTGGTTTGTAACATCAGTTTGCTAATAGTACCAGCTTTACTCTGCTTAGTTTTGTCTGGATGACCTGTCTTTTGGTGAGAGTGCACACTGAAGTCTTCCACTATCAGTGTGAAGGTCAATATATGAATTAAGCTTTAGTAATGTTTCCTTTATGAACTTGTTCCCTTGTGTTTGGTGCTTAGATGTTTAGAATTTCAAAGTCCTCTTGGTGGGTTTTTCCTTTGATGACTATTTAGTATCCTTTCCTATCTCTTTGGATTAATTTTGGTTTGAAGTCTATTTTGTCAGATATTAAATTGGCTACATCAGATTGCTTCTTGGGTCCATTTGCTTGAAATGTCTTTTTCTGTCCCTTTACCCTAAGGTGATGTCTATCCTTGATGATAAGGTGTGTTTCTTGGATGCAACAGAAGGATGGATCTTGTTTTCACATCCATTCCGTTAGTCTCTGTCTTTTTGTTGGGGAATTGAGACCATCAGTGTTGAGAGATACCAATGAGCAGTGTTTTGTTGATTCCTGTCATTTTTTTTGTGGTTGTGGTAATGGTGATGGTTGTGGTAGTGGTTGTTGTTGGTGGTGGTAGTGGTGGTGTATGTAAATGTGTGTGTGTGTGTGTGTGTGTGTGTGTGTGTGTGTGTGTGTGTGTGTGTGTGCTTCTCCTCTTTTGATTTGCTGGTCTAAGGTTACTTATTCCCTGTGCTTTCTTGGGTGTGGTTAAACTCTTTAGGTTGGGTTTTCCTTCTAGCACATTCTAGTGCTGGGTTTGTAAGTAGATATTGCTTAAAATTGGTTTTATCATGAGATGTCTTCCTTTCTCCGTTTAGTGTTAGTGAATGTTTTGCTGTGTATAGTACTCTGGACTAGCTTCTGTGGTCTTTTAGAGCTTGTAGAGCATCTACCTGGGCTCTTTTAGCTGTTAGAGTCCCCATTAAAAAGTCAAGTGTTATTCTAAAATTCTGCCTTTATATGTTTCTTGGTCTTCCTTGAAGCTTTTAATATTCTATCTTTGTTCTGTACATTCAGTGTTTTAATTATTATGTGTCATGAGAAACTTCTTTTTCTGATCCAGTCTATTTGGTGTTCTGTATGCTTCTTGTACCTTGAGAGGCATCTCCTTCTTTAGGTGATGGAAATTTTTCTATGATTTTCTTGAAAATATTTTCTGTGCCTTTGATATGGGTTTCTTCTCCTTCCTATATTTATATTATTCTTAGATTTGGCATTTTCATGGTGTCCCAGATTTCCTGGATAGTTTGTATCAGGATTTTTCAGATTTAACATTTTCTTTAATGAAGATAACCGTTTCTTCTATTTTGTCTTCAATGCCTGAGATTCTCTCTTCCATCTCTTGCATTCTGTTGGGGAAGTTTGCCTTTTCATTTCCAGATTCATCTTAGTTTGGGTTTCCTTTATTGTTTCCATTTCTACTTTCAGGTCTTGAACTATTTTATTCATTCCCTTCTATTGTTTGTGTTTCCAGAAGTTTCTTGAACGGATTTATTCATCTCCTCTTTAAGGATCTCTATCATATTCATAAGGGCTATATTTTCAGGTCTTTTTCTTATGCTTCAGCTAAGTTGCAATACTCAGGACCTGCTATGGTAGGGTTGCTGGGCTAAATTGAAGGCACATTGACCTGGTTGTTCCTGTGTTTTCACTCTGACTTCTTTTTTTTTTACATTTCTTTTTTTTTTTTGGTTTTTCGAGACAGGGTTTCTCTGTGTAGCTTTGCGCCTTTCCTGGGACTCACTTGGTAGTCCAGACTGGCCTCGAACTCACAAAGATCCGCCTGCCTCTGCCTCCCAAATGCTGGGATTAAAGGCGTGTGCCACCACCGCCCGGCTCTCACTCTGACTTCTAAGCATCTGTGTTTGGAACATTGTAATTCTGGCTGCTTATATCTGGTCTTCTCTTCATTGGTTGGTGGAGTTTTTGGTTTTTTGTTTGTGTGCTTTGTTTTGTTTTTCCCTTGGTTTCTGTTCCATTCTTAGGAGAGTGTGTTTGCTGTGTGCTGCCAAGTAAGATATTCTTCTGGGATCCTAATAGGTGTGGCCACTGGGGGTTTCAGGTGAAATGTGTTTCTAGGTATTGGGAGGTCATACTTAGAAACGGGGATGAGCTAGGTGTGCTGAGAAATCCATGGGATGGAGGAGAGCAGGGTGCTCCTACCAAGATCTTCTTAGTCCCCTGGGAATAGGGGCAGAGAAGGAGGAGAGGGAAAAGCAGAAGGTCCGCTGCAGAGCTGGGGATAAGACTAGGGGACTGACTTCCAGCCGCTGAAGGAGAGGTGAAGATCTGCAGCTAGCCTACCTGATTCCCTGGCTGGAGGAGTCTGCAGTTTCTCTGGGATTGCCCACTGGATGTGGGTGCCCGGATAAAGCAAGGGGTATGCAGGAGGGAAGTTAGGAGGGAAAATCGGTGTGAACCACTGGAGATGGGAGCTGTGGTTGGGGAAGGGAGGTTTCATACGGTGATCTGCTGCAGAGCAAGGCATGAGACTGGGAGAATGGGTTGGAGGAGAAGGGGGACAGGCGAGTATCAGCAGTCAGCCTACCTGTTTCCCTAGTCGGAGTGGCCTGTGGTTCCCAGGGGGGGGTCAACGTTAAAAAAAAAAGATTTAATTTTTGTTTTTTTATTTGTGTGTGTGTGTGTGTGTGTGTGTGTGTGTGTGTGTGTGTGTGTGTGTGTGTTGTATCTTTGCACATGTGTGCAGGTACTGGAGGAGGTCAGAAGAGGGTGTCAGATCCCTTGGAATGGGAGTTGTAGGTAGTTGTGAGCTCAGCAACATGGGATGGATACAAACTAGTGTCCTCTGGAAGAGCAGTGGTGATCTTAACTGCTGAGCCATTTCTCCAGCCCTAGGATCAATATTCTTATGCTCCTCTTTTGAAAAATTAAGTGATTCATAACTTTAAAAAGTAATGCTTTCTGAGTAGTCTTCTAAGAACACCTTTACAGATTTATGTGAGTCACTCTTCAGACAAATTTCCAGGGATTGCACTGCTGGGTCAGAGAACAAAGTATTTCTCAAAAACTCATAGTTTACCAAATCATTTTTCACAAATATTCTAGCACTTCATGTATCCACTGCTAAAACAGAGCCCAAATAATTTTTATATTCTTTCATATTGTTACTATTCTGGATTAGCATTTGAAATTCTTCCAATTTCATTAATGAGAATGATGTTTTAAAATCATTTTTATTGGTTATATTGCTTGATTACTTGTGCAATTTCTATATGTATTGGTTATTAACCACCCCCCAAGCTGTTCTCCTTATACTTCAGCAACTTTTTTTTGGCCTATCAGAGTGGCTTTATGAATTTTGCTTTTTGTTTGTTTTTACTTTTACTTTTATTCTTTTAATTTTTTTAAGTTTCAGCTGGACACTGGTGGCGCACGCCTTTAATCCCAGCACTCAGAAGGCAGAGGAAGGTGGATCTCTGAGTTCCAAGCCAGTCTGGTCTACAGAGTGAGTTCAAGGACAGCCAGGGCTACACAGAGAAACCCTGCCTCGAAAAAAAACAAAAAGAAAAATTATTTCATTTTGAATTATATGTTTTGTTAGCATATGCTGGTGCTGCTCTGCGTGTGTGTGTGTGTGTGTGTGTGTGTGTGTGTGTGTGTGTGTGTGTGTGTGTGCAACCACAAGTATGTAGACATCACAGGACAACTTGGGGGACTTAATTGCCTCCTTTTTCCATGCGGGTTCCAGGTGAACTCAGGGGGTCATACGTGGCAGCAGGTGCCTTTGCTCTCTGAGCCTGCTTACTTGGTCTGTGCCTAATCCTTGTGTAATTAAATCTCTCACTTTTATTTCTTTATGGTTTTATTTTTCAACCTAGTTTCATACACTCTAGGCTCTGAGGCACAACCAGGGATGGAGCCTAGGACTTTGTGTACGGTAGGTGTCTTAGCTTTGATAAAACATCATGACCAAGGCAACTTATAGAGGAAAGCTTTTAATTGAATTTATAGTTTCAGAGGATCGGGGGGTCCATGATGGCAGAGTGAAAGCAGGGAGACAGAAACAGGCAAGTGCTCGCATCTTTTTTTTTTTTTTCAGAGAAGAAAGCCAAAAGGTCAGAGCTAAGAGCCTCACCCTTCCTGCTTCAGTGATCCTCTTCAGTCAAGAGAAGAGCTCGCATCTTGATAGGAGAAAGAGCATACTGAGAATGGAGTGAGTCTTTTGAACTCTCAAAGCCTTCCCCCAGTAACTCACCTCCTAATTCAACAAAGCCATGCTTCCTAGTCCTTCTCAAACAGTTCCACCAACTGGAGACCAAGCACTCAGACATGTGACCCTGTAGGATTCATTCTCATTCAGACTACCACATTCCACTCCCTGGCCCCCATAGGCTCATGGTCATATCATAATGTAAAATGCATGTAGTCCAACCTCAAAAGTCCCTACAGTCTGTCAGTCTCAACACTAATTGAATGTCTAAAGTTCAAAGTTACTTTTGAGACTCAAGGAAAAACATTAATTTTAACTTCCCATAAAAAACAAACAAACAAACAAAAACAAATAACACACTTCTAACATACAATGTCACAGGATATACATTACCACTCCAAAAGGGAGCAGTGGGGGTTGTAGTGAGGAAATACTAGACCAAAGCAAAAAAGAAACCTCTCAGGGAAAATTCCAAATCCTGTAGTTTCACATTTGCTATCAAAGGCTTAGCTGGTTCCATTCATGCAGCTTCAAACCTGCAGCATACATCTCTTCTGCTGGTTGCACTTCCTGTGCAGCTCCCCCTGGCAGATACCCCACGTCTCTGGCACCTCTAGTATCTTGGGGTCTCCAGTGAAGCTCAGGCTTCACTTTCCACACCTTTAAGTGACGGCTTCTGGGGACCTTCATGCAGGGACTGGCTGCCATGACTGCTTGGCTTCAGTGGCTCCTCTTAACCACAGAAGAGGACTCCACAGCCCCTTTACCCATGTAGCCTTCGGGACCCTAAAACCGGAACCGTGTGGATGACATTGCCAACTTTAGCTGCCAGCCTTGAATCACATTTTCAGAAGCGTTCCTTTGCTGTTGATTTTTAGGAGCAGGAAATTCCTTAGGCCTTTTCCTTTCACAAATTGAAAGGTCCTAAGTATGATCTCGCCCAAGAGTACTCTTCCCATCATCCCATTGCAAACCAGGCCTTGCCTTGATCTCCTCGCCTCTTTCAGCAAAAACCTTGGCTGTGTGTTTTTGTTTTCTCTTCAATTTTGTAACTTTTTTTTGCTGCACTTCCTCTTTTTCATTGTAGACCTGCACAAAAGTGATTACTAATAACCATGCAACAGAGTCAATATTAGGCACTCATGCAATCTCCCACAGCAAATAAATTAGTCCTTAACTATTCAATCTGTCCATAAACAAATTCTTACATCTAGAGCAAAAAGCAGTCATGTTCTCTGTCAAAGTATTTCAAGGACAGTCTCTAGTCCAGTTGCCAATATTGTTCCCCTCCTCGTCATCCATATTGCTTCCAACACTGTTGCCTTCAAAGCTCTACCATTGAGCCTCATTTACAGCTTTCATCTACTTTGCTAAGTCAAATTCCCAGATCCTTCCACATTAAATGAACAAAAAACCAAAACACCCAAACTCCAAACCACAAACGTTCATGGTCATGTCTGTCACAGCAATAGTCCACTTTCTGGTACCAGATTTTCCCTTAGCTACTTTCCTCTTATGACAAAATCCCATGACCAAGGCAACTTAGAAAAGACAGCTGTTAATTGGGCTTCTAGTTTCAGAGGGTCAGAGTCCATTGTAGGGACAGCTCACAGGGTCTCACTATATAGCGTTGGCTATCCTAGAACTTGCTCTGTAGATCAAACTGGCCTCAAATTTATGAAGATCCATCAGCCTTTGCCCTCTGAGTCCTAGAATTAAAGATATGTGCCACCATAACCAACTGCTTAAGTATCTTGGATTTTACATTTATTTATTCATTTATCATTGTGTGCATAGGCATGGCACAACCGTGTATGTGTGGAGATCAGAGTACAGTTTGTGAGAGTCAGTTCTCTCCTACCTCAGGTTCTGGGACTGGAACTCAGGTTGTTAGACTCAAAGCTAAGCACCTGCCTTAACCTGCTGCCCTTAGATCTGTATTTTAAAGGGCTTCTTTAAAAAGATAAGGAACAAATTCATAATTTTAACATTTCTTGAAAACATAGCTTTTTTGGTCAATGGCCAGATTACTCAGGTCTTCTCTATTATATGAACAGATGAGCTCAGGAGGTAAAGGGGCTTGTCACCATGGCTAGCCATCTGAGCTCAATCCCCAGAACCCAGGAGGTGGAAGGAGAGAACCAACCCCATCCTGAATTGCCACTTTTCATGGGCCAGGTCTTTAAATGTGGTTTGTTTTTGTTTCTAGACTTTCTATCCCTCTGACCTTTTCTGACTTGTTTGTTCAGGCATGATTGCCACACCGTTTCCATTACCACTGGTTTGTAGTACACTTTGAATCTGTTAGGATGAGATCCTATCAATTACACACACACACACACACACACACACACACACACACACACACACACACACACACACGCAGGCACACACACACACCTAGGCACACACAAGCACATGCACTGACAGACATTTATCTATAAAACTGATGCAGAATTCCATCAAAGTTAGGAGTTGATTTAGAACAAACTGACTTCTTAACAATATTGACTCTTCCAACCAGGAGCCTGATGTGACATTTATTCAAATCTTTTAAAAACACCTTTCCATATCATTTAGGGCCACATTCCCCCAAATGACTCCTGGCCTGCCGGAAGCCTGCCAACACCTGTGAATTATGAAGTCTTGAAGTTGCATCCATGCCTAGATCACTCTTATCAAATGAGCTCATTCTCTTTGGAAAAATAGGTAGGAAGGCAATGGTGGTGTTCACTCTGAAAAGCGTAGGGGCACACCCATCTCACCTCATATTGTAGGGAATGGCATCTTTTAATTTGGGGTACTGACTTGTAGAAAAGATGGCCATATGAGCTCCTACCTTTCTTTTCTCATCTGCTTTTCATCCGCACACGCATCCCAATCACATTACATAGAGACTTCCTTCAGAAACATGAGAGTTCTCAGTGACTCACTGACAAGCTTCTGTCTGTCTGTCTGGAAGCCAAGACCTGATCTGCCATTCTGCACTTCAGAATGTCATATGTGTGTCCCCCACAGCTTTGAAAATGAGGAGAACTGATGATATGGATGAAAAAATCTGGCTAGCAGTAACTCCTTTGGCTGAGAGCAACCGTGCCATTCTCAAATCTGAGCAGGGGGAAGAGGTGACTGGTGTTCTGAATTAATTCCCACACGGCTGTTCAGGACTCTAAATGACTATTTAATTTCCAAGTAGATAGAGGAAGCAGGCCGTACCCCCAATTGAGGGCAGGCCTACAAAAATGGCCAAGCATGATCTTTAATTTGTCAATAATGATCTTAGGCCGTGACCCTTAATAGGACCCTGTCACTAGTGAGGTGATTTATGCCTCCTGCGATGACATCAGTACCAATAGTGCTGATAAAAGAACGCTTACATTGGAGCAAGCAGGATGATGAATGGAATCTGGGGCTCCTTAGTCACCTCATTACAGCTTCTGCTGTTCACCACGGAGCTAATGTAGCGAGTCATCGAGTGTCTGGGGACTAGTTTGGAGGCTGAATTTAACAGTGAAAGTGCAGGAAATGGACTGTAGCCCTGGGTCAGGAACTGCAGAAGGGGTGGTTTAGGCATGTATATTCAAGAAGAGACACTCAGATCCCAAGCTGCTGTCCCTGCCACCCAGACTACCCAGTGCCTGTCTCATTGTTATATGGCAACTTTGTTTCTCTCTCTCTCTCTCTCTCTCTCTCTCTCTCTCTCTCTCTCTCTCTCTCTCCTCTTTCCTTCCTCTCCCCCCTCCTCTCTTCCTCCTCTTTCTCTCTCTCTGTATATGTGTGCAGGTATGCATGCATGCAGAGGCCAGAGAAGGACATGCAGTGTCAGTGTCTTCCTCTGTCATTCTCCACTTTATTGCTTTGAGACAGGATCTCTCACTGAACTTGAAGCTCCCTGTTTTAGGCAGGCTGGCTGGCCACTGAGCAAGTGCCCAAGATCTGTCGATCTGCCTGTCTCTACCTCCTCAGTGCTGCCGTTACAGTCACTTGCCAACATCCCCAACTTTCTATGGCTACTGAAGATTTGAACTCAGGTCCTAACACTTGCCTAGCTAGAATTCTCGCCCACCAAGCCATATCCCCGGGCTGGTCTAACACTTGCTAGTTGTATGATCTTGAGTGAGTCACTTACTATCTCTGGGCCTTAATGATTCCGGTGCTTGAGTGTATTTCTAAGAACTCGTCCTGATTCAAAACATGAGTCTTTTGAAAAGTTTATACTGTGAGACTGACCGCAAACCAGTAACCCAGTTATCACCCTTGAATACAAATTCTAGTAATATCCGTGACAGAGAGGCCTTGCACCCAAAGAGGGGTAATGCATCCCTGGAGACTATTCAAAAAGATGTGCATGTCACCCATAATTGGGCCAGCCCGAATGCAGCACCTACCCCACTGCAGAGGGGATGAGACGGTTTCATTTAGTGCAGTTTTATTACCCTCGCCAGCTGCACTCTCTTCTCTATAAAAGGTAATTACTTCCAATAGTAACAAGCTAATTGATTGCTAATTAAATCAATTGGCACACTAACCGCTGTCAGAAAGTGACAGATTAGCAGGTCATGTGACAGCATGTTGGTAATGAAAACTGGACATGGTCTGAGGGTGATTGACACCTGAGATGAAAAGCGATTGGAGATCTTGGAGGTGGTCAGAGAGAGGGCAGGGAGAACATGATTGATTCAATGGCGACTGTCAGAGAGGAAATGAGAACTGAATGGGATTCAGGGTCTGCCTGAACCTGCACCACATGATGCTTCAAGTTTTTTCACATGTAAATAAGGGAGATGGAGACTTCTCCCAAATGAAAACGCCAAAACAGAAAGGATAAAAGAAGGGAGGGGCTACAGAGGGTGCGCAGAGGAGAACCTTAAAGGAGCAGGATTTCATTTATTGTATTTTAATTGTTTTTCATTTAGAAAATTTGTGAAAATACATGAACATAATAAATGTTGTTCATAATATGTCTGCACACCTTAACAACCTGGAGGCCTGTGTGCTTATCATCTCGGAATGCCATTTGGAAGGGTGTCCTTGATCAGAGCCACAAAGCATTTATTACCTGTCTGGCTGAGGCTTCCTAGGCTGAGAAGGGCAGCAAAGCAGGTGTGGATTTGGAGTGACTGCCATTGATGTCATAACGCATTTCAAAATAAGTGATGTGGTCGGTTTTGGCATTCAAATGCTCGCTGCCCTGTCTTCAGCCAACTGGGGATCTGAAGACACTTTGATATGCAGAGCTGGGCTGAGAAATCACCCACTGTATGATCCCCCTGAGGTCATCAGAAGACCATGTCCCTGTATTGGATGGATGGACTGACCTCTGATCCTATCCTATCCTTATTGCTCTGGGGTTGATTTGAGGTCACCTAGGTCCCCTCTGGGAGACGTACAGAAGGGAAGACTCTTGGGCAAATCCTGTCTCCACGTGTCTTTGTTGTGGACTGTCAAGGAGGCAGACTAACTTCCTCAGGTATTTCACCATCTATAAAATGGGTAGACTATTTTCAACTCCTCAGAGATGTCATGTGAGCTGAGATAACTGATGTAAGATACTTCACACACGTCAGATGCTCAATAATGGGAGTTAGTATCATTGACACCTGCAGTAGTTAGACAACAAAGGTCAACACAGGCCTTGGGTGTGGCCCAGGGAAGGGGAGAACTAGATTCTGGAGCCAGAGAAGGGGTTAGACAAGAATTCCAAGAACTGTCGCTAGTTAGAGAATTGTTGATTGTGGTATTAGTAGACACAATCTTAGGATTGTGACAGTAGTAGATACAGGTGTTCTGGGTATACCTTTTCAGGGGTCCCAGTTTCTGTGGCCCAGAACAAGGAGTTAGACGGAGACCCACAGTCACATCAAAAGCAATGGCAGTTTACTAGAGAAAGAGATTCCGAGGGAGGAGGCAGGCTGGAGAAGAGTGAAACCTATGTAGCTTAACTTCGGCTATACCGAGTTATGGCTTTTATGTTACATACCTGGAGCTTTGGGGCTCATTTGCATAGTGTGGACCTGTTTTGCATATACTGTTACTGTAATTCTGTATACAACCTCATGTAGTACATGTCTCATTGGCATCTTCAATCTCCATCCAGGAGCATGTATTTTTGTATTATTATTAATTTTTTTTCTTTCCTTTCTTTCCCTGCCTCAAACTCACCACATGGCTGAGGATAACCTTGAACACCTGATCCTCCTGTATCTCTAGGGCTGGAATTAAAAGTGTGCACCACCATGCCAGGTTTATCATAATGCAGTATGCAATTAGTTCAACTTCGAAGTCCCCACAGCCTTTCATAGTTACAACACCAGTTAAGAGCCCCAGGTCCAAAGTCTTTTCTCAGGCTCAAGGTAATCTCTTAACTGCAACTCCTTGTAAAACTAAAAATCAAATCACATATATCCAATATACAATTATGCAGAATATACACTACCATTACCAAAGAGAGGAATGGGGGAATAGTGAGGAGATACTGGACCAAAGCAGGACTAAAATACAGCAGAGCAAATGCTCCACGTCTGCTATCAAGTGGCTTAGATGGTTGGACCCCTCCAACTTCTCTGTCTATGAGCTCTCTCTGTCTCTGTCTCTGTGTCTCTATCTCTCTGTTTCTGTCTCTGTCTCTCTTTCTCTCTGTCTCTCTCTGTCTCTCTGTCTCTCTCTCTCTCTCCTTCCCGCCCCCCCCCCCCCCGGACTCTTTCTACTCCCTGCATTCACTCTCCTTACATGTATCCTATCTCCATCACTGCCCAGGCTTCACTTCTTTATGTAATAGGCTCTTAGGGTCTCTGTGCAGGGATTGTGGAGGAAGATTCCGTGACTCTTTACTTGTGTATCTCTTGTGAGTCTAAAGCCAGTACATTGTGGATGGCACTGCCAAGTTTGGCTTCCCGCTTGGGACAGAACCTGGCTTCTTTGAACCACATTTGCAGGTTTTATTTATTGTTCCCTTCTAGGAGGCCTCTTCTTGTCACAAATTGCAAACTTGGCTGCCTGGAGGCTTGGTCTGAGGACGCCCTTCCCCTTAACAGAAGTGCATGTCAGGCCTCTTCTTGATCGTACCTCTCTCAGCCCAAGCCTTCACTGCTAGCTCCAATTTCCTGGTCTTCTTTCCTCTCTCTAGAGTGTACAATTTCTATTTCTTTCTGCTCCACTTGCTCTTCTTCATTGTAGACCTTCACAAGACTGTTTACTAATGACTGAGTGTCAGCCTCAATATTAAGTGGAATTTCCTCAACCAAAGAAATTAGATTATTACTTTTTACTTTAGTACCCAGACAAGTTCATAGGACACGGGCAGAAAGCAGCCACAGTCTTTGCCATAATGTCCCAACAAAGGTCTCTAGCCCAGCTGCTAATATTGCTCCATTCTGAAGCTCTTGAGCTAGACATCCATAGTCTGTATTGCTCTAGACTCCTACTAGGATGTTCCACTAAGCTATGTTTATAGCATTCAACATTTTTGTAGTTTAAACTTCCCAAAATTTCTACATTCCTCCAAAAAAAAAAAAAAAAAAAAACCAAAACCAAAACACAAAATGTTGTAGTCAGGTCTGTCACAGCAATAGCCCACTCCCTGGTACCAACTTGTATTTTAGTTACTTTTATATTGCTGTAATGAAACACCATGACCAAGGCAACTCATACAAAATAGAGTTTATTGCAGTTTATGGTTTCAGAGGGTAAGAGTCCATGGTGGGGAATAGAGGCAGTAGGTATGGCAGGTGTGACAGCTCAAATGTTGAATTGTGAGCAAGAAGCAGAGGCAAAATATGGGAACTTTTAAATCTCAAAACATGCCCTTAGTGAAATACCTCCTCAGCAAGGCCATACTTTCTAAATCTACCCAAATAGTACCACCAACTGGAGACCACATGTTTAAACACCTGAGCTGATGTGGGACATTCTCATTTAAACTGCCACAGATGAGATTTGGGGAAGTGATTAGATGGTGAAGGCTCTCAACTGATCAATGATGCATCCATTCGTGGATTTACAACTTGTTGGCATGGTTGGGAAGGTGGAAGCCAGGCTGTGCATAGTTGCGGGGAGTAGGTCACTGACAGCATGCCTTTGAAGGTTGTGGTTTATCCCTAGTTCCTCCTACTCTCTCTGCTTCCTGGCCTTCACAAAGAGAGCAACTTTCTCTGTCATGTACTTCCTCCATGATGTTTCTGCCTCAACACGCTCCTTAATGCAATGGAGCCAGTCCACCATGGACTGAATCTGAGACTTTGATCCCACAGAAGTCTTTGCTTCCTTAAATTGTTTTCTCAAGTATTTTATCAGACTGAGGCAAAAGTGGAGAACCCAGGAATGTCAACCTTTTCTCTTTCATCCTTAATGTCATGGTACCACTGAGATTTTATGGTCAGAGATATGCCCTACCCCATTTTGCATGGGTCCCTCTACCTTTTCATGTGTAGACCATAGTAGGGGTGGCTCCTTGGTGAGCTCCTGGTTATTCAGAATTGTGGGCAACTTGCGTCTCAATTGGAGGATATGGCAACTTCTGCAAGTGGCTTGTCCTGTTTACACAGACAAGATAGTCTTTAGCTAAGTTCATGAAAATGTAAGGGATCTCTGTTGTTTGAACTCATCTCTCACTTAAACAAAAGGATGCTATACAGCATCCAGGAATGGATGAGCTCCTCTCTGGTCACCCCATCTGGGGTGACCCAAGAAAATTGCTATTATTTAATACCATCTGGCCACCAAACCCATCCAGTCACACAGGGTTTTGTATAGTCACCAAACCATTATTCTTCCAGACTTAATTGCTCTGCCTACCAGATGGAGCAAGCTCAGTTACAGAGGCTGTGTACTGTAAAGGTTAAAGACTCAGGCTCTGGAGTTGTGCTGCTGGGTTCCAGGCCTGGCTCCTGACTATCAATACGTGGCTATGGAAAAGATAAGCTGTTGGTGCCGAGTTCTTCCTCTGTAAAGGGGAACAATCAGGTACATCACATAAAGTTATGATAAGGAATTAATAGTTAATAATCTAATCTAGAGAGGGTCATGGAAATAAAGAAGATAACTCAGTCAATAATGTGTTGCCTTGAAGCCTGAGGAACTGAGTTCAACCCCCAGAATATAAATAAAAAAGTACAACACATAAATAAAATGCTGGGCATGGTGGCACCTGCTTGTAATCATGATGCCAAGGAGGAGACAGGGCTCAGCAGCTTAGCTGAGTTGGTGAGCCTTCAGATCCCTGTGTGAGACCCTCTCTCAAAAAAAATTTTTTTATAAAGGTGGCTAGCTTCTGAGAAATGATATCTGAGGTTGTTCCAAGAAATGATATCTGAGGTTGCTCTCTGGCCTCTACACACACACACACACACACACTTGTAAACACATGAATATGCATATACACACACACACACACACACACACACACACACACACACACACACACAGGAAAGAAGAAATTACTTTGATAGTATAAAAAGCACCGAGCAGAAAAATTCTGAGAGTCCCTGGAGGTATGGAGTATTTTCTTTCATTTGAATGAGTGGAAGTTAATGTTTCCTCAAAAACTATTGGAAAATCAAGCACATACAAAAGGCCTCCCCACACTTAGTACTTATTCTTACTGTTATTAGGAAGTCTGAAATGGATAACTTTAGATATAGATTTTAGCTTTTCTGTTTAATTGTTTCTTTATTCAAGGAAGAAATCAATTTCAGCCCAGACCACAATGTGTCTGAGTGACAAGAAACAGGACAAAGAGAAGATCACCAGGCCCTGCCTGACAAAAGAAGACCATATCAGGACTCCGGATAATCTTCTAGTCACATTTGACCATGGACCCATCAATTGCTAAAATGATGGGGATAATCGTGGCAATGAGCTGGGCATTGTGCTAGTCACTCAGTTTATCCTTGATAATACCACCCAAGGCCAATGTTTGTTGTCAGCTCCATTTCAGAGAGAGGCTCAGAAATATTAACTGAATTGGTCTGTGTCACATGGTTAGAATAGTTGTGCAACTTGATACTCTCAACTACTCGAGAAAAACTAGGTAAATCCCAGGTAAACGTTATTTATACTTTATGATATTTAGACTTACAACAGATATGACCAACTTTATCTTCAGTTTTTATATAACCCAGAACTATATCCAAGCCAAAATTACAAATAAAACTGTCACAGTCCACCCCTTATCAACTTGACACCAATACATATCTCTTTAAACTATAGTAAGTCCTCAACTAGGGAAATAACAAAGTCAAATTTATATGCAGTATATCATGAACACAACTGAAAACATAATAACCTTTTCTCCAGAAGAGGATAAAAATATCTTTGGATGATATTCACACTTCTCCTTTAATACCCTATTATAAATATATCTCATATTAGATGATTAGAAGAAAAACTGATTAGTACAAAAATTCACAGCATAATATGGAATGAACATCTATCTATCACATAGGTATTATTATCTGTTTAATATCTATGGAGACAGGTTCTTACTGCACAGCACAGGCTGGTCTGGAGTTCACTATGTAGCCAAACTTGGCCTTGAACTCGTGATTGTCCTGCCTCAGTTTTCTGAGTGCTAGAATTCTGGATGTGAACCACCATGTCCAGATTTGTAGATGGTCTTTACAATGACCTTGGTTTTTCTTTCTTAATGCATAAAGTGTGAAGAACCTAGAGTTTCCAGGTTGTAATAACCTCCACTTTCAGTGTATGAAATTAATGCTGTGTCCCCTGATGGATATAAGACATTTATATCAGCAGAGCATAAGAGTATTGGGACAAAAGCCAAATAGACGCGGGGGGTGCAGGGGGGTAGACAAACAGACAGATGATTGATAGATAGATAGATAGGTAGGTAGATAGGTATAAAGGGAGAGAGAGAGAGAGAGAGAGAGAGAGAGAGAGAGAGAGAGAGAGAGAGAGATAGGTAAATAGGTAGGTAGGTTGTACAATCAGAGAATGAGATCATAGGGTTGACATCCAAATTTTTGTTGATGTAACCAAGGGCAGCAGAAAGTGAAACCATTCCATTTTGATTTGATTTTGACCTTGATTGTTAGACCTAGTAATTCTTGCTATGGAAGGAACATCACCACCTACTGGATCCTGGCTTAGAGTTTCTACAGGTTCCTGAAGAATGCCTCTCAAATTCTTCTTCTTTTTTTTTTCTTTTTTTTTTTTTTGTAGTCACCTAGCTGGCACAGTCATTGAGTATTTATAAAAATATCTGGGGGGTGGTGGTGGTAGGAGGCTACCCACCACCCCCACATTTCCCCATAGTGCTCTTGAGTAGGAGCAGCAAGAAATATGAGATAGAAGGATTAGAGAAGGGAGAAATAGATAGAAAATACAGGATAGCCTCGAGAGGGCCTGGAACCTATTCCAATTGGCCTTGACTGTCTCTGCCCTAGGGTATTAATAGGAATACCAAGGGGTGGAGCAAAAGACCTCCCCCCAGCACAGCCAAGTGCAGACCATCTCAGACACCTGCACTCAGGCCCGTGGTCCTAATCATCCTCTCCATGTGGACCTGCTGGATAAAGCCACTAGGAAACATGAAATGGGCTCCCACACTATTTCTCTACTCTGCTCCAGACAAGCTCCAGAATGCTGAGGAACACGGTAAAGTTAGTGAATTTTGTGACCATGGCTGTTTGCTGCCCTTCGCTTTCTGTGACTTGAGTTCTTCTACTGACACAACTGATGATGATGGACATGATGGTTGAGGTTGATTGTCAACATGACAAGACCTTGAGTCACCTAGGAGACAAGACACTGGGCATGCCTGTGAGAGAATTACCTTCATTAGGTTAATGATGGTGAGGAGAACCGTCTTAAATGTGGGGAGCATTATCCTATGAGCCAAGGTCCTGGACTTACAAACAAAAATAGAAAGACAGTTGGGCACCACCATTCATTTCACTTGGCTTCCTGATAGTCAACTTAATGTGACCAGCCACTTCACACTCCTGTATAATGGATTATACCCTTAAACTGTGAGTCAAAAGAAACCTTCCTTATGAAGATTTTATCAAATATTTTATCACAGCAGCATAACAGTAACTAAGACAATGAGTAAGCCATTGTGCTAGTTCATGGATGGTAGATTGGGAAGAATCATTGTAGGTGGGAGTGGTGAATCTATAACCATAGTAGTGTTTGGTGCCCATAGAAGCCAAAGAGGGTATTGGATCCCCTGGAACTGGAGTTACAGATGCCTGGGAGCTGCCATGTGGGTGCTGGGAATTGGACTTGGGTCCTCTGGAAGAGCAGCTAGTACTCTTAACCACTGAGACATTCTCCAGCCCAATTTTCTTGTGTCTTTAGGACCTACTTGAGCCTAATCTCATGTCTTAGTTAGAGTTTCTATTGCTGTGAAGAGACCACAGCAACTCTTATGAAGGAAAACATTTCATTGGGGCTAGCTTACAGTTTCAGAGGTAGGTTTAGTCCATTGTCATCCTGGTGGGACATAGTGGTGTGCAGGCAGACATGGCACCGGAGAAGGAGCTGAGGGTTTTGTGTCTTGCTCTGCAGGCAACAGGAAGTGAACTGTGTTCCACACTGGGTGTAGCTTGAGCATAGGAGACCTCAAAGCCCACCCTCACAGTGATATACTTCCTCCAACAAGGCCACACCTATTCCAAGAAAGCCACACCTCCTAATAGTGCAGCCCCCTATGGGGGCTTTTTCTTTCAAACCACCACATCTCATATATACCACTTCCACTGACAGTGTTTCTATAATTGACCATCTTTATGATTTGGTGGAAGTGGTGGTTTGAATGAGAAATACTTCCGTCTCTATAAGCTCATACATTGAAACAATTAGCCTCCAGTTGGTGGTGGTGTTTTAGGAGATTTTGGAACCTTTAGCACATAGAAACTTGCTGGATGAAGCAAGTCACTGGGTTTAGAGGTTTTGAGGGTTTAGAGCAGTGATTCTCAACCTTCTTAATGCTGGGACCCTTTAATATAGTTCCTCATGTTGTGGTGACCCTCAACCTTAAAATTATTTTGTTGCCACTCAAAACTGCAACTTTGCTACTGTTATTGTGAATATCTGATAAGCGACCCCTGTGGGGTCACAACCCTCAGGTTTGAACTGCTGGTTATACAGTCTTCTCTACTTCTTGTTCACTTGCTTTGCTTCTTCTGTGGGGATTAAATGTGATCAGGAGCTAAAATAAACTCTTTCTTCCCTAAATTACATTCGGTTGTGGTGTTCTATAACAACAATAAAGTAACTAGCATCTTAAAGAGGTAGATTTTTGTTGAATTGTTTTCCATCCTTTGCTCTGTAACTGACTTAACAATATGTCTCACAGGGGTGTCCAATGTTTTGACATTGCACTATAATATTTTCAGTTACAAGTGTTGACCAAATCCATAGCTGTCCTAGAACACCTATGGCTAGTGGTTGCAATTTGGACATTCCTGAGAGAGTCGTGGCTATTTCCTGTTCAATGGTTACGTCAACAATGATTTTGTCTGTGTGATGACACAGGAGACTGTCTTGAGAATATAAAAGGTAAAGAACTAAACTATGACGTAAGAAGCTGGTGTATCATTGAGGGGGACAGTGAAAGCGTATTGCTAGCCTTGTCAGATGAAAGCAAAATAATTTCAGTGGACTATAAGTATCAGGAAACAGGATTGGTCAGGTCAACAAGTAAATAATAGGCATCAGGAGGTGTGTTGATTTTTCCCAAGCAACAGAATTACATTTGAAATAGTGCTTGCAAATAGTTCGTTTGTGAGAGAACTCACTTCCTGGTGAAATTTATGATATTCTACTAATCATTTAAGAGCACATCTGTTTTCTGCACAGGTCAAATCAGTGAGGTGAGTGGAACATGATGGGAATTATCAACCTTGCCTCTTTCAGATCATCGTGCCAGTCTCTGATATGTTTACAGTGATGTGATATTGTTTTACCTATACTGTGTCTGGAAGGAGAGCAGTTCTGGTAGCTTCCCCTTGGCTTTTCCTAAAAGAGTCTTCATTGTACAAATAGACCCATTAAAGTCTGAGATTCTGTTTGTTGATTCTGGGATCACCAGTAGGCCCATTTCAAGTAGCTGGAGTGATAACCACAGGAAGGTCTCGGGGCAAAGACTGGACCCACTGTAAGATGAACCCGGTCCTTGCTTCTGAAATGACACCCTGCTATTGTGTCCTTATGTGGCAGAAGGGACAGAAGTGATATGAAGTAAAATAATCCTCTCAGTACCAGTGAGAAAGCTCAGCAGGTAAATGCATTTGTCACCTAGCATGATAAACTGAGCTCGCTTCCTAGGACTGTAGTGTGACACTGTTGCTGGGGAGTGTGAAGCAAATATCTACCCACTCAAGAGAGAGGATTGATGACAGAACAAGACATAAACACTATCAACATTTGGTTTGGTGAACCAATGAGTTTTATTGGGGTTACTTGCAGGAATATGGGTGAGGGTGACTTACAGCAGCAGGAATGACTCAATGGCGGCCGCATCACCAAAGCCCATCCCCATACGGGTGACAGTTCATGAAAGCTGGAGCATACTGCACAGCCTGCACGCAGCATAACTGATGAACAGTGTCCTTCACTGTTGGTTCAGTTGGTCTGGACCTCTCGCTTGGCTGACCTGTTTCTTCCAGGTGGCTCGGCTTGTTTGAGAGTTGCTACTACTTATATATATATATACCTGGGGAGAGAAAAATCTAGCGATTCTTGTCAGTTCTAGGGACTTCCTGAAGCTATTTTGAGTTATTTATTTCCTGAAGGACTGTTCTTGCAGAATGGAATGTTCCACCTCCCTGAAAACAGCCTGCCCTAAGTTACCCTGCAGTTAGACCTCCCTTTTCACCCCCTATGTCTTAAAGAACTTCCCTTCAAGACGGAAGAGTTAATTTAATAGGGAACTGCTACAAAACGGGAGCCCACATACTTTAAGGAAAGAGCTGACTCCTTCAAGTTGTCCTCTGACCTCCACGTTTGGTGTGGCTTATACATGCACATACATATATAACTATATGCACACAATAAACAAGTAAATAGATAAATAAATAAAAACTAGTCAACAACTCAAACAATTCCTTAGCTCTACTGTAATGTCACTAATACCCTGCATAAGACCTTTGCCCTGAGAACTTAGTCATCTTCTAAAAGCCTCACTTAATACTATCATTAAATTCCAATATGAATTCTTCAGAGGATGCACATTTATGCCATAGGACTCCACCATTGACTGGCAGATGCAGAGATATATTACCATGGGGCACAGGTCTGCGAAACCTACAGAAGCAAGGCCATGGTCAGGGTATTGTAGCCAATACAGGTTGAGGTAAGTATAAGGACTCAGGAAAGGAGCCACAGACCAGTGCTCTGAAAAATGTGATACACCAGAGTAAGGGTGAGACTCAAACCACAGGTAGGGGATGCAATCAACCTTCTTTTAGTTCTATGTACTGTTGGGATGTAGCATAGAGCACATTTAAAAAACAAAACAAAACACCATAGCTAACTGGACAATTTAGTTTGCCAGTCTGCTCCATTCTGCTTTCTTCAGGATCATGTGTCTTATTCCTCCTAGACAAAGCTTTTGTCTTGGCCATCTCCTTATAATCCTTGATCTGTACAACTCCCTTGTCTACTGGGTCCACATTCGCATGACAACAGGGGAGGATTAGACACTGTTAACCTCAGTCAGCATCAGCTGGTGACCACTTGCCTTTCTAACATGACTTTAATATTTAGGAAAAAGCAAGTTAAGAATTATAGGGTAAAAGATCTAAGCCCACTTCCGAGTTTGAAAACCCACCAAATCCCACAATCCCTAAAAATCCACAAATCCCTGAGCCTGAAAACCCACTAGTCCCTGAGCATGAAAACCCACCAATCCCTGAGCATGAAAACCCACCGATCCCTGAGCATGAAATGCTACCAGTCCCTGAACAAGAAATACCACCAGTCCCTGAGCATGAAAACCCACCAGTCCCTGAGCATGAAAACCCACCAATCCCTGAGCATGAAATACCATCAATCCCTGAGCATGAAAACCCACCAATTCCTGAGCATGAAATACCACCAGTCCCTGAGAATGAAATGCCACCAATCCCTGAGCATGAAAACCCACCAATCTCTGAGCATGAAAACCTACCAATCCCTTAGCATGAAAACCCACCAGTCCATGAGCGTGAAATACCGCCAATCCCTGAGCATGAAAACCTACCAAATCCCTGAGCTCTAAATCCCAGCGACCCCTGGGCTTGACTTGAAATCTCATCAGTTCCCACCCTGGAAAACCTATATAAAGCCTGCCTCCAGCTCAGTTCCCTGTTGAATCTTGAATCCATCCTCTGTGTCTTTCCCAATAAATCTCTTGTATGAGGTTTGTTGTGTGGTGTGGCTTTGTGGTATTCCTTGGCTCCCAACTACCAGGATACCTTTCCCTTCAGACCTGCAACATTTCCACTGGGGAGACCTTCCCCCTCAGAGCTGTGACACCTGCACTGGGGAGCTTTCCCCCTCAGAGCTGTAACACCTGCACTGGGGAGCTTTCCCCCTCAGAGCTGTAATGCTTCCACTGGGGAAACCCTTCTCCTCAGAGCTGTAACACAAGAATATTTGTTTTCTTTTCTTCATTGCCTTTTTTTCTGAGTTATACAGACTTAAGAAACTAGTTCTAGTGCTGGGGAGACAGCTTAGTCTGTAGTTCTTGCCACACAAGCATGAAAACCAGAGTTCAGATTTCCAGCACCCACATAAAAAAGTGAGGTGTGGAGAACACTCAGGACTGGAGAGGTGGAAAACCCTGGAGCTTGCGGCCTGTTAGCCTAGTGGAGATGGTGAGCTCCCGTGTCAGCCACCTCCAAGAAGGAAGATCTAGGAGGAGGTGACATGATCGATATCTATTGTCTAAAAACACTGAAACAATAAAAGAGAAACTAAAAAAAAAATAAGGTAAAGAATAATTGAGGAAGATGCCTGATGTTGACCTCTGACCTACACACAGAGACACGCTAACACACACACAGACACAGATACACACAAACACACACACACAGACACAGAGAGAGACAGACACACAGACACACACACCCTTAAACCCTCCATCTTCTAGAGAATGATTTATCAACCTCGGGGCCACAGGAACTTTCTGGGGCTCTTCCAACACTTCTTGTGTGTATGCTTTCTAGGCTGCTGTCTTTCAGGGCTAAGCTTTCTGAGGCATCCTGCCATACTTTATTTACCTACTTGTTATTCCTTGACCAAAGCTGGGACTTCCTGGTTCAAGGGGAGAACTCAAGTGTCAAATCTGGCCTTTCCCAGTCTTGCTTCCAGAAGGTCCAGCGACTGGTAATGCTGACTGTGAGCCAAATGCAGAAGGCAGCTGCAGATGGTGCTGTGGAGAGACAGTGTGTGGATGGTACCTCCTGCTAATCATAGACGCCCAGTTGCAGCCAAACCACCGGACTCCTGGCCTGGAGTCAAGGCCCCAGCCTTCCCCTATGTGGGACTGTGTCCAGGTACCTTAGGAGACTGTCTGGCAACCTGTTTCCCCAGCGTGAGGCGCCTCCTTTCCTGGCCTTGAAGCTGGCCATCACCTGAGGGAAGAATGCCTGTCAGAATTAAGGTCTAAACGTCTGCCTCTTCACAGCCTTTGAGATGATTCACTCTCTGTTCTTAGGACTGCTTTTCCAACATGTTGGAGGTGTTTAGCCTGTCTCTGAACCTCAGCTTTACAATATCCCACTGGAGGCGGGTGAGCTTGTGGTCTAATGTGTTCAACATTCATTAACCCCCCCCTGAATGCAGCACCCCAAGTTTTTTGTCCATTCTTAACTTAGACCATGGTGACCTGAGAAGAATCCTAACTTCAGGGATGGAGAGAACAAAGAGTGATGTAGAGACTTCTTATGCATTGTTGGTTTATTTTATTCTCATGCTTTGGAATAAATGTCTTCATTTTAATGAAATTAATGAAACAAATAAGACAGATTTATTTTCTAATTATTTATGCTATTATAGAGGAATGTAATTTATTTTTTATTGACTCCATATCCAAAAATCTTCCCAGATTCATTTATTAATATTGATAGTTTATTTGCAAATGCTTTTGTGTTTTCCATGCACCAAATTGTAGCCACTTCAAATATGGGCCAGCTTTATGATTTCTTCTGTAACCTCCATTCACTTTTATTTATTTCTCTTGACTTATTGCATGAGGAATGTTTGCCAGGACAAAGATGAATAGGGGCATGGCCACTGGCATGACCAATGCCTCTTCTTGGGGAGAAAATTATTTTTAGTATTACATAAGACGTCCATGGAGTTTTGTAAGTGTGCTAGTCAAAAAAGTTTTCTTCTATTAGACAGAAATTCCTGCTTAAAATCATGTATGTGTCAGGTGCACACCTTTAAGCCCAGCGCTTGGGAAGCAGAGGCAGGTGGATCTTTGAGTATAATATATCTTAACTGCACTCACCCCTCCTTCCTTCTCTGCTCCAATATGTCTGCCTTCCTCTTTTTAACTCACTAAGTCAAATTCCTACTGCCCATGTGCTCATGGGTATAGGACCATCCATTAGGACATGGACAACCTGCTTGCTAGTGGCCACCCCCTAAAGAAAAATGACTCTCCCTCCGAGTAATCATAGCTCCTCTACTAGGCTGGGACCTCAGGAGCTCCTCTCCCATCCACACTGGAAATTTTAACTGGCTTGATCTTGTGCAAGTAACCACAGTTCCTAGGAGTTCATGAGAACAATAGCCACGTCATGTCCAGAGAAGAGCATTGTACAGCATTCTTCCCATTCTCTGGCTCTTGAGTTATTTCCACCCTACCTTCCATGGTGTTTAGGAAACTGGATACAAAAAACCCTAAACAGCTCCAGTTTCTCAAATACTGACAGTTTAAAACATTACCCTTTAAAGTAAAACAGTACAGTAACTGCAAATTTATACCCACATACATTACACTGAATTGTTGGTTATAATGTTTCTTAGGAAAAAACGTTTGTTGAATATGATGGTTGAAGTTTGAGGACAAGTGGCCTTTACTACTGGGCAATAATTGTCTCCTGAAGTCATTCCAGAATAATGTGACTGTATAGTATCACAGTGAATAGTATTTCTCTTTTTAGATGAGTGGGCTAAATATCTACTTCATTCCACTTAATCCCTGAAGTTACTGCCACAAGAAAAGGCGCCAAGAGCTGGGGAAATGGTTCGGTTGTTTGCTGAGTGAGCACGAGGACTTGAGTTTGATCCCTAGTATACATGTAAAAGTGAAGCGCTGTGGTGGGCATCTGTAACCCCGGCACTGGGGAGACGGACAGGCAGGTTCCTGGGGCTTGCTGGTGAACTAGTCTAGGAAAATCAGTGAGCCAGAGATTCAACAAGGGACACTGTCACCCCCCCCAAAAAAAGTGGAGAACAGTCGAGAAAGATGCCTGGCATTATTAGCCTTTGAGTCATACACACACACACACACACACACACACACACACACACACACACACACACACCAAAAATAAAGAAAAGGTGCCATTATCCTGAGAGACAATGGTTATTTTTTCTGTTTCCAGCACATCCACACAAAAAAGATTTGGTATCTTATTTTGTTGTATCTGATAGGCTTTTCAAAACAAAGTTAAATAATAGGGTTTAATAAAGATCAAGTTTTAACAGAAATGGTCGATCAGCAAAGCACACATTAGTGGATAATTTGAGCAACATTTTTTCTTCCATTTTGTAGATTTTTACCCACTTACAGTTTACCAATACTTCTTATCATTTTTATTAGCTCTTCAATAATTTCATATAATGTTTTGAACATATTCACCCCTTCCCCAACTCCTTCCAGATCCAACCCCTTCCCTATTCACCCAAATTTGTGTTCTCTTAAAAAAAGTCAAATATGACTTGTGTGGCCCATGAGGAAGAGAAATTAAACACAGGCTCCTTTGCATTTGTAGGCAGGCTCATACAATTCTGAAATTATAAACCTTTCTCACTTGGCTTATTGATGACACCTATCAGTCATCTGGCTTCAGATAGAACACGCCAGTTTAGAAGAGAATGGTTTGCTTGGTACATTACCTAGAGCAACTCTAACCCCAGGCAGCCAGTCTCCATATGCCAGCATGCGGTCAGTGTCTCAGGGATCAGAGACTAATTATAATAGTGCCAGCCCAGCCCGGGCACCGTTAGGAGGTCAGACCTGCCAGAAGAAATCAATTATAGGAAACGAACCTGTTTGGATGTTCTTTGTGCCACCGCCCCCTCTGAGGTCCAAGTTCATGAATGCCAGAACCTGTCACTTGCCCTCACTTGGCCCTGACCTTCCCTTCCGCCTGACTTTGCCTTTCTGTTCAGGACACAGAATTAATGATGAAGCATGGGGAGGAGGTGGAGATGAGAACTCCTCTTTACGGAGATGTAAGCTTCGGTCAAGAGAGCAGATTGCAGACGAATCCAATTATCCTCCAGCAGAAAACAGAGGCATGCATATATTTGCACGTGTGTTTTAAGAGTACATGCATACTCATACATGTGAGTTCCCCCTTTACTACTCATTGGGCACACTAAGGGTTCACTATGGTTGTGTTCCATGCAGGAGTAGAGGAGTACATGAACCCATATGTCCTCATCTTTATGTAGGTGTGTCCATGTGAATGTGGTATGTGTAGTTATATCTACATGTGATCAATGTGAATCAATGAGTACATTCATCTGTGTGTATGCATAAGTATATGAATGTGTGTGCACATGAGTCTCTCTGTGTATATGTATACACATGTGTATATGTGTTTTTATATCTACTGCATATATTTGAATCTGTGTGTATGTGCAAATGGTGTGAAAATGTATGTGTGCCTATGCACACATGTACATCCGAGTGTGTATGTAGATACATGTATTCATAAGTGTGTATGCATACCAATGCATGTGTGCATGGGTCCATGTGAGTGTAAGTATACATGTGTGTGTATATTATCTGTGCCTACATCTTGAAAGCTGTAGGAGTGTGTGTGTGTGTGTGTGTGTGTGTGTGTGTGTGTGTGTGTGTGTGTGAATCTGTGCAAGTGTCTGTTGATAAAGCCCTCATTTGGTTTTCATAAAGCACAGGATATGAAGATCTTGGAGAGAGAAACTCCCTGAATGAAAACAATCTAACTTGACATATCTTGACTTTTAAATTTTTATAGTTTTATTGAGATATAGTTCATGTATGGTTCTCATATTTCAAATGTCCAATGGCTTATTTTTGGTTCCATTTAGCCATTATTTTTGATTTTTAAAATGTATTTTTATTAATTAGTTGAGAATTTCACACAACATATTTTAACCATATTCACCCCCTACTCCTCTCTGTAAATCCTTGCGGATCTACCCCTACTCCTCACCCCTTCCAACTTTATTTTTAGCACACTCAGAATCCTGCATCATTTCCCACATGCAACTTGAGAATATTATCACTACCCCAGAAAGGAACCCTCATGCTTTCTGTACTGGCTGGATTTGTGTGTCACTTAACACAAGCTAGAGTTATCAGAGAGGAAGGAGCCTCCGTTGAGGAAATGCCTCCATGAGATCCAGCTGTAAGGCATTTTCTCAATTAGTAATCAATAGGGGAGGGCACAGCCCATGGTGGGGGGTGCCACCCCTGGGCTGCTGGTCCTGGGTTCTAGAAGAAAGCAAGCTGAGCAAACCATGGGAAGCAAGCCAGTAAGCAGCTCCCCTCCATGGCCTCTGCATCAGCTCCTGCCTCCAGGATCCTGCCCTGTTTGAGTTCCTGTCCTGACTTCCTTCGGTGATGAACAGCAATGTAGATGTGTAAGCCAGATAAACCCTTTCCTCATGAATTTGCCTTTTGGCCATGGTGTTTCAACACAGCAATAGAAACCGAACTAAGACACCTGCCCACCCTGTTTCCTCCTCCCCCCTCTCCTTCCCCTCCCCCTCCTCCTACCACCTCTTAGTCTTCCACCTCCCAACCTCAGACAACACTGATTTACTTTCTGTCTCTCCAGAGTTGTCTCTTCGGGACCTCACATGTAAGCGGAGCTGTACAATATGCTGTCTTCTGTGTGAGCAAAGTATGTGTGTGTGTGTGTGTGTGTGTGTGTGTGTGTGTGTGTGTGTGTGTGTGTGTGTAGGCTAGAGGTCAAGCTCAATAATTCCTCAGGATGTAGTTCACATTATTTTTGGGGCGGGGGATTCTTTCAATGACCTGTAACTAACCCATTACTCTCAGCTTGCTGGCTATCAAGCTCCAGGGATTGTCCTATACCTACCTTCCAGGCATTTCACAGGATGCGCCATCAAAACCAGCTTTTTTACATTGGTTTTGGGGTTCAAACTTGCACAGTCAGCGCTTTGGCAATGGAATTATCCTCCAGCCCCCAGATATATAGTCACTTAAGTGACTCTTTGACTTAGCAAAATATTTTCAAGGCTCATCTATGCTGTAGCCAGAATCAGTGCCTCATTCCTTCCTATGGCTGAAAAATAACCCATTGTACAGACAATAAATCACACTGGATTCATTCCCTTAGGGGGTTTGCATTGCTTTCACTTTCCATCTGTTGCAAGTAATGATGCTAAGAGCCTTTGAATACAAACCTTTCCTCTGGCCATATTCTTTAACTGTTCTTGGGAAAATGCCGAGCGGTGGAATTACTGGCTTATATTGTACCTGTAGGTTAACCATTTGAGGGACCACCATGCTGTTTTCCAAAGCAGCTGCACCATTGGATATTTGACAGTATATGGAGGTTCCCGAACTCTCTGTACACACCAGGCCAGTGTACACACACTGGTGTCTTAGTTACTATTGCTGTGATGAAACACCATGACCCAAAGTAGCTTCCTGGCAAGAACTCAGCACTGACACCAACTTAAGATGTTCAGGAGATGCAAGTGTCATTCATTTTGGCTTTGAGCGAGAACGTACTGATGAGCAGTTCCCACAGAGGGGACCAAGGTCAGTATCTAATATCCCAGGTAACATGAGCCTGCTCCCGGCCTGCCACTAGGATAAAATTGTATTATGTTTCTATCATGGTAAATATGCTCCTATTGAGGAAATGAATAAGATGGGCTCTCCTGAAATGTAAAAGGCAGAAGTAATCCTTCTCACGATAACAAGTTTTGTGGATCAAACAGAACAGAACTATTCAAGATAGACCGACAGACAGGCAGACAGAAGTGGGTTATGGGACACACACACACACACACACACACACACACACACACGTGTGCATACACACACACTAAATACAAAACATTTAGTGGGATATACAGAATTGAAATATTAAAATCAGAAGTCAAACAAACTATCATGTCTCTTGATCATAAATAAAGTGATGGCTTTTAATTTATGATAGATGTATGCAGTAATTGTAGGATTTTACAAAATGGAAAGCTTTTATCTTGTTCCTTTTCTTTTTAATGTTTGGAACAAAGAAGGAATTATTAGTGGTATCAAGATGTTGCCCAGTGGGTTCCCCCCCCCCCCAACTTTCGGGGTTGCTCACAGCTAGAATATTCTATGGTAAAAATGGAGTACCTCTGAAGAAAAAAGACACCCAACAACTTTCCTGGAAGCACCATATGTAGCTGATGATGTGGCTTATGAAGAAGGTGAAGGCCTTGCTAACCCAGTTTCCACTTACTCAATAAAAAAAGTGGGGGGAGGTTGGTACGAAATTTGGCATTTAAGAGTGTAGCTTAGTTTCTTCACTTGTGTTAGACAGGTTAATGTGTGTCTGAGGCTCACCTTCTCCAGGAGGTTATGAAATACAATAAACTCCATCTCTAGGAGTCAGAAGTGAGGACATGTCTGAAAGGGAGCACAAGACAAGGGGAAGATCATACAGCTAGTTTTTTCCATGTTCATAGCAACACTATTCATAATAGACAGAACCTGGAAACAACCTAGATTCCCCTCAGCCAAAGAATGGATAAAGAAAATGTGGCACATAGACACAATGGAGTACTACTCCTCAGCTGTAAAAAAACAATGAGATCATGAAATTTGCTGGCAAATGGATGGAACTAGAAAATATCATCCTGAGGGAGGTAATGCAGACCCAGAAAGACAAACATGGTATGTACTCACTCATAAGTGGATACTAGATGTAAAACAAAGGATAACCAGACTACAACCCACAGCTCCAGAGAAGCTGGGTAACAAGGAGGACTCTAAGAGGGATGCATAGATTGCCCTGGGAAGGGGAAATAGATGGGATCTCCTGAGTAAACTGGGGTTGAAGAGGGGGGCAATAGAGGGTAGGGGATGGGGGATGAGAATATAAGGGAACTGGGTGGTTGAGCTGGAACAGGAATGGAGTGGGAGAGCAATGAAAGAGATACCTTGATAGAGGGAGACATTAAAGGGTTAGGGAGAAACCTGGTGCTAGGGAAATTGCCAGGAATCCACGAGGATGACCCCAGCTTAGACTACCAGGAAAGTGTGCCTAAACTGGCCTACCCTGGTAATCAGATTGGTGAATACCCTGTCATCATAGGCTTTCATCTAGTAACTGATGGAAGCAGATGCAGAGATCCATAGCCAAGCACCAGGCTGAGCTCCGGGAGTTCAGTTGAAGAGAGGGAAGAAGGATTCTATGAGCAAGAGACATCAAGATCATTATGGGGAAACCTACAGAGACAACCAAACCAAACTAGTAGGCACTCATGAGCTTTATTTAGACCAACAGCCATGGAGCCTGCATGGGACCAGACTAGGCCCTCTGCATAAGGGAGACAGTTGTGTAGTTTTTTTAAAAAATGTTGAATTTAAAATTTTTATTTCTTGCCACTGATTGGCCTAAGCATGAAGAACAAGCAGTGATTTCCATCAGTCAGTCAGAGAGAGATAGCAGCTGGGTCTGTATGGTTATGAGAAGATAAAACACAACAAACAAATGGTTCATATGTTCACTTTTCCATTGCCATGCCAAAGTACCCGCAAGACCAATTTAACAAAGGGAAGGCTCACTTTGGCTCATGGGTTGAGGCTTTAGTACATCCTGGTGAGGAAATGTGGCGACAGGAGCTTGAGGAGACTAGGGTGGGTCTTTACTGTTTGACAAAACTTTTCCAGGGGAGATGCAACACACACATCTACTCACCCCAGACAGGGATTCCGTGATAGACCAAAATATGGATACTACCAAGTTCAATTCAGTGAACCAGTGAATTTTATTGGGGTTAATTACAGTAATATGGGTGAGGGGTTACTTACAGGAGCAGAAATGACTCAAAGGCAGTGGCATCACCAAGGCCCACCCCAGCATGGGTGACAGCAAGGGTGAAAGCTGGGAACCTGGAGCACACTGCATAGCCTGCAGGCAGCTCACCAGGGTGGAGAGTGTCCTTTCCAGGTTGTCTCAGTTGTTCTAGACCTCTCCCAGAAAGCTTGGCTAGTTCCTGCTTCTTCTGGGCTAATGGTCTGGTCTCAGAGTCTTCTTTTCAGCTTGCTTTGAGGCATTTGAAGGGGCCTCTAAGCTTTTATTGCTTACTCTGGCAGGGACTGGGCTTGATAAATCTGGTCAGTTTCAGGGACTTCCTGAAGCTATTTTGAATTGTTTACCTTCCTGCATAAGGAGCTTCCTGCAGTATGGAATGTTTTAATCTTGGAGAAAACAGTTCCATAACAGACTTCCTCCTCAATCAGTCCACTCTAGAAACTTGTCCACAGTCATGCCCAGAGGGTTAATCCTAGGGGATTCTAGATCAGGCCAAGTTGACCATCAGTATACACTACCAGAAGTCTACACCTAGCTGAACAGACATGCAAAGAACTCAGGTCCACAGGACTGTGGCTGCACTGCTGATCAGTGGATCACAGGGATGAAACATGCTCCTTGGAGTATAAGCAGCTACATTCACTATCCAGTTAAGCCACATGTGGCCTAGCTGACAAGTGACTTCAGTCCAATCTCCCCTGCCAACCTTCTTTTGTGTGAATGAATGGGGGCAGGACATTTGCTCTTTCAATTCCCTAAGTAGTTTCTTCTCTTGGTCTATAGTTGCTGGAAGTCAAGGAGGTTAGTCTCGTGAAAGGGGAAAATGTAGCTAAAGCTTGATAGCCTAAAGCAATGTTTCTCAACATGTGGGCCACAACCTTTTGGGCAAACTTCTATCTCCCCAAATATTTACAGTTCGGAATAGTAGCAAAATTACATTTATGAGGTAGCAATGAAAATGATTTTATGGTTTGGGTCACCACAACATGAGGAACTGTTTTAAAGGGTCTCAGCTTTAGGAAGGTTGAGAACCACTAGCCTAGAGGGTCCGATTTGTGAATGAATGTGATGAGATGAAGTTGAAATGCAGTTCATTTAAATACAATTAGCAACCACATTCACAGTGTGCACTCACTTGGAGTTTAAGGTTTAATGTCGGCTTATTTCTGTGCTAGAGATGGCTCAGGGCCTCCCACATACAAGGCAAGTACTTCACTCCTCTGCACCTTGAGCTGAAGGACAACGTCTGTTTATTTTTTTCCCTTAAAAAAATTAAGAATCAAATATGCTCGAAGCTACGTCTTATATGAATCAGGGTTCCCTCGAGGAACAGAACTGACAGAGTGAATATATATTGTCAAAAGTGAATTGTTCTATTGGCTTATGCCACAGGAGCTGGACAATCCAACCATGCCAGTCTTCTTACCAAAGAAGCTGAGAACCTTCACAACAGACCCCAAGGCTGGCTCTCTCAGCAGTCCCAACCTGGTGCTGAAGGCCTGGAAGGTTCCTGGAGGAGCTCTTGGTCTTCAGTCCATCCAGAAGACTGAAGAATCTGGGTCCGAATATTAGCAAAGGATGGTAGCAGCGCCAGTGAGCAGCAGTACAGTCATACTCACCAGCAAGACACAGGAGCAGTCACAGAAGCCACCCTGCCTTCCCTTGGACTATTTTATATGTGGCTGCCTCAAGCAGCCCCACTGAAGGGGAAGGTCTTCTCCCCTCAGACAATAACTCTTGGAAACAACCTCATAGACATACTCAGGGGCATTCAGTGTCTCTTGTTCAGTTTGCTGAGGATCAAACCCAGAACTTTGCCATGCCAAGCAAGCACTCAGTCAACCGAGCCACATCCCCAGTCCACTTATATAAGTTCTCGCCTGGATCACTGGCCTAATTTCTGATTCCTTCTGCTCTCCTTGGGTCTCCTTTACAGGACTTGACTGGAACCAAATTTCCCAAATGCAAATCTGATCATATGCTTTGCAATCCTCCAGCTCTTTCAGTGACCTCTCCTCCCGTAGACGAGTATCATGGCAGGAAATCCTGACTCCCTGGGGCCCTGCTCACCTTTCTTATGTCACTCCTACTGCAAAGAACTTCACTTCGTGCTCTTTCACAATGCTGTGCACACTCACACATAATCCCCTGGCTTTAGAAAAACCCAACTCATCTGCAAAGCTCCAGCCAGTTTGCAGACTCTCACCCAAGTTTTTAATGAACTTTTGTCGGAATCCCCCCCCCCCACTGACATAATAACTAATTAGTTACTCTTCATTTCTTGCCCTCCCCTTCCTAACCCTCCCCTCTCCTCCTCTCCTCTCCTCTCTCTCTTCTTTCTCTCCTCTTCTTTCCTGTCCCTCCACCTCCATCTGCCCCTCTTCTGCCAGACCCCCGAAGGATCAGTCAAGGTGAAGCAACTTCTACAGTGTCTGAGCAAATGGGAAGGACAAGGGATGAGCAGGAAGGAAGCCAGGTCCATGGTGGCCCCACAAGAACTTCCTAGCCACCCTGGATATACCACCCAGTGTACCATGTGTGCTTAAATCATTTCAGCTGTTCGTAGTTCCCTCCAGACGCCTGCCACATAGGGCCATGAGCAGTCCCGCACTGATGTGTCTCTGAAGCTGTGTGTCTACATTGTCAAAACCTAGGAAAATCAATGAGTGATGTGTTCATTGAGTAGATCACCTTCCTCCTGTGTTTTCAGTTAGACTCATCTCCTTGCCCCTGCCCCATCAACTGGCGGAATTTTATTTAACAGCACCAAAGCTCTTCTATTTTCTTCCTCTGTGGATGTGGGAGCATCTTTCTGGTCTCGGGCTTCTTGCTCACAGGGAAATCAAGCTCGCTCCAACTCACATGGTGGAATACCTCCTAATGTAATCAGCTTAGGCCAGCCCGGGAGAATTACTTTGTTCTTTGTTTTTATATAAAAATCTGCCAACTGGAACAGAAAGCAATCAATAGTGGCCGAACATGGAGGTTGCTTTTTTTCCCCAAAATTTCTTTGGACCCCCTCAAGAAATTTAAAAAAAAAAAAGAAAGTGATTCCATTAGAGACCCATATCCGTATAGATCGTCGAGGCTTCGAGGAGGATTGGGGTGGCCCTGAGGGTCAAAGTGGAGGGGGGCAAGTGTGCTTCACCCAGCCAGACTCTTGTCTTGTCAGGTTCAGCCCCAGGCATCACAGAGGAAATCTTGGGTCCAGCCTCCTTGGTGCAATCCTCTTCCAACCCTGGCCAGAAAGTCAGAGATGGAATCAGCCCGCGGGAAGGTGTTTCCAAAATCCCTTCCCCCATGCAGGAACGATGTGTTAGTGAGCAAAGTGCAAGCCCAAGGCTCTTGCGATCCCCAGCACCCATGTAAAGATCTGGGTGACAGTACATGCTTATAAACCCAGAGCTGGGATGCAGAAAGAGGAGGATTCCCGGAGCTTGCAGACCAGCCAACCTAGCCATTCTGGATTCGCAAAAACGTTGGGAGACATTACAGAAAGACATCTATTGACTTCTGGCCTCCATGTTCACAATGCATGGCACAAAAGCAACCACCACACATATGAATATGCAGTTGTACAACACATGTGCACGCAAGTGCACATATGCATGCACAGAGCAAATAGTTCACTGAATCTTTCCTGATGTTCCCTCTTAATCTCTCTCTGAAAGACCACATCCAAAGCTCTGTGCTGGCTCCTGGAGATGAAGAGTAGACATGAACATCACATTGGCAACTCTTCATCTGAGGAGATTCTGCTGCTGTCAGTCTATAGAATGGCGACAGTGGACACTGGTGTTCTGACTATGCCCAGTGGAGACTGATGCATGCTGCATTCATTATTTTCCTCATTGCTGTGATCAAACACCTTACGGGAAAAAATAAGAGAGAAAGGGTTTATTTTGGCCATGGTGTTTGTGGATACAGTCTACCATGCCAGGGAAGGTATGGCAGCCTTGGTCACATGGCATCCGCAGTCAGGAAGCAGAAGGAAATGAATGCTGGTGCTCAGCTTGCTTTTTCTGTTTTACTCAGTCCAAGACCCTAGCCACATTCAGAGTGGGTCTTCCTACCTCAGTTAGGCCAGTCCTGAAGCTCCCTCACAGATCTTTCCAGAGGCTTGTCTCCAAGGTGATTCGAGCTCCTGTCACGTTGATAATCACAGCAGCCTTGGGAGCCACATTTCCGGTGGACACAGCATCCTCTGGTATGGGCAGGTGGCTCTATGGCTTGCTCTCTAAAACCCCATCACTTGCTCAGTTTTGCCCGTGCCCTTTGCTTGGTTCTTCCTCATTTAAGCCAAACTATGGCTTTAGCCCCTGGAGCCAGTTGGATTCTTACCATCTTCACAAGACCGTGGGTGGCTGCCCCTCCGTGCAGTGGTTCCTCTTTCTCAGAGCAAATTCATGTTAGGTCTTGTTCGTTTTGGAGTTTTTTCCTATCACCTGTTGTGTGTGTATGTGCGTGTGTGTGGGGGGGTAACATGTACATTCGTGCAGGTAGAGGCCAGAGGACAACTTCAGGTGCTGTTCCTCATAACGCCATCCACCTTATTTTTCTGACGTAGCATCTGTTACTGACTTAGAACTCAACCAAGTAAGATAGGCTGGCTGGCCATGGAACCCCGAGGATATGCCTGTCTCTGCCTCCCCAGGGCCTGGGTTCTAAATGTGTGCCTCTATAGCCAGCTTTTTAATTGGATTCTGAGAATCTAACTGTATTGGTCAAGGTTCTCTAGGAGATTTATTAGAATGGCTTTTGTCCATCTATAGGCTGATGTCCAGCTAGTCCAACAATGGCTGTCTACCAACAGAAGGTCCCAGAATCCAGTAGTTGTCCAGTCCACAAGGCTGGATGTCTCAGCTGGTCTTCCGAATCAGCCAGAATCATGACAAAGGCTCTAATGCCAGTGAAGGAATGGACTTGCCGGTGGGAGGGAGAGCAAGCTGGCAAAGAGAGAGAGCTGCTTTTTTCTGTGTCCTTTACAGAGGCTGCCAGCCAAAGGTCTGGCCCGGATTACAGGTGGATCTTCTCACCTCCAAGAACCAGATTAGAAGTGGATCTTCCCACTTCAAATGATTTAATTAAGGAAAAAGTCCCTCACAGGTGTGCCCGGCCATTTGAGTTTTAGTTAATTCCAGATGTTGTCAAGTTGACAACCAAGACTAGCCACCACACTAACTCTGGTCTTCTGCTTGCAAAGCAAGCATTTTACTGACCGAGCTATGTCCTCGGCCCCCAAGTGTGTTTCATGTCATGTAGCCACGTGTAAGCCTTCCAAACTGCATCTCTTTCACACCTCATGGACTTATAGTCTGTGTGGCCACTCAGAAGAACCCTGGAGTTATTGCAGTTGTCCAAGCTGAGAGGTGTGGAATCCTGCAGTCATGGGTTCAAATCCTGGCTGAGCTACATCTAAACTCTATGAATCTAAGGAATGGGGGATGCAGCTCAGTAACAGAACACTTGTCTTGCTATCACAAGGCCCTAGGTTCAGTCTCCAGTGCTGGAAAAACCCCATGGGGCCTAGTTTGCTTGGTTCTAGAAAAAAAAAATCATAGTACAGAAACTGGCCCCTAGCAGTTGTTAACCTAAAGGCTGTTACTGTTAGGGTAGATTTGGTCCTTTCTCTTTTTTATTATTATTTCATCCTTTTCATTGTTTCCATTTTCAGGGCAAAATTCTGATTGTCGGTGTGAAAACAATGTTGGTTTTTACAAATATGAAGCTGATGTCCACCTGACAAAGGCAAGCATATTCCTGCTGTCACAGGTCACACCCATGAGACACCGTTACATCAGAAATTAAGGTACAGTCACACTGAAGATGTGCACTTAGCATATACGCTGAGACTTTAGAAAGCTCTTTGTTTCTCTTTGGGTACCATCCATGCATCTGGACCAGGCTAACACCCAGTGAGCAGTAGTTGACTCCATAGCATCTTTGGAAAGACATGATAAATAGAGGAGATGGGCATGTGGGTTCCCAATCAATGGTGCATATGTTATGCAGATACAAAACATATGTAGAAACAGCTAAAGGTCTACAGATCTGTGGTCCTTAACTGAAGATTGGCTCAGATGGCATTGCCTGCAATCTTGGTATAACCAGAGAATCTGAGAACCTGCCTAAGCATACTGCATCAGAGTCAACATTCTTGTGTTTGCGTGTGTTCCTGTCTTTTTGCCTGTGTGCAGGTGCGTGAGTGTGGACCTGTAAACCACAAAGCCGATGTGTCAGTCTTGGAAATCTTTTCTTCAGACATTGTCTGCTTTTGTTTGCTTGTTTTGTCTTAAGACTGAGCCTCTCACTGGTCTGGAGTTTACCCATGAGGCCAGGGCGGTAAACCCCAGGGATCTGCCTGTCACCTCCTCTCCGGTGCTGGTGTTACAAGTGCACAGCTGCAGTCGTTACCTGAGTTCTCTGGATCAAACTCGGGTCCTCCCGCTCCTAAGGCATGCTCTTTACTCATGGAACCATCCGCCCGCCCAGCCCCAGGCTCTGCATTTCAACAGTCTGTGGGTGGCTGATATGCACATGAGTTGAAAGGTTGCTGCCATAGAGAACTTCTGAACAAGTCCAAGACCTACTGCCTGCCACCCACTTCATGCTTACTTGGACACCGGACACGTTACTTCTGGATTTGGGCTGCGTGGAATCCTTGCAGGAGGAGGAATCAGTTCTTACTCACATACTCCGCTTCCTCGGTGTCTCTGGCTCCCAGACTCGCTTTAGGAGACCGGAGTGGATGAGAGCGGGCAGGCGCACATTAGGTGCACTCCTGTTTAGATTTCCAAGCAGCCGCTGAAGTCAGCAGGTTTGCAAACCTGCTATTCCCTGTTTATTTTAGGAGCATGTGGACCCTGGGAGGGGGAGCCTGGAGGTCAGAAGATGAACAGAGATGACCGTTGTTATGGCTGGTGAGGAAAGGAGACGTAAGAAAGAGACACAGGGAGAGTTTAACACACAGGCTGAGAATGTGGGAGACTGAGGGAAGTCAGTTTGACCTGAACAGGAAGCATGCTCTTTCCCCCTTCTCCTTGCAGACAGTAAGAAGCAAGGAAGCAGCAGTTAGAGCAGGAAGATGTGGAGAATCCAATTTCACAGCCCCCACCCCCTTTGTATAGCCCTTCCTAAGTAGGCACAACTGCTTCACACATTTAAGAAAATGTGTGTATTGTGTGTCTGTGTGGGTGTGCATGTGTCATGGTGCACATGTAGAGGTGAGAAGACAACCTCAGCTGTTGGTCCTCGACTTTCTACCTTGTCTAAGGCAGGGTTTCTCATTTGCCACTGATATACAAGGCTACCTGACCCATGAACTTCCAGGGATTTCCCTGTCTGTCTACACCCCTGTCTCCCTTAAGAGGGATGGGATCACAGGTGTGCATTAGCAGATCTGGTTTTACACGGATTCTGGGGCTGCAAACTCATGTTTTCATGCTTGCACGTGTAGTGTTTTACACACCCAGTCGTCTCCCCAGCCCTGTGCTTTACACTTCTTTCTTAACCCTTAACTGCAGGGACCAAAAAGCAACATCATTGAATCTGTTTCCTCCTGACTCACCTCACCTTAATTCTTAGCACAATTTCTCCACTTAGGTTTTGTTTTCTTTTCAGATATTTTATAGCATCTGTACTACAATTACATCAGGAAACAAAGAAATACACCTTACTGGTGATTTCTGCCTGTATCTGGCACTACTGTGGAAGAGATGCTTTGATTAGGCAATTTTCGTTCCTTAAAACACTATAGCACAATAAATTAATTCAATGTTGCACACTTATCTGTTAGACACATGGCTATAGGAGTATAAAAATGTTAATTATTCGTTATCACCACTCTGATTATTTGTTGTGGCTGATAATTACATTGAATATATTTTATATCAGTAATAACCCTCTGTCTACATTTACAACGTGTCGTATCTTGGGGGCTTGTCAAGTTTTTCCCCCAAGCCCTTCCTTTATTAAGACACAGACCTCAAGAGTACATAACCTTTATGTCGAAGGCTGATTTTCTTCTTTCATATAAAGAGCAAATATTATAGATTAATTAATCCAGGATGATTATAATTTAATCACTCTTCCTTCGGCTTCATAAGGGATTTGGCTTGTATTCAGTTGCTCATTCATATTGTTATGAAGAATAAATGCAGTCATAAAATATTTGTGTGCAAGGAATTCACAGAACAACTAACCTGAGAGTCTGCAGGGGGATGCTCGCCAGCCAAACTCTCACCAGAGTCCCACCGTGCATCCTGACTCCTTGAAACAAGCACACAAAAGAGGGTACCCCTCGGGTGAAGAGAATGTGCCAGTGAACGGGTGCTTGCTCCCCCAGCGAAATTTAGGGGAGTTTAGCAACCAACAAAATATTTTAATCTCACAAAATCTCCCCAGTACCTCCTCCTAGGTGCCGTTTTAAACTCTGTGAATAAACTGTGTATTGACTGCTTGATCTTGGTATCATTATTAGAGCTCACTGTGCCTTGGCTCCTCATCCATAAAATGGGTTAATAACGTTTACTGGATAGTGATCAGAGTAATGCGTGTTGAAATGCATTGAACATTGCTCAGCAGGGGCAAGCGCTCAGAGAACGGAAGTTATCGTGACTATTATTATTCTGATAGGGTGTCTCTTGTCAGCATGGAGGCACACTTGCATGAAATAAGGTTGACAGCATGTCCTTCAGACATGCTGATTGGTCTGTTAGAGGCTCAAATGGAGCTGGGGAGATGGCTCAATTTGTAATGTGAGTTCTATCCTCAGAACTCACATTCAAAACAAAACAAAACAAAACAAAACCCCGCCAGGTGTGGCAGCATGCTCCTGATCCCACGAACTCCAACTGAGAAAGCACCAGGGACACTGTGGCTCAGAGCAGTGCTATGATGATAGGAGATATCTATTTCCAAGTTCATTATCTTTTGGGCCTTGGTTTCCTCATATGTTAAATGTCATAACTCTACAGGACTGAGTTGAGGCCCAGTGCGGAGACTCCTACAGTGACAGATGTGCTCCTCCAATGCCACCTCCCATTCAGGAGCGGGCACAGACGACTGACCTGCAGGCTCCCACTGTGAACACATGCTTGGCAGCACCCACCCAGAAGGGGAAGGGCTGCAACTCTGGACTCCCGACAGGTGGACTTGCCTTTAACAGGCCTTAGGACAGAGGTTTGGGGACTCTTTTGGAAAACACGAGATTAATTAAAGGGCATCCTTGGTCATCAGTTCTCAGCTCTGTCTGCATACTAAAATTATCCGAGAGATTGGGGCCCATTTTATCTTCAATGGGGTAGTCCGTAACTCTGCGTTATCAAACCAGGTGAAATCTGTCTACACCCCACTGCGTTAGCTGTAACTCCTGAGACTTCCTCCAGGCTACATTGACAGGCAGCATCATAGTAACAACATACGAAGGAAAAAAGACAATCCAGCTTCCTGGTGGGCCAGACCGGTCATTGTCTATTCTCAAAACAACACAATCCAGCTTCCTGGTGGGCCCGACCAGCCATTGTCTGCTCTCGATGAGGTAAACAGCCCATAGATGGTACACTTTCTTCCCTGGCTTCACTCTCCACCTCAGAGACCAGAGGATGGGCATGACCTCCTGTAATGGTGCCCCTAGTCCTGAGTTTTACGACCTGTGGTAGGATGCTGCTCATGTACGGAAGAGCTGCTGCAGAAACCCTGGCTCTAGCTGTGCTTATGATCCGAAGCACAGGCAGGCCTTGACTGGTTTCTCCCTGTCAATGTCTACGTCAATTCTTTTTCTACAGAAGAAGATAGTCCGGTTTATGACTTATGTGCTACCAAATTTAATCCCAGACTGTTTCTTTCCCACTCCTCTTTATCCTCTGCATCTTCTTCCCTCTTCACGTGAATGACACACAGACTCCTGCACCTTTGGCCTGTGCCTCCAGGACCCCGATGCCAGGGTCATTCTGATGACTCACTTTAACAACGGCCGTACCGCACATGCTCAGTGTCTGCCCATAGCTCACTACTGTAAGACGTTGCTTTATAGCTTGGAGCACAGTGTATTTTCCTATTGCCCTCTTTCCTGCCATGTGCCCATGAGAAGCAATGCCCAAGCTACTTTCTAGAGTGAGTGCTTGCCCTTAATAAGCACCAACCAAGTCCAAAAGCAGAGACCAGCAATTTTTTCTTGGGTTGGGGATCTGGCTGTGTTGGTAAAGTTGACCACCCACAAGCCTGAGGGTCTCTCCGATCAGGCACGGCTGATCTGATGAAATGGCGGCCATTTGGCTCAGAGGGCAGTGCTCTCTGACTGTCTGCAAACTGCTGGTTATTCTAAGATTTGCATTTGAAGAGGGAGGAGCATGTGGGACAACGTTCTCCCTAGAAGTAACTGTAAGAATTTTTAGACTCTTAGGATAGGCAAAAATGCGACAAAAATTAAGTTATCCTTAATTCTGAGGACAGGGGCATTATTAGAAAGAAAACAAAATGTCACAAAAGTTTTTCAAAACATTGTTTCCTCTGTTCTCTTATTTCCAGTGAACTGGTATTTATACTAAGCTCTCTCATAGCATATGGCATGGAGGGAAATTCGTAGCACGTTGTGGGAACTCTTCTGTGTCTGCAATTGCATTTTCTTCCAGACAAGGCTCTTCCCTTGTGTCTTTGCAAGCCGTGTGCGTTGCTCACTTGCTTATCATTTGTGGTAGTGCCGCTGCTAGGGTATGTACAGACAGTTTACATTCAGTTTCTTTTTCTGTAAAGGGTGGGTTATGTGGGGATGTATGCTCTTTATATGTGGCAGGTGTGTGTGCACAAGTGCACACACAAGTGAGGTCGGATGTCAGTGTTAGTGTCTTTCCCTATATTGTTGGTCTAAATCTTAAGGCTGACTGCCAACCACTTTAGGGTCCTGGGATTGAACTACAGCTGGTGGAAAAGGGGAAGGACCTTCTCCTTCAGCCCTGATTCCCTGGCAGACATTACTGCTGCTCTGCAAAGGCCCAGTGAGGTCCATGCCATCTCTCCAGAACAAGGAGAAACACCTGGTCCCGCTGACTTGACTCCACCATTGGAAGAATACCCCAGCCCTGGTGGTGTCAAAGCAGAAAGGCCCTGAGGCTGCTGCCTGGGTTGCTTTCAAATCCTTAATAAAAATGCTGATAAAGTACAGTGAGGTGGAGTATGACCAGCTCTGTTTTGTTCTTCTCATCTGTCACTTATAGGCTTCCCGTTTCATGGCCCATGGGGATGCTCTTCCTGGCTCTGATTTTCTACCTTGGGGTTCCAGAGACAAGTGTCAAAGATGATAGGCATGGCTGCTAGTGGATCCTGGCATGTGGGCCTTACAGATCTTCAGAGCATTGCTGGAGGCCAAAGGAGCACGGCCAAGTCAGGGAGAATGATAGCAAAGACATGCATCACAGGGGGACCAGACGGAGCTCACCATGGTGTGATGATGAAGGACTATCAGCCAATTATCACCACTGCTCAATGGGATGGCTAGATCAAGCTAATTAACATGTGCTGTCTCGTACACAAATGCTTCTTGATTTATGTGTGATGATTTTGCCCATTGTGAACTTCGACTATCAATAAATCAAGGATACATTAAATACACCTAATCTGTGGAGGCTTGTAGCTTAGCTTGCCTTTCTTAATGTTCTCAGAGCACTTGCATAAGCCTGCAGTTGGACAAAATCACCCAATACAAAACCTTTTTGTTAAAAATGATAATAATGATGATGATGATGATAGCTCTAGAGAGATGGCTCAGTGGTTAAGAGTGTTTACTGCTCTTGCAAAGAACTGGAGCTCAGTTGCAGCACCCACATAGGGTGGCTCACAGCGTCTGTGCTGCCAACTCCAAGGGATCTGGTGCCTTCTTATGGCCTTATCGTGCGCGCACGCGCGCGCACACACACACACACACACACACAAACACACACACACACAATTACACATGATTAAAAACAAAATAGATCTTTAAAAACAGCTATCGGTTGAATGCAGAAAGCTATAGAATGGGGCTCGTTGTTTCCCGTCATGATCTTGCACCTGTGACTCAGCATTGCTAGAGAGCTTCGTGCCCTGCATCGCTAACTCAGAGAAGACCTGAATTAAAAAACGACACTGTCATCTGAAGGACGTTGCTGATACAGCCATGAACACACAACAACTAGAGCTGCGTGCACAAGATGTTGATACAAAATAAGACATGAAAATAGGAGGGAACTAGTTGGGAAGAGGAAGAGGGTCTGTAAGTGTGGGGGACGTGAGATGGTGATGCGTAAATGTGTTCACAGTATATTGCAGCTATGTATCAAAATTAAATACATGAATGTGTATAATTCTAAAATTCAAATGATTTCTGTTGAATGACTGTCACTTCATACCAATATAAGGCAAAATATCACAAATTGAACCATTATAAACAGAGCACTGTGTCTCCTAATCTTGTGTGTGTGTGTGTGTGTGTGTGTGTGTGTGTGTGTGTGTGTGTGTGTGATTTTAGAACACTAAACTCTACTCTCTTGGCTGGGAATAGTTCAGTAAGTAGAGTGCTTTGTTAGAATTCACAAAGCCCTGGGTCAAATCCCTAGCATTGCATAGCCTAGCATGGTAGGGCACACTTGTAATTCCAGCACTTGGGAGGTGGAGGTTAGGGTTGTAGATGGTCAAGTTCATCCTTGGCTACATGGTGACTCTGAGGCCAGTGGAGTAATGCCATTAGGATGAGGTTGTCTAGGGTTACAGATTAGTTACAGAATAAAAAGGCAGGAAAAGCAAGGTCTCAGCACTCAGCTAGATTTTACAGAGAGCAGCAGTGCACACACACACACACACACACACACACACACACACACACACACTCATCAAAGCATGAAAAGAGACAGAGTTCCCAAGGCAGAAAGGGGACCTAGTGCTGCTGTCCAGCTCCAGGGGTTGGGTTTTTATATGATTGGGAAGGTGATGAGTTCCCGTTCTCTCTTGGAATTGGGTGATTTGGGCTATAGCAGAGGGTTGGACAATTCAGAAAAGGAAAGCTAATTCCCATCACAGAATCCTCTCCCAGTCGGGAGAGACAGGAAAGTCCCACTGAACAGTTCTTTCCAGAGGGGAAAAATCCACCAAGTCTTTGTTTTGGAGAGGGGGAAGAATCAGGAAGTCCACATCTTAAATGTTTAAGTGAAAAGTACCTCAATCTACCTGGAGCCTTCTTTGCCAACTGCCTATTTGTCTACCTACAGGGATCTGCCTGACTCTCAGACCTTAACTTGGAGAGCTAAGACTCTATCCCCACAAAAAAAAAAACTAAAACTACCCCACTGCTGAAGACAATACCCACACAACTCATTGACCATAGAGAAGTCGAGCTGGTGCCTACATAGAGCCTTCACCTTTACATCCTAGCATCTTTGGTGCAGGAAGGTGCTCTGCATGCTACCAGAGGAGAAATATAAACACCAACTCAACCACAAAACCTTTAATCTACATTGACGATCTACCTGTCATGGCAACACAAAACTTGTGGAAGTAACCAACTAATATCTGATTTGACTTAAGGTCCACTCCATGACATGGAACCCATATCCTACACTTTTGGGTGACCAAAACCTGAGACTAGATAGCCCAGGGACACAGGAGAAAATCAAATACGATTGTTCTAAAAAAAAATAGTAGTGATAAAATGACTTTTATACTTATAGATCAGTGTATTGCTCAGCCACCAACAGAGAAGCTTCCTCCTACAGCAGATGGGAAAAATACAGAGACTCACAGCCAGACATTATGCAGAGAGTGAGAGACACTGGAACACAGCTCTAAATGGGATATCACCATCAAATCCCTTCCTTCAGGGCTCAGATAATCCCCTGAAAGAAGGGAAAAAAAGGGTGTGAGAGACAAAGGGGATGGAGGAGGACACTAACTAAGAAAACAAGGCCTTCTAAGTCAGCTGTGCAAAGCTCATATGAACTCACAGAGACAGAGGCAGCATGCACAGGGCCTGCACAGTTCTGCACCAGGTCCTCTGTATATATATTATGGCTTCCAGTTTAGTGTTTCTATGGGATCTCAAGTGTGCAAATAAGTGGGTCTCTGTTTCTTGTGCCTTCTCTTGGACTCTTTTCTTTCTGTTTGTTTGTTGTGTTCAATTCCAATGTGCTAGTTTTTATATTATATTATATTATATTCCCCTAGAATCCTGCTTGTTTTCTAATGAGAGCTAGAAAGGGAGTAGATCCAGATGTGAGAGGAGGTGGGGAGGAACCTTGAGGAGTAGAGGGAGGGGAAACTGTAATCAGGATATATTATGTGAGAAAAAAAATATTTTCAATGAAAATGGAAAACATCCTCAAAAACAAATAGCTAAAATGAAAATAAAATCGACTTTCTTAATAATTTGGAAGTATACACCATGCTATCATCTGCAGTCAGTCACTGAGATACACAATGGATGTTTTGAACTTTCTCCTTCTAAGTGAAACTGGGTGGGTTTTGATTGGAATTCTTATGATGTTCCCATACTCAGACCCTAGTAACTATCATTGTGCATCGTTTCTATGATTTTTAACTTTTATACATATTCAAAAACATTATGGTGTCATAAATAAAAATGATTTAATTCAACATACTAAAGAAATTATCCACTTAAAAGAAAAGGGCAAGCAAACAAACACACCCAAGAGGTTGACGAGATGGCTCTGTCAGTAAAGAACACAGCACAAGCATGAGGACCTGAGTTTGGGCTCCAGAACCGACGTGGAAAAGGCCAAGTAAACACCCACCGAGCTACATCCCCAGCCTCCAAGACTTAGGACTTTTCAACAGCCATGGTCCCTATCATCTCTCACAGTCTCTTTGGGCAGAAGGCTAGCCCAGGCTCAGCAGAAATGTCTTATCTCCATCCCACAGCATCTAGAGCTTTGGTTGTCAGATTTGGAGATATCTAGACTGTCTGCAGGGTCTCTCACTCACATGTCACGAGGGAGGTTCATGCTGGCTGTCCTTTTAGCCCTTAGCAGCAGCTCTTGGTTTGAATTTCTGTGTGTGGTCACTTTATGCAGCCTGGACTTTCTTACAGTGTAGGATTCCAAGAGACAAAGGGCCATGCAAGATATAATCCCGGGGTTCTGTCTGGCTTGACGTTGCATATGTGCAGGCCTTGTGTGTGCAGTCAGGGACACCGTCAGTGGATCTGTGCAACTGCCCTGCTTTGAATGGAAAACTGTTTCACTATGGTCACCCACTGCTTCTGGCTCTTAAAAATCTTTTTGCCCCCTCTTCCAGAATGAGAGGGAAGTGGTTCAGAAGACCCACCTCTAGCTGAGGAACTATTGGTATAGAGGGGTGCTGGGAAAGGGATAGTCAGTTTTCTTTGGGCTGCCCTTACTCCTGTAGAGGGCCATACATCTATGTACATACTGACAACACTAAATAATCTCTCTCTCTCTCTCTCTCTCTCTCTCTCTCTCTCTCTCTCTCTCTCTCTCTCTCTGTGTGTGTGTGTGTGTGTGTGTGTGTGTGTGTGTGTGAGAGAGAGAGAGAGAGAGAGAGAGAGAGAGAGAGAGAGAGAGAGAGAGAACACATAAAATTGGGAGGACGAATAGTGGTGGTTATGATAGAGAACTGGAGGAGAGGGAAAGGGTGGTGGACTTGATCAAAACACATTATACGCATGTGTGAAATTCTGAATTGATTTAAAAATGATGCAATGCCGGTTCATGGTCTTCCCTTAGAGGCTGTGCAGCCCTTGGTCTACCATATTGCAGCACTCACTCTAACACAGGCAGCAGCAGGATTCAAGGGAAAGAACTGACGATCTCCATCCCTCAAGCATCCGTCCATGCTTCTGTCATGGGGAAGATGAGCGAGGGGGACCTGGCAAGATAGCTCCATTAGTAAAGTGTTTTCTGAGGAAACATGAGGACCCGAGTTCCAGTCTCAGAACCCTTTTAAAAAAAATCCAGACATAGTGGTAGGTGCTTGGAGTCCTAGCACTGGGGAGGTGGAGACAGGGGAATCTGAGGCTTGCCAGCCAGCCTAACCTACCTGATGAACTCCAGGCCAGGGGGAGACCCTTGTCTCCAAAAACAAGGTAGACAGTATCTAAAGAATGACTCTTAAGGTTGACCTCTAGCTTCCACATGCACAACAGGGCACATATGAGCTTGCACACCACAACACACACACACACACACACACACACACACACACACACACACACACACACATAACAGAGCAAGTGGAACAGGGCATGTGTGTCGGACATTCTTTGTAAAAATCTCCTGCTGTGGCACAACTGTCAGATGAAACATTGGGCTATTCTCCGTGTGGCCATGCCAAAGCATCTCATATTCTCATACCAGCCCTGACCTGAGATGGAAACATGGATGTCTGGGTACTCAGAGCCACGTTCTGTGGACTCTCATGGATGATTCCAAAAAGGTGACATTTGACCACTGGTGAGTCCTGTCTTCTTTTGCCCCATCATCATCTGAGGCCCTGGCTGGAACAGAGCCCTGAGCTAGTCAAACTTGGAAGCATGAACTCCAGATAATGAGCTAAATACAGTTGCCTTCCTGCTTCCGTATGTGTGTGTGTGTGTGTGTGTGTGTGTGTGTGTGTGTGTGTGGTGTGGTGTGTGTGTGTGTGTGGTGTGGTGTGTGTGTGTGTGTGTGTGTGCGGTGTGTGTGTGTGGTGTGGTGTGTGTGTGTGTGTGTGTGTGCGGTGTGTGTGTGTGGTGTGGTGTGTGTGTGTGTGTGTGTGTGCGGTGTGTGTGTGTGGTGTGGTGTGTGTGTGTGTGTGTGTGTGTGTGTGTGTGTGTGTGTGCGTGTGTGTGTGTGGTGTGTGTGTGTGTGTGTGGTGTGTGTGTGTGTGTGTGTGTGTGGTGTGTGGCAGGAGGAGATGTCCATGATCTCGTTTCCAGCTGTTTCTACATTGCTATGCTGCCTATCACCTTTGGGCCAGATGCAGTATGAATTATTCATTTGATTTGGGGCAGGTGCACCCATTTCCTCCCTGGACCCCTGGGGCAGGCATAGGAAATTAATTCACAATGTCTAGAGCTGAAGTCAGTTGCAATTTCCACACCGAGGTAAAAATAAACTGAAGATATCGGACTTGAGAAAGCTCAAAGGTGTTGAGAATAGCCATCAGCAATCCTTCATTGCCTCTGCAGAGACAGACCACGGACACCGATCTCCACATTTGTGTTTATGTTAGCTGTCAGAACAAGTTCCTAGGCTAGTCACAACGGTGACTGTGGAGTATCACAGAACCTAAACAATAATAGCAAACTACCCAGAAGTTGGGGGTACACTCGCCAACTTCCCGAGGTTCTCCCCAAGCATAAGCTTTGTTATTGTTAATGATGTGTCCCAGGATTGAAGAGGGGCTCTGACCCTAACTAGATATGTGTGAATTTTAGGCATCTCTTCACCTTTGGTGTTATATGAACCCGAAGGTGCATCTTAGCCATGGCCATTAACCACACCCCAGGCTAAGGACCAGCCCTGGAATTCTGGATTTCCTAAAAGCCAAGACACCATCTCTTTTCCATGTGAGGACTGTTGCTAGTTTCAGGGTCATTTGTAACTGTTTTCAGTCCTGTTTACATTTCAGGTAATCTCTATCCGGACTCCATAAACATGCCCCCGAGCAGAGATGGCTCTCAGTGGGCAGAATGGTAGCTGGCTGTGAGGATGCACTGCGGATGGTTGGACCTGCCCAAAGCAGAAGGAATCTTCTAATGGTCTCACTGCATTTTAGAATCACTCTCAGTTCCCACAGGGCCCTGCCAGGGCAGATGAAGGGCTCCAGCACCCCACCGTGCAGATCTAACTGACTAACTTATGTTTTTTTTTTATATATATACTGAATCAGGTGATCCTCCTAAAAGCAATTTAACAAACACTAATCCATCTTTTTTGATACATAGAACATAAGACGGATTGTAAAAGGAGGCCCATTTCTTACCCACAGTCACATTAAATGGCTTTTACACCAAGGGAATCATCTAACCACTGAGGCTCCCAACTCAGGATGCTTCTTTCAAGAAAAGTCACCTTCATGCTGTGTGTTTTGACCAAACAGTATTCAGTGTTCCCATGACTCAAAGATATTGTTTGCAGGAGATCTGTGTAAACAGCAGGTTTACAGGGTGCCGAGCATCCTTCCTGAATCGCCTTTGGAGAGAAGTTCTTTTTCCCTCCTTTGCATTCATTTTGTTGTTATTTCAGTAATTGCTCTACCTGGACTCCTGGGACACCACAACACCTGGCTGAACTGATTCTTTTCACGCTGTAATTTGAAAAGACTTTTGTGCCATAAAACACCTCAGTCCTGATTCTTTTCTTCTTTGCCGTTTTATTTGGGAACTGTTCGGTCTTAGTTGCCTCTACCGGCTGATGAGTGGGACCTACAAGAAGGCCATGCCGCTACACTTCTAAGCGGTTAGGGTTATTTATGGGGTGAAATTTAGCAATGTGTCTGCTGTTAGAAATATGGAACTTAAACACTTCCAGGGAGGAAACTGGGAGGTGGCTCAGGGGGTGGGGCACTTGCTGTACCCTCATAATGACCTGAATCTTGATTCCTAGAACCGAGAAGCACTGGGCAGAGCGGTGTGTTCTGTAGCCCTAGTGAAGACCAACGTAAGAAAAGACATAGGAGAGACCCCCTGGGGCTCACCTACCAGCCAGCCTAACCCATGAGTTCTAGGTTCAGTGAGAGTCCCTGTCTCAAATGCACAAGCTGGAGAACAGAGACAGACAACCAGTGTCAACCTCTGGCCTCCAAACACACGTACACAAGCACTTCCACACACTTATGCACACATACCAACATGCACACATACCATACACACACATGTCCATATATGCATGCATACAAAATGTTCAGAAAAGGGCAGATTTGGGTGGGGGGGGGCTATGAGACCTGTGTTAGGATCAACCCCAAGATGGTGACAGACCTATTGCTTGCTATGATTTGAAATGGTAACGCATTCTTGTATCAATCTTGAGACTGGAACACTGGACGTAAGTGAATTTTCCAGGTAAAAGTAATAAAGAACAAATCCCTTTTATATGTCAAATACCTCCCTAACAGCACTTTTTACCTGATACCATACAATAAAAAAAGGTTTTTTTTTTGAGACAGGGTCTCATGTAGCCCCGACTGGCCTTGAACAAGTTACAGATGGCCTTAAGCTTCCCATCCTCCTGTTTCCACCCTCAAGGTGCTGGGATTACAGAATTCTCTGGTTGTATGTGGTGTTGAGGGTCAAACCCCATGAAGCTGCATTCCCAACCTGTTTTATGGTAAGTGAATGAACTGGGGCTTTGTCGTGTCCAGCTGCATGTCCAGTGGGTCACAGCTGGGAACAAAAGGCCTAGCTGTGCCACTTCAGGGTAGGTCCACTTTCTCTGTCACTCTGCTGCCCCAACGATCTCTCTCTTTAGGTAACTTTCAAATTTGTTGTTGTTTGCACAGAAGAGGGCATCCTTTTCTTCTCAAAGCACATTCAGAGCACAAATCAAAGAGTCTTTGGTAATTCTGGGCTCTTATTAAGCATTTCAAGTCTGAGCTGGAGAGACGGCTTAGCAGTTAGGAACACTTGCCGCTCTCGGGAAGTCCTGAGTTTGGCTGGTGGCTCACAACCATCTTTAATTCCCGTTCCAGGAGATCTAACATCTACATATGTGTACACACAGTATAGCTACAAGGGTACACATGTGCCACACAAACATACACACTCCAAAAATCTTTATGCAGCACATGAGACATTTGAAAAGGCACTCGTCTCCATGGTTAATTAATTAGATTACTACAGTATTTAAGGATAATAAGTACTTATTTGTAAATCTTAATTGTTTCTCAATTTTAAAAATTATACTATTTATTGTCTATAGGGAGCACATGTAGAGGCCGAAAAATAGCTTGTAGGAGTGGGTTCACTCCTGTTACCAGGTGCAGATGCAGGTGTGTGTGCACGTGTGTGCACGTGCTTATGGAGGACGACTCTGGCTTTCCTTAGATGCGGCCTGTCCTCCCTCCCTCCCTCCCTCCCTCCCTCCCTCCCTCCTTCCCTCCCTCCCTTCCTTCCTTTCCTTCCTTCCCTCTACCTTCTCTCCTCCTCCTTCTCCCCTCTCTCTCGTTTTTTTCTTTCATTTATGACACGGTCTTGCCTTAGCCTAGAACTCACCAAGAAGAATGATCTGTCTGTCTAGTGAGCCCCAGGAATCCTCCCGTCTCCGCTCCCCCAGCACTGGGATCACAAATATGCACCATATCGGCTTTTTATATAGGTCCTGGGGGTCCAACCCCGGTCCTCTTTCCCAACCAGCACGCTATCAACTGAGCCGTCTTCCCCAGGCCCCGCAGACCTCTCTCCTTAGGACTTTTTCAAGAGGTCAGTCAGATCGTGACTCTGGTGGTGTAAGGACTCTCATGACAAGAACAGCTCTGTGCCAAGGACTAGCTAACCAGATAACTGGGGACAACTCCCTAGGCCACTGGGGCAGTCAGGCATGTTTGTGTTAGTCCTATAACTCTGTTCCTAAGGAGGAGCATTCAGGAGTGCTATCTGACCAGAGGAAGGGTGGACAGAAAACAGGAACATTTAGTTTGGGATTCACTGTTTGGGTTAGAATCAAGATGACCTAGACAGCAAGAGTCAAAGTCTGTGTTACTCTCAGCCTAGTTTTTTTCAACCATCGTTTGGGTCTCATTGGTTCTAATTTGTTTAAAAGGAGGAGGGGAGGAAACACCCGATACCATCTGCTTCATTGTTTTGTGGGGAAATGTATGCAGTTTGTGGGGAGGGGGAACGCTGTTTGCCCAGTCTGAAGCTTTTGGTGTTCCCCTACAACTATTTGACCCGAATATATTAAATATTGTAATGTTTGTTACATGTCCCAGGGCAAAAAAGAAAAAGAAATGAGGCTATCACTTATTAGCTTTCTGTTTCTGGATCCTTCCATGGCTGATGCGGCTGCAGCGCAAAAGACAGTAGTGAAATCCGAAGGTAAAGGTTATCTGCTCTTTTATTATGTTTGCAGGATTTAAAGGGTAAGTCAGGAAATGCTTACATAACACCCAGTCAAAGTGGTGGATTAGTCATCAGAGCGGGACTTAAAAGCAGCCTTAATCCTCCAAATCTCCAGGGGTGAAAGGTCAACCTCTAACACCAGGTTGTGTAAAGAACGGAGAAGTCACCAGCTTCTGTTTCGTCGTGGCCCTGCTAAGCCACCGAGGAAATGAGCAGCCAGCCGGGCTGCTGGGAGAGGGGACCACCTCCTCCCCGGAAAGCCACCTGTGAATTCAGGAGGACGTAATTAAAGTCAGAGAGACCCCTGTGCAGAGGCTAGGCAAGCGGGCTTCAGACCCACAGTCCCCCGCTTCAGTCCTGCAAGGGTCAGCTCTCACAGCCTCGGGCATCAACTCTGTCCATCCCCCAGATAAAACCTGCACTTGACATTCTGTGAAATGGCCTGGTAGACCGATGACAGTCATGCAGATGCACCCTTTCCCCCTCAGGAAACCGAGTCAGTAACTTGAGATGGGGCCAGTCCACCTACTCAGACTCAGCTGTCAGAACTATGGGTCACAGTGGGCCGGAAAAGGGGCTGCATCCTGGGTGAAGGACTTGCTGCACCAAGCAGGAAGACCTGACTTTGATCCCCCAGCACCCATGTAAAAAGCCAGGCATGGAGGTGCAGACCTGCGATCCCAGTGCTGGGAAGGAAGAGACAGAAGGATCCCTGGAACTCCGGCCAGACAGCCTAGCCTAACTGGCAACCCCAGGTCCTAATGAGAGAGCCTGTTTCAGAAAATAAGGTGAGTGGCTGGCGAGGGATCTTAGGCTTTCACATACATACATGCACACGTGAATCCAAACACACACACACACACAGAGTATGAACCTCAAATAAATAGAAATAAATGAGTTCTCCCTCCCTTATTCCTCAGTTTACTTACTTCTGTTCTCCAAAAACGAGGGTCACAGATGGATGAAAGACTTCCATAAGTCCTCTAAAAGTACAGTGAGTCTGGGGACTGGAGAGATGGCTCAGTGAGTAAGATCAGTGGCTGCCCTTCTAGAGGACCTGGGTTCAGTTGGCAGCCCACAAACTTCTGGAACTCCAGTTCCAGGGGATCTGACACCCTCTTCTGGCTTGATGGCACTGGGTACACACACGTGATACACAGACATACATCCAGGCAAAACAGTCATGGACAGAAAATAAAATAAGAATCAATGTTTTAGAAATTATGCTGAGTCATGTCATCTATTATTTAAAATAATTTTGGAAGGAGCTGACTGTAATATGACAAAGTCTGTTTATATAGCTGTCCAGCCCTTGGACGCTTTACGTCCATAACCATCTCACTGCCTAGTTACTGTGTATGCGTGTGTGGCCCAATGCAGAGGCCAGTTTCTGTTGTCTTCCTCTATGACTCTTCATCTTATTCTGTGGAACAGGTTCTCTCGTTAAAACCAAGTCATAAAGACGAACTGGCCGGTGATTCTGGGACCTTCCTTCCTCTGCCTCCTCGGTGCTGGAATTTTAGGGGCACACTGACATTCCTGACTTTTTTTTTTATAAAATACGGGATCTAGGGTTCTGTACCCATGTCCTCGTGCTTGCACAGGAGGTATTTTATCCACCAAACTTTCTTCCCAGCCCCCAGCTACTTATTGATTGGATATATGTTTAATACCTCTTAAGACAAAACAATAAAAACCAGTACTCGTGGGGTTTCTGATGGACAGAGACGTTCTTATGAGAAAGTCAAGGTAAGGGATGTCAGAAACCACAGCTCAGACACTTCCTACCTTCTTGTTCTTATCAGCCATTGCCGACCCTGAAAAGGGAGGTCAACTTTCAGATCTCAAACTCCCAGGCTCTGCCTAAGGAGGCTTCCCTCCCTAGCCTCCCTCTAATGCCACAGCGTGTTACATGGGGTGTTTGGAGTCCGTGACTCGGTAAACATCTTTCTTCCATGTGTGGGCAAATCGGAACTTTGGATGCAATCAATTTACAGAAGCAAGTTCTATCACATTTCAGCGCAAACCTGAAAGAGCTTCCGGAGTAGCCGTTCCATATTTATCCCGAGCTGGCCTTTTATTAAATCACTGGCGAAAACCACGGAGATTCGTCTCAGCTGTAGTTCCATCATCGTACAACAGCAGAGGCATTTATCTTAGGAAATTGCGGGAGCCGGGCCCCGTGCAGACGGATGGCTCGGAGGTTCTCTCTGCATTAGTATCCGACCGTCTCGCCTAAGGTGTTTAGGACGCACGCAGCTGTTAATAGCTTGTGCTGTTCATTTTTTACAGAATTTGTGGTTTAAGCAGTATGCTTAGAATATCGAAAATGTTTTTTTCCTTCTTTTAACAAATGGGGCCCAACTGTTTAACGTGAAATATGAAAAGTGCTTAGTTGCACATATTTGACTCTGTTCTCCTTTCTCTTTTCACCCCACCTTCTTCAGAATCCTCAGCTTTTCCCCTAAGTATGTGTCTGAGCCCGCTTCATTCCTGCCAACCATTGTATTCATTAAACCTGACTGCATTTGGAAAATGAGGAGGAAGACTGAATATCTGTTTCCCTTGGGGTGTGGCTTGATTAAAAAAAAAAGTAGAGCACACATAGACTGGCTCCATACAATTTAGACAGACTCGGGGCCTGGCCAGTACTCAGGCTAGGGTAATAGTCTTATTCGAACACCCAAAATAGAGCCCCCAGAAAAAGATGCCTCGCCGTTATACTCACTGATAGATACAGTGAATCATTTTGCCCTTGATATAAATTCTAGTATAATCCAATTTGTTATTAAGATGTTTCCAATAAACAACAGGCAACACCCCTAACCTCTTCTACAGCTTTGATTTTATGGGAGCAGTGTGTAAAGATCTTTAAAAACAAAGTTGAGAGGACTGGAGAAATTGCTCAGTGGTTAAGAGCACATACTACTCTTACAGAGGACCTGAGTTTGGTTCCCAGCACCCTCATTGGGTAACTCACCACTTCCAGGGAATCCAATGCCCTCTTCTGGACTCCTTGGGCACTGTATGACATGTAAAACCCCCTCCCCGCAACATACACACTTGCATATCCACATACATACACACTCATGCATAATCAAAAGTAAAACAATAACTCTTAAAAAAGACAAAGTCACTAAGAAAGACACAGGGATCGCCCAACGACAGAGAAATGGATGAGATCTACACGAGCAAACTGGGGGTGGGGGTGGGGGGTAATGGAGGGCAAGGGTCGGGGGAAAGAGAGCTTAGGGGAGCGGAAGGTCCCAGCTAGATCAGGAGCAGAGTAGGAAAACGGAGGGAGATACCATGATGAATGAAGACCCCAGGGGAATAGGAAGAAGCAGAGTGCTAGAGAGGTCCCCAGAAATCCACAAAGATACCTCCACTGTAGACTACTGGTAATGGTCGAGAGAGTGCCTGAGCTGACCTACTCTGGTGATCAGATGGCCGAACACCCTGGCTGTCATGATAGAACTCTCATCCAGTGTCTGATGGAAGCAGATGCAGAGATCCACGGCCGAGACCCAGGTGGAGCTCTGGAAGTCCAGTGGGCAAGAGAGAGGAGGGATTGTATGAGCGAGAGATATTGGAAAAAGCACAGGGACAAATAGCCAAACTAGTGGAAATGTATGAACTATGAACCAATAGCTGAGGAGCCCACATGGAACTGGACCAGGCCCTCTGGCTAAGTGAGACAGTTGATGAGCTTGAACTGTTTGGGAGGCCCCAAGACAGTGGAGCTGGGATCTGTCTTTGGTGCACAGGCTGGCTTTTTGGAGCCCGGGGCCTATGCTGGGACACTTTGCTCAGCCTAGGTGAAGGGAGGAGGGGAGTGGACCTGCCTTAGCTGAGTCTACCAGGCTGGGCTGACTCCCCAGGGGAGAACTTGCTTTGGAGGGAGTGGGAATAGAGGGTGGATTGGGGGGAGGGATGGGGGGTGGGAGGAGGGAGGATGCGGGAATCTGTGGCTGATATGTGAAATTAAGTTAATTATAAAATAAAAATATTTTTAAAAAAAGACAAAGTCAAAATCAAAGCATCGTTTAAGCTGGGAATTCTACCCACAAGTGAACTGATTGGAAGGAAACTCCATTGAAGAAGCCAAGGAAAGAAGCATCGTGTGATGACCAGGTGTGGGGTCAACAGCCAAAGGCATGGAGTTTACTCAAGAAGAAACTACTTATAAGTTATGATCGCAAAACTATTAATCACTGGAAATGGGGCAGCTCAGAAAGGGAGTTGTGTCCAGTGTGTATGGGACAGAAGTTGGGGGAGATTTCACAGTGTTGCTGGCAAACCAGCCCTGACTCTCTGCTAAAAAGGGCCAGGGGAGACTTATTATCCAGGGATGCAAAGGAGAGATTATTTCCTTCAAATCAAAAACCTTTTGCAACCTTCCAGATTTGGAAAGAAGAGTGAGCAAGCCTGAGGGGAAAGAATTTGCATATTTTCATTCTGCCTAAATGCAATCAAAAGGATGTGAACAGAAAAATAGCTTCATTCCATCAAATCCTCCATTTGAAACAAATGGCAGAAAGACCCATGCAGAAAAACAGCGTCTCAGACCAAAGAGCTCTAGATTTACATTTTAAGGCTGTCACAGAAACAAGGAACGTGTTAGATGGAGCTGATTACAGAGTTCAAGAACAGGAGACCCAGTGAACTCGTGTGTCTCACAGGTGACCCTTGCATCCTGTTCACAGATGCACGGGGAACCGCTGATGGAGCTGAGGACTCGTGTCTCACGGGTGACCCTTGCATCCTGTTCACAGATGCACGGGGAAGCGCTGATGGAGCTGAGGCCTAGACTAGCTCGTTGTCTGGGGCTGATGCCCATGGGTAGCTTGTCACTGTCATAAAGGAGAAAGGTAGTAGGCTGGCTTTGTGATCCTGAGTTCCAGGGGACTTGGGGAACTCTCCGATGAAGTTCCAGCTCTGTCCCCGAGGTAGATGCTAACTAGAGCAGCATGGTTCTCCTCTGGAGACAGAGGTCTGGGCAGGGAGGGGAGCCTCTCTAAAGTGTGGCTTCAGAGTATTTAGAGAGACCCTGTGTTCAAAGCACTTAACACGACGTGCAGCACCAAGTGACCCTCAACAACCACAGCTGTTACTATCCCTCATGCCATTTGAGTTAAACTGACTCAAGAGAAGCAGCATCAAGGTGACAGAGTCTCCTGCATGGGGCAGCATCATCCGCATACACACAGCCTCCCCCAAACCTGAGCAGCACTTCTGGTCTCCCCACACACTTCCTGTCACACTGGAGGGTGCATCTCTGTCCTCACCTCCGTTAGAGTAGTCCCTGCATCTTCCAGCCAGTTTCAGTCCTTGCTGGGAGTCTTTGCCAGGGGAAAGTATACGGATGGAGAGTGGAGAGAGTGCCCGACAACTTTCCCATTGACAGACAGCTTAGTGGGAATGTTTGAGAACAAGCAGTCAAAGGGGAAACAGAGAGAGGACTTCCACTTTCAGACAGTGCCTTCCTTCTTCTAAAACAACAAACTCTGGGACTAAGGAGAAGGATTAGCCAGGCGCTGTGCTGTGCACTTATTATTTCAGTGCTGGGCAGGCAGGGACAGGCAGATTCTGTGGGCTTACTGGTCAACCAGCCCAGCCTAATTGCTGAGCTCTGGGGAGAAGTTAAAGAGTGAGAGATCATATCCAAATAAAAGAAACAAAGTAAAGGACGATTGAGGAAGAGAACCTAAGGTTGACCTCTGATCAGCGTGTGTGTGTGTGTGTGTGTGTGTGTGTGTGTATGTGTGCGCACATGTACATGCAAACACACACACCTGTACACATTCCCATGAACACATACACACACAAAGTAAACAAATAATATTGTCGAACTATACATATATATAGGAAGTAGAGATGTATCCCTGTGTCATTTTTAACAAGGACATAAGCTGCATAACAGTACATTCTACATAGGATATCTCCATTGTGTCTGACCAATATCAGATAAAACAACAAGACAGAAACGAGAAATGATCCTAAAGATTCTTGCAGTCGGGAAGAAACTCTTTCACGGGGATGGTTGGCCATGGTTCGCACCCTCCCTGTACCAGATCTGCAAAAAGGAAGTGGTTGGAATTTTAAGGAACTAAAGACTCTGATGGAAAGGATAGAGATGCACCTCTTCAATAGAGGGGGAAGTTTGCAGGGAGATTAAAAGGTCTACTCAGGTCACAGGCCTTTGTGATAGGCAGCGAGACTCTCCCCTCCACGGTCATCTTTCTGGTTACCATTGTGCCTGGCCTGGTGCACTGATGATAACCAGCTGTTACCAGTTCATAATGAAACTTAAATATCTCCCAAGCAGACAACACTAGTTCCAAAGCCTTGCCTTCAAACTGCTGCCAGAGATGACTGCTGAAAACCTAAAAAGGGAATTAACATCTATACAGAGTCTAATCCTGGACCAGCTGTTGTTATGGTATCTCATCCTGGCCTTGCCCGGCCACGAGGACAAAACTTGCATTGCCCTGTTCCCCACTATGCCTAACATTCATCTGGATGAATCATGAATTGACAAGGAACATGGTGTCTATGTGTCACCCAGGTCCCGTTCTAAGCATCTACATGTATGGGCTCCCCAAATCCCAGAATAACTCTGACGGTAAATGATACATTGGAGCTGTCTTCCAAGTTTGTGCCCGTTGGCTTTCCTTGTCCACTGGAAGAGTGATAGACTTCATTGGTCCTCAAGCCTGGGGCTCCACTCCACAGCCCTGGTTCTCCTCCTAGCTCTGTCACTAATAACTGGGATGTCTGCAAGGGTGTTTCAGATCCTCGATTTTAATTTCCTCACCAGATAAATAAAAGCTAAGAAGCATCCGACATCTGCAGTACAGTTATTACTTTCATAGAACCCCAAAGCCAAGAGCCTAAAAAAAAAGCAAAGTGTTTATTTTTCCAATTAAGTTTTGATCTGGATTCTAGGCTTAGGTATCTCATCTACTGAAGAAGCTTTGCCCCAGTGATTTCAAGGGGTGGTTTGCGGCTCCTTACAAACTAGGTTGCCAAGGGAGAAAGGGGGAAGAAAGGTTTCAAGGAAGGAGAGAGAGAGAGAGAGAGAGAGAGAGAGAGAGAGAGAGAGAGAGAGAGAGAGAGAATGATGAAAGGGAGGGGGTGAAGAAGAAAGGAGGCTTAGAAAAATCTGCTTTTTGCCAGGCAGTGGTGGTGCATGCCTTTAATCCCAATACTCGGGAGGCAGAGGCAGGTGGATCTCTGTGAGTTCCAGGCCAGTCTTGTCTACAGAACGAGTTCCAGGACAGGCACCAAAACTACACAGAGAAATTCTGTCTTGAAAAAAAAAAAAAAAGAAAGAAAAGAAAAGTCTGCTTGTCAAATCTGATTTTATTACATGTGGCTCCAGTTATCTCAAAGAGTGCTAAGAAAATTTCAAAGTCTAATTAACTTATTCACATTTTAAAAGGGGTAAAGGGTATAGAAAATGGTCAGGAGTAGAACCCTGGGAGAGAGATAAACTCCTGAAAAAGTAGAGAAGCACCATCACCCTAGGAGTATGACTATCTCTGCCCTTATCATTTGCCTTTATGTCTTACCTGTGGAAAGTAACACTAATTCCTCTATGATGATTAATACTGATTTTCAAATGACGGGATCTAGGATTGCCTGGGAGACAAACCCCTGAGCATGTCCGTGAGGAGATTTCTAGACTGGACTAACTGAATTGGGAAGACCTACCCTGAACGTGGGTGGCGTGATCTCCTGGGATACAGGAAAATAGACTGCATAAACGGGAGAAAACAAGCTGACGGGCAGCATTCATCTCTCTCTATGTCCTGACTGAGGACTCAAGGTGAGCAGCTGCCTCGAGACGCATGCCAAGTCAAGCTGCCATGACTTCCCTACCGTCATCAACGATCCCCTCCAAGGGTAAACGGTAACAAACCTGGAATGCCTCTGCTGCTTTTGTCCGGCATTTTGTTGTGGCAATAAGAAAAGTCACTGATATGCTCTCAAAGGACTGATCACCATCCAAGGAAAGGCATCAATCTTGAGCACTAAGGGCACGCCCTGGAAGATGAGCTTCAGCAGCCAGAATAGTCTCATTTGGGAATAATAAAGGAAGGGACCTAGAGCCTGGGTAAGTTCTATTGACTGTTTCAATTGTGTGTGGCCTGCACCAGAAAACTACAGACTTCATGGGGTCAAAACAACTTGGATGTTCACTATTTGCCTCTCCTTGAGGAGGTCCCTCCCCACCTCTGAGCCTCTGGTTTAAAAGAGCTAATACTGACATCAGCAGATTCCTGCAAAAGTCAGAAGCAAGCCTGCCTCTCCAAAGCATGCAATGCAAATACACGGATATTCAATTACTTGGTTTTGTGTCCTTTTCTCCTTAAAGAAAAACTAAGGGTACTCTCAAAGTTTTGACAGCTAAGGTCAAAGTCATCATGCTGAGGAACATGTCTGGATTAACTGATAAAGGCATCTGTAAAGAGCAGAAGGCAGGGCTGGGGAGATGGGTCTGTCAGGAAAGTGCCTGTTATACAAGCATGAGGACCCAGGTTCAGTGCCCCAGAACCCACATAAAAAACTCCAGGCACAGTAGTGCATACCTGTAATCTCAGTGCTAGGGAGGTGGAGACAGGATGTTCCATGAGTTTTGCTGGTTAGCCAGCCTAGGTAAATCAGTGAGCTCCAGGTTCAATGGGAGGCCCTGTCTTAAAAAATAAGGTGGAGAGTGATTGAGGAAAACACTGGGCATCAACCTATCACACACACACACACACACACACACACACACACACACACACACACACACGGGGGGGGGGGAGGGAGGGAGAAAGAGCATGCACAATATGGCCTTTGTCTTAAGTTATTTGGCATTAATAATAGACCATTCAATTGTTGGTTTTGTCTTCTTGCCCTTAAATTTTTCTTTAAATATAGAACAAAAGCACATAAGCCCAAAACTGCCCCCTTTCTGAGTGACACAGTTACAAGAAGGTAAGAATGAGATGGTGAGAATAGAGCATGTGTGCAGAAGTCGTGAACCACAGGCTAGGATCTTGAATGTATTCCAAAGGCTGGGGCGTTGAAGGCTTCGTGCTAGTTAGCCTGGTACTATTGGGAGGCAGTGGGGCCTTTATGAGATCGGTCTTGGAGAGATGTTGGTCAGACATTGGATGGGATCTCTGCCATTCACTGGAAAGTCTACCACTCTTTGGTAGGAAGTCTTTCGGTCATAAGTACCTTGAAGGGGGTTGTTAGGTTCTATTCTCTTTCTCTTTCACACTGAGCAGTGAGGCAAACTGGCGTCCTCTACCACGTAATTCCTCTCTATGTTGAGTTGCCATAGACCTAGAGCAATGAGGCTGGCCAACCCTGAACTGAACAGACATGAACCTCTCCCTTCTCATTTGGTTCTCTCAAAGTTTCAGGAATGGGAAACGATCAAGCCATTGTCCTTAAGACGGGATAAGAGACTTGGACATAGTACTAAGTACATAGAGTAGTGCAGCTCTCAACATTCATCAGAGATGCCTCTGTGTGTAGTGAGTGGTGATTAATAAGGAGTCTTAAAAATGCCAAAAGTGCAGCATAAGTGATGTGACTGCTCAGTCCTAAATGGAAATATACTGCCCCCCAAACACACACACACACACACACACACACACACACACACACACACACACACACACACACACAGCTCAGGGAACATTTCAGAAGAGGTATCAGAGAGTTTGTAGTTGAGATGCTATCGTCAGGACATGCAGGGTCATTGCACTCACGAACTCACAGCAACTGCTGTTACCTAAACAAGATGTGCAGAGGGTCAAGCCAGTCAACGCTCCGTCATGGTGGGGGGGACACATGAAACCCCACCCCCAGCTAAGGAGCTATTGACAGTTAGTGACTGCTGGCAGGCTACCTGTGCTCCAGTGGATGGCTGTGTAGCCACGCACACATGGGAGGCACCAGCTGGACTCAGTGGGATAAACTAACTAAATGAAAGAGAAAGAAGTTCACCTCTGGTCCTTGTTTATCAAGGCTCAGTATGCATTGTTGGGGTTTTCTATTTTTACTCCTTTGACATGACGTTCACTTGAACTATTAAAAAAAAAAACAGTTGTTATGTTCATAACGGCCTAGGGAGAAAATTACATGGAAGGCCTTTATAGCTCCTAAACTATGTCTCCTCTCCTGCACCACACCCTAATAGTGAGAACAATAATTTACTCATAAAGATTGATACTTGGCATTTGTATGGAAGTTTTTCAGCTATTGCATGAGAATTAAAATAAAATTATCTTCTCACCAAAGGAGTTAGTCACCACCCTGGGCCAAGGCTGAGGCAGAGTTCAGAGGAATCTGAGTACCAAGGATCTTTATTTCTCTGTGAAATTGGTGACTTCCTCATACATTAAAAAATTACATGCCATCTTAAACACCTATTTTCAAAACATAGGCCTGCCTGACAAGGTCTAAAAATAGACATTTCTTCTCAAAACTTTGCTTTGTTTTAACCACTTTTGGTCAAAGTCTTGACTGTCTTTAACACACCCAAGGATGATGCTCTGCTGTAGCACTGCTTGAGGCCAGACAGCTCATATGCCTGTCTGAGAGAAGGAGGGGTGGATAACAATGTAGGAGTGTGTGTATGTGCGTGTGTGTGTGTGTGTGTGTGTGTGTGTGTGTGTGTGTGTGTGTGTGTGTGCCTGTGTGAGTGGATGTGTGCCTGCGCCTGAGTACATATGGAGAAGAAAGCAAAAGGACTCTACATCATTTTCTATTTTCCTGTTTCTCAAACTCTTTGTCCATTTTAGAGAAATGATTTGTTTTACCAAGATTTCCCTGGCTTCTCTCCATCTATAAAGCCCTCTGAACTTTCCAGAACATACTAAAAATCTGTCCCATTTTGTCCCCCACTAGTGCATCCCCCCTGATGCTAACTCAATATTTTTTCCAGTATACGCTTGTGTGGTTCATATCCCGCCAGTGATCAATGAATTAAAGAATAACTGTACAGACTCACACACAGGTCTTCTAACATAGTGTTTATATGTGTTCAATATCTTCAGAATTGTCAAAATAAGGAAAGAGAAAGGACCATCTATCAGGACTTGGTTACCGGAGTACACAGACCCCAGAAGCTATTGTTTATTTCTAGAAAATACTTCCATAAATGTGAGTATGTCATGCAATTTGTCAATTCATTGCTTTTTCGGGTTATAAGTCGCTTATAGTCATGGAATCTTTGTGTGTTTATGTATATATGTTGTATATGCATGCAAGTGTATGTGCCTATGTGTGTGAGTGCAAGTGTACCCATGCCATGGCATATGTGCATCGGTCAGAGGCCAACCTCAGGTGTTATTCCTCACCTTGAACTTCCCTGAGACAGGGTTTCTTGTTTTCTTGTTCACTGCTGTGTGTCCAAGCTAAGAAGCCCACGAGCTTCTGGGGGTTCTCCTGTCTCCACCTCCCGGGTTGCCTTTGGAGCGCTGGGAGGCAGACACAGGCCAGCATCCTCCTGTTTATGTGGGGTCTGGAATCCATCCTCAGCTCCTCACATTTGCATAGCAGGTGCTTTACCCACGGAACCATCTCCCCAGCCTGGCCCTAGGCATTCTGAATCCAAAGAACAAAGACAACAGAAAACAGTGTTTCCCAAACCCAGCGCTTAGACAAAGCTGCAATTAACAGTCTAGGATATTTGTTCCTGGTCTTTAGATGAGGCTTAAATAGATTATATTGGGGTTTATGGAATCCTGCAGCATCATCCTTTTTCACTAAAAATTAGACAAAAGTACTTTTCTTTGTAATTCCAATTTTCAATTATGACAGATGAATACTTTAACAGGATATTATACCACACATATCCTCCCCACCTTCTTATTCAATACAGAATTTCTTCCCTAGATTTTGCCAGCTAAGCTTTTGCTAGCTTTTTCTCATAGTATTTTTGTATTTGTCTCTGTCTACTTTACATATTTTTCCATTTGCTCCTTAACCACTCACATCATTTTTCTCACCCTCCTGAAAAAACCCTTCAACATTCCCTTCACTTAACCCATGTTTCTTTGTGAGCAGTCACCTAACGCTGGCAAGAAGAGGCTGTGAAATGGTGGATAAAGACACCACCCTTGCAGCCATAGGCTATGCATTCGGCAAACTTATTCTTAGGGGATGCTCTAGGATGGACATAAGGCTTCTGGAATCTGATGAACCACACAGTGTGGCTCATCACTTGAAGCCAGCCAGAATGCTAGTTCCTGAGACCAGAGAGTGCTCCAAGGCACTTCTTCGGTTCCCTCTGTATGTGACACACAGTGGGGATGACAGAGGCACACTCCTTGTATATGTATCGGCCTCTCTGTTGTATGTTCTCAGGTTTCACATTGGTTCTCTTTACATTTTCCAACAACTTATCTTTTAAATATAGTATTTTTATTAACTCTTTCAGAATTTTGTACACACATACAACATATTTTTACCATGTTCACCCCAACCATCCCCTAACTAAATGCTCTTCTCTACCTTCTTCCATCATTCCCAACACCACCATGTCGTCTTCTTTTTTGATGAAATACTGAGTCCAGTCTGTGCTGCCCAAATACTCGTGGGGTTGGGATCATCCCTAGGAACATGGTCCATCTACCAGGGGCCATGGCCTTAAAGAAAACTAATTCCCCCTCCTCAGACGCCATCAACTATCAATAGCCTACCTCTATCCATGCTGGAATGTTGACTGGCTTGAAGGGCTAGTGCAGTCTTGTAGAGACAACCACAGCTGTTGTGAGTTCTTGGGTGCAGTGGTCCTGTAAAGCCCAGAAGACACAATCTCCCTGCCCCCTTTTCTCTGATGGTCCCTGAGCCTTGGGGGTTCAGAGCACTTACAGTCACAACCTAGCTTCAGTGCTGAGCACCACGGAGAAAATAAAGCACTACTGAATATCTTTACTCCTGTCCATGAATCGGGAGAAAAGATGAGCGAGATTTAAAGGTAACTGTCAAATGAGACACTGAGAGGATACACAATGATGTTACTGCACACACAGGCCCATATGTGGGTTGAGAGTATCTTCCAAAGTTGTGTGGGCTGGAAGCTTGGTCCTGAGTGTGGTGGTATTGAGGTAGTCAGACTATTAAGATACAGAACCTGCTGGAAGCTTACTGGTCATTGGTGCACTGTCCATGGTTGACAACGGAGTACATTCTTACCAGATCCCTATTGGTTCCCTCAAGAGTAAGTCATTTCAAAAGAGCAGTATTTCCCCTAGAAATTTTGTCCCCTTCATTTTCCCTTTTCACCATAAAACTGGTCTCTCCCTCTCCTGTGAGATCCTACCATGACGTCATCTACCATCTCGTGAGGTAGTCAGGGGGTAAAACCAACAGTCAAACCATCCACCTTAGCCTGGAGCTGGAGCTCAGTAGTAGAGTGTTCGCCTGACTTGTATGAAGTTGAGTTCTCAACCCCACAAACAAAAGCAAAACCCTATCAACTCTCAGAAATGTGAACCAAGCAAACCTTTCTCCCTCTTTTTTTAAACTTCTGGAAAGACATGTGGATTTATATGGTATTTTATCTTCATTATCATTCTTAGGTCTTGGTTTCTTCATCAATGAAATGACCACGACAGTAGTAACTCCACCCAGGAATATTTTAAAGACTGTGTTAATCACACATTAGTGTTGGAGACAACATGTACCGGTACCTGTAGATATTTTTCCTGGGCACTTAGACGGCTTGGGAGGCCCTCCTGTCATCATGGTTTACATCGGTGATGGTTAATCTTGATTGCCAACTTGACAGGAGCTAGAATCATCTTGGAGATACCTCTGTTGGCATGTCTTTGAGTGAGTTTCTAGACTGGGTTAGCTGAAGTGAAAAGCCTCACCCTGGCCTGAGCAGCACCATCCTGTGGGAGTCCAGGCTGCATAGAAAGGAGAAAAGGAGCTGAGCACTGTCCTTCATCTTCCTGACTACGGACACAAAGTGACCAGCTGCCTCATACTTCTGCTGGCAGGCCTTCCCCAATCATGGGCCACACCCTTAAACAGTGAGCCAAATAAACCCTTCCTCACATTGTCCTGTTGGGCATTCTATCACAGAAACAAGAAAATGACTAATGCAGTATCCTTGACTATAATAAGGTCATCTCTCTATTACTGTCTGTTCATGGCACTTACTTCTATGGTCAAGAGAATTAGATGCAAATACTTGACTTTTTTGACAAATTTTTGCTTGTATTCAGTTGGGCCTTTTCACCCTTTGTCTTTTTTTAAAAAACAAAATAAAGTCAATGATTTCTTGTAAATTGCCAAAAACATACTCTCAGAGCAGGCCAGCACCACACAGGTACCATCATGCTGTGATTGGCTCCTGCTCAACAGGGTCTTTGGTACAGAAGGACTCAGAAGACACAGCATTCACTATGTAACAGGTCCTTCCTCATCTCTCCAGCGAACTCTCAAGTTTGTGTGTGTTCATGTGTGGACAGGTTCAGGTATATGGTTGGTGCCCATGCATGTGAATGTGTGGGTGTGTGGGTACATAGGCATGCACAGGAAGGAGGTCAGAGGACAACCTCCAGTGTGGTCCCTTAGGAGCTATTCACCTTATCCGAGATGCTGCCAGCCTAGGACTCACAAAGTGGGCAAGACTGCCTGGGCACTAAACCCCAGGGATCTTTACCTCCTCATTACTGAGATGACCAATGTGTGCCACCATGCCCAGCATTTTGTAATATGGGCTCTGGAGATTAATCTCAGATCTGCTTTCGAGGCAAGTACTTTAATGGTTAAGTTACCTTCTTAGCCCAAGTCTCATTATCTAAAGTAGACAGTTGGTAAGAGAGGAATTAGCTGAGAAGCTGGGTGTCTGGGTCCTGTTGGGGATGGAAGGAGGAGCGCTGAGTCAGATCTCCCAGAGAAGATGTGCCAGGCTCTTCTTAGAGGCCCAAGGAGGGAGAGATGGTGGATGGCCAAGGAAGCTCCTGCCTGGGGCAGCACAGGGAGCCAGGCTGAAGACCTAGGCTGGGAGAGGTGAAAACAACTTCATGGAGGGATGGACTGCATGTCTCCAAACGGGCTTTCTGCCAGCAATGATGCCTTCAGTCACTGACTGTGCTGGGCTCACCTCCAGCCGTAGGGATTCGCAGCCTCGGTTTTGAAGGAACCCAAGCTCATAACTGCTGATTTTATTTAAGTGTTTTCTATTCTTTTGTTGCTCACCAGAGGTTTGCCTGCTTCTCATGTCAGTGTTTGTCAATTCTAACTTTCTGATTTGAAAAGTTGTTTTTTACTTTATTACCCCTTATTAATCTTGTTGCCCCCATCAAGTGGTGTGTGTGTGTTTATGTCTCTTTGTGTGACTGTGTGTGTGTCTGTATGTGTATATCTGTGTGTATGTCTCTGTCTCTGTGTGTGTGTGTGTGTGTGTGTGTGTGTGTGTGTGTGTGTGTGTGTATCTTGTGTGTGTGTAAGGCAGGTTGATAGAAATCAGGTGTCTTCTATTACTCTGCCCTTCATATTTGAGACACACTCTCTCACTGAACCCTACCTGGCATTTTGGCCAGACTTGCTGGCCAGTGAGTCTCAAGGATTCACTTGTCTTTGCCACCCTGGAGTTACAGGCACCTACTACCACCCTCAGCTTTTTATGTGAGTCCTGGGGGTCTGAACTCAGCTCCTCCTGCTTGGGCAGCATGTGCTTTATCCGATGAACCACTTCCCAGTCCGTAAATAGCAGAGTATTCGCAGCCAGCATGTGTACACGTTCTCATAGACTTCAATTCACAATACATAAGGCAATGTAAATGCCTTCTACTGTTCTACCGTGTTATTTAGAGAATAAGATGAGAAAAAAATGTCCATACCTGTTCAGTGCAGATGCAGCCATCAGGGCCATCCACAACCTAAGACTGGTTGAATCCCAGGATGCTGAACCGGAGAATTCACAGGCTGTTCATCTAACTCCAAGGGACTCTCTGGGGTTGGTGCCATGGCCATGTACACCATCCAGATGGGTACACTGGGACACAAAAGGTCAAGTAACTGGTCAGAAGCTGTAATTACCAGGAAAATGTAAGGGTCTAAATCTGTGCTCTAGGCACTCCATCTTCGGAGTCCACATTTAGATCACTTCCCATGGTGCCAATCCATAGTAACAGGCACCATCTTCAGGTGTTGCTGTGGGATTAGCCCTTGCTAAATGGTGTGCATTCTGAGTGCAGTGAGGGAGTTCATGCAATGCCACCACAGAGGATGCTGTTATCCCTGCTTACGTGTGAAGAAGCCACAGCTGAGAACTTGAACTTGCCTCTGCTTTTTCACATAGGGGAGAAGAGGGTAAAAAATGGACAGGTGAGGATGACGCCCACTGGAGTGGTTCTTCCCATCATCATCCTGCAGGCCACCCTTCTTTTCTCCATATCTTTTGGAATAGCTGTACAACTCAGTTCCAGTTGGATTTCTCCGTGTCCCGTGCCCAAAGTGTATGGCATCTTCAACAATAGGGTCCTATCACCCAGCTCAGGGGGTCACACAAGAACAATGGCAATGGCTTGTGTTACCTGGGGGAGGAAAGTTAATCTTCTCCATTCAGGACCACATATTAGACAACACTAGCCTACCAGGTGAGGGATGAGCCCTTTTGCACCAGCGGTATGACTGTGCACTCCCACCCGCTTTCTGACTGGATCTGAGGCCTGCCCCACAGGAAGAAACTCATGTTCAGTACTTGAAACCTGATCAAAAGCCTGTGGCTGAAGAGATCCCAGGCCCTAGGGAGGACTTTACCACTGATGCTTTATTCAATGAATGTAATTAAACTGCCCTCTACATATTTCTCTTTATATTCTTAAACCAGCGCTTCCTGCTCTCAGCCTTCATCCTAGTCTTTTAAATGTGGCCAACGGTTAATGCAGAGACTCAAAACTGGTCAAAATATTGAGAATTAAGTGACAGTTATGTCAGCCATAAACAGGATATCTGTATCACCTCTTCCACGGCTTGTGGAGGGTTGTGGAAAAGGAAGTGGAAGGGTTGGGAGAGCCGGATTCAGAAGAGCCCTGTCTTCTGTTGTCAGAACATAAGACAGCTGTGGCCACCTGCACAAGACCTGTGAATGCACACATATATGCACACACACACACACACACACACACACACACACACACACACACAGAGAGAGAGAGAGAGAGACTGAGAGAGGAGAGAGTGAGAGGAGAGAGAGAGAATAGAAGGAAGAACTAGTTAGGAAGGGGGAACTAGTTAGGAAGGGGAAGGGGTGATCAGGAGTGGAAGTGAGTGTAATGGAGCTGAATATGACCTTAATACACTGTTTGCATTTATGAAATTGTAAAAAACATTAATTTAAATGTGTTAAGATTTTTAAAATGAAAAAAAAGATCTGCACTCAAGAACTGTACTCAAGTCATCTGAAACAAGAATCGTAAAATTTCAAAAGAAAAGAACAAGTCAGTTCACCTTAAGCTTGAATAAGGGCCATAAGACTGACTTGCCAAACAATTCCAGGAGAATCCACAGAGACCAGGCGGCTTGCCTTGCAGGCTGGGTGGGTGCTCGTTAATAGAGAGCTTGCGTTTCCAGGCTGCTGGCTCACCGTGGAGTTGAAAGTCTACCCACAGGTTTGATTGGACTTCAAGAGATCTTTTCTGTTTGGAGGCCCACACCCAGAGACCCCCCAGGTCATAGGCGTGTGTCTTGTAAATTAATGATGAAGAAACAGGGATTGCCCAAGAGTAGGCTCACCCTGGGACAGCTTCTGGGGACCTTTAGATTGTGCAGAGCTGCCTGAGATTGGGCACTAGCCACGGAGCGGAGCGTAAGGATGGGAGGATCCTTGGAGGAGGCGAGACTGAGGGTGTAATAAAGGGATCGCTGTCCTTCCTGTCTCCTCAACACACAAGGAAACGGAAGTCGAAGCTAGGAATGAGTGGGAAAAAAGGCCTGTGAAGACAGTGCCTCAGTCAGCGGAGTGCTTGCATGACAAAAATAAGTGCTGAAATCGATCCCCAGTACCCACATAAGACAGCCTGGCATTGAGGACTATTTCAGAGGGAGAGACTGACTGGATTTTTTTTGACTAAAAACCAACTAACTAAACAACAACCAAACCAAACTGAACCAAAGGGCAGGGCACCTAAAGAATAATATCCCAGGTTCATCTCTGGCCTCGATATACATGCATACACACACACACACTCACACACACACACACACACACACACACACACACACACACACACACACAGAGGCGCGCGCGTGCGCGCACGCACACATGCAGGGAAGCAAAATCACGAGCCAAGAGCAAAGGAAGTTCTTTGGTCACCTACTAAGGCTGTATTATTTTATTGAGTAACTTTAGCAACGTTAGGAGAAAGGCGATATGCCCATTTTACCAATGAAGCCACTGAGGCCTAGAGAAGTGATATGGAGCCATGACCCAGCAGCGGCAGCTCCTCACGCCTTGAGGACTCCTGATTTCTGAGTCACTATGCTCCCAGCCTCAGGAGGAGGAGGTATGGAGGCAGCTCACTAGCAAAGAACAGGCCTGGAGGAGAGCAGCTGGAGCCTGCCTCTAGAAGAGATCTGCCTTCCAAATAAAGGGCCCCCAGAAGCCAGGTAGACAAGTGTGTCTGAACCACAGAGAGGCAGAGCAGGGCCCCATCTGTGCTGGGCCTGGCTGAGGGAGGGACCTGAAAAAGGCGGGGACTGGGGATTCTGAACTACAAGTCTGGGAGGGAGAGAAGGGACCAGAGAGAGAAGGCAGGAGCTAGAGGGCTCAAGTGGTGAAGGACCAAGAGGAGACTGGGAGTGTTTTCCTAGGATGCATTGGGCTCTGGGTTTCACCTCTACCACAGCAGAACCCAGGCACAGTCCGGCACATCTGTAATCCCAGTGTTGGGAACAGAAGGCAGGGAGATCAGAAGCTCACAGTCATCCTCAGCTACACAGTGAAGTCAAGGTCAGCCTGGGCCACAGGAGACACAGTATCTCAAATATGATGAACACGTGCCCAGGAGTAGCCCCCAAACCAGACCAGCTAACCCCTGTGAGCATCACGTCCCTGCCAACGCCACGCTGTGTTCTAAAAGCTATTTCTCTGACTTTGAAAACTAGGGATCACATTTTTACAAATAAAACAAAGACTAACCTTCCATCCTAAAGCCCCTAAGTCATTTGAGTTATTTGGGGGGAGGAAATAGAAACAGTACAGTGCAACCTTTTAAAATTCAAGGTTTAGAGAGAGGCAGAGAGTGGAGCTCCTGCCCTCTACCCCCACTAGTTCTTCCCGGTCTCGGAGCATCAGCCCCAGGAACAGTTTCTGTTCTAACAGAAATGTGCACACATATCGGTTTTTACGATCCCCTCTCTATGTAATATATATGTATTTTGTGCATTTTGCACAATATCTTTATATATTCATGTGCATATAAAACATGTTTATATGTATTGCACAAGAGACTGACATACACTCCCCTCTCAGTGATGTTTTCTTTCTACTCACTTTCCACGTCAGCCCACACCTCCCAGCTCCTTCCTTTCACTGGTTGCCCATTAGCTCATCTTGTGGGTACATTATAAAAGTTTTATTTTTCAGGATTATTAGTTTTTAGAAGGAGTCTCGTATATCCCTGGCTGGCCTCAAACTCAGTATGCAGTTGAAGACGACCTTGAACTTCTCATCCTCCCAAGTGCAGGGATTACAGGCATGTGCCACACCTGCTTTATGCAGTGTTGAGGGTGGAACCCAGTGAGTGCTTCCTGTGTGCTAGGCAAGCACTCAGATGACCGAGCCACATCCCGACTCCTGTTATAAAAGCTTTGGGGAGCACTCGATTAATGGCCATTTTATTCCCCATTTCTCCTCCTATGATAATAAGCAACAGTGACGTGAATAAACTTGTACATGCATTCTGAAATTGTTTATTATATACATCATATGTTTCCCGATGACCCCCCCCCCCCCAGTGCTCTCCGCCAGCAGGAAGCAAGAATGAGTTTCCAGCTGATCTTTTGTATGGTCCCACTGACTTATATGCCTGGCCAAGGGCATAAAGCCCATTTCCCAGCCACTCAGCAGCAGTAGGCATCAACCCTTTCATTTTTGCACATTTGATAAATTATAAAAATTATCTGTTGCTTTCCTTTAAAATTATGGGAGAATTGTCCATTTTTAAAATACTTGCCTGTTCAGAAGCTTTTCTTCTTCTTTTCTTTCTTTCTTTTTTTTTTTTTTTTTTTTTTTGGTTTTTCGAGACAGGGTTTCTCTGTGTAGCTTTGCGCCTTTCCTGGAACTCACTTGGTAGCCCAGGCTGGCCTCGAACTCACAGAGATCCGCCTGGCTCTGCCTCCCGAGTGCTGGGATTAAAGGCGTGCGCCACCACCGCCCAGCTTCTTTCTTTTTTTTTTAAAGTCTTTATTTGCTATTATTCTGGGTGGGGAACACTCATGTCCTGGTTGGATGTGGAAGTCACAACCTGGACCAGCTGTTGTGGGTCCCAGGCTCATTATGCATTTGGACACTTGGTCTCTGCTGGTGGTACTGTTCAGGAAGGTTGCAGGACTTTCAAGGGTGGAGCCTCACTGGAGGAAGTGAATCACTAGGGGTGCATTTGCAGTTTTATAACCTGACCCTACCTCCCCTTCTCTCTGCTTCCTGATTGGCATGCAGCCTGATACTCCTGTTGCCTTGATGAGGTCCCAGCCATGATGGGAAGTATCCTCTGTGGATTTAAAGGCAATGTGAACCCTTTCTCCTTACATCATTTCTGTCTGATTATTCTACCACAGTAAGAACAGTATTGTTGAGGTGGTGGTCTTTTCCTTCCATCGTGGGTTCTGGGGATTGAACTCGGATCTCCAGGCTTGTGCAGCAAGCATTTTTGTAGACAGTGAACCATTTTGCCAGCCTTACTTTTTAGCTTTTGAATTGTTACTTTTTTCTTATAGATTTTTTTACAAGCCGATTCCCTTGTGATACATATAACAATTTTTTTACTATGTCTTTTTAGTTTTTGTGTATGTTTTCTTAAGGTTACTTTGATTTTCAAATCACCAGCATGAGAGCTGTTTGTGTTTATGGCCTCTGAATCACACATCTACTTTGTAAGAGCTCCTTACATATGTGTTTTCTAGAACACACACGGTTTTGCATTTGTACATGTTTAAACCCTCACTCAGTACAGCTGCAATGTTTTTTGCTGTAAGAAATATATACCTTACTTTGCCCCAAGATTATTCCCAAACCAATTTTAAAATAATCTCCCCAAGAGGAGAGTGATGGTATTTAACCACAATTCTAGTATTTGGGGGGTGGAAACAGTAGAATCAGTAGTTCAAAGTCAGCCTTGGCTACAAGATAGCAAATCTGAGAACATCCTGGGCCACATAGGAACCTATCTCAAAAACAACTAACAAACAGTAAATAAATAAGTCCCCCTTTCTGTCACTATTTTAAATGTTACTTTATTTCATATTTACCACCAGCAGATAGTTGTGTCTATTTCAGTGTTTACTTTTTTCATATAAATTTTGTCTAATATTCTCAGATTCCCAAAAGATAACAACAGCAAGCCTCTCTTGGTGCTTTAAGTTTGCATTTAGAAGTTTTGAGCAAATAGTTCTACAAAATTCAAGCTTTGTATTGTTGAGCTCAGTGGATATTTTGTTGATAGGAATGATTTCTGTGACTCTTGTGACTCTTGGGTCTAAAATTATCTTCATTTAAGACCTGCACATCTATCAGTTAAGTTGGCATAGATATAGGGTATCTTCAGTTATAATTACTAATGGAATTCTCACTCTCCTCTGAGGTATTCATTTTGCACATTCATGTGTTAACCAGTGCTCTAGCAGATTTTTCTTTCATGTTCTGTTTTTCTAAAAGTTTCATACTCTCTCGGTTTTTTTGCTATGTAACTATGTATTAAGATAAAAAGTTTAGTGTCTCCCTTACAATATTTACCTCTGTTATTTCTCTTTTACCCAGTTGTAATGGTTAGAACGTCTAATAATGATGTTAAAATTATGACAATAACTATCCCTATTTCATTTCTGGCTTTAAAGAAAATATTTTTATTATCCGTCACAATGTGCAACTCTGAATTTTTGTTTGGAGGTTATTTATCTATCCCTATCTAAAATATTTTGTTAATGTTCATAACTAGAAATAAATGTTCATCTCCATCTTACCATAGTTAAAACTCTCTGCACAGTATTGCTTCACAAAGTGGTTGTTTTTAAATTAGAAGTGACTGTTTACTTGGTGACATCTCTTTTAAATAGACATTGATACTGTCAAGTTTGTATCCATATTATAATGTGATACAGATAGTAGACAGATGTTTAAATTGTAGAAATTCGTTTGTTTATTTTATGTGTATGAGTGTTTTGCCTCTGTAAATGCATACACCATACCATGTGTGCAGATACCCTCAGAGGTCAGAAGAGGTCATCAGAGCCTCTGAAGCTGGAGTTACAGGCCATTGGGAGACACCAGATGTAGGCGCTGGGAACTGAACCCGGGTCCTCTGCAAAAGCAGTAAGCATTCCTGGCTGCTGAACCACTTCTTCAGCCTTGACATTCAAACTGTGAACTTTCTCTTGCCTTCCGGGATAGAATCTTTACTGATAGAAACTCATTATTTTGGGGTGGTCTGAGTCTTCTTCAACATGCTAACATTTTAAATGTTAAATTCTGTGTGTGTGTGTGTGTGTCTATGTGTTTTTGCCTGTGTATGTGTGTGTATTTGCATGTGTGTGTATGTGTGTGTATTTGCATGTGTGTGTGTCTATGTGTATTTGCATGTGTATGTGTGTGTGTACATGTGTGTTTGTATGTGTGTGTGTATGTATGTGTATTTGCATGTGTGTGTGCACATGCATGAGTGGGCGCATGTCATGGTACATGGGTGAAGGTCGGAGGACAACTTTCTGAAGTTAGTTCTCTCATTCCACGCTGGGTTCTGGGGGTCAGACAAAGGTCATCATCAGGCTTGCAAGGCAAGAGCTTTAGCCACTGACCCACCTCATTGGACCAACAACCATGTAGAGTGTATATACATACTCTCATAAATGGGTGTGTGTACGTGGGTGAGTGGGTGTATATGAGCTGTGATCAGTGTGGACTTGTTTATTTATTCTCTCCCTACCGGTCTCCACTTCCCCTAGCCTTTGAATGCTTCATGGCAAAAGCTATCAATTCTGTGCCCAACTCCTCCACCATGCATACCATTGAGGTGGCATCTTTACTTATCGACAGCACTGAGTCTGTGGGAGTGTCAATATCAATATCAACATAATGATAGCTCAGTAAATATTTGATCCTCAAATTGTGGGCAATAAGTAGTCATATGAGATATTGATTGTGTAGCCAAATTTAAGATCTGAGTGTCATGTACTTTAGTTTACTCAATCTGGCAGCTCAAGTTGTTGAGGTAAAGAGCTGAGACAATCAATAACATAGAGCAAATGATGGCTGACACTGTCAATCATGCTTGTCTCTCAGAGGAACTCCTAAGAAGGAAGCCACTGAAATTTCCCAGGCCGGGAAGCACAGGGGGCCAAATGTGAAGGAGGATATTTGTAGAGAAGCTTTTGGGTAATTTTCCCCTCTGTTGGTTGATTTTTAATTTGGGGTGTGTGTGTGTGTGTGTGTGTGTGTGTGTGTGTGTGTGTGTGTGTGTGTAAAAGTCAGAGAACAGCTTGAAGGAGTCGGTTCTCTCCTTCTGCCATGTTAGTCCCAGGCTTGGCAACACGTGTCTTTGCCCTTTGAGCCGTATTGTGGGCCCTGTTTGTGGAATTTTAACCTCTGATCTTGGAACATGCCTGTGGTTTAAAATGCTTACCTGACTTTAGACTATTACGATCATAAAAATGAAAGAAAGAAAAAAAACCAAACAGACTGACTAGGTTTATAGCAGTGACTAATACCATAAAGTAGGAAAACAAGTAAATGGGCATGTTTAGGGAATGAAAGTAGTGATTTTTATTTTTTTTTAAACTTGCCCTTGGCACTTGGCTGAGACATCCACAATAAAGCTCCCAGACCTTGTCACGCTCCGTGAAAACAATGGCAGGCCCCAGAGACTTAAGTGTAGCCTGTCAGACATCGAGTCACCCTTAATTAGGCCTGGAGAAAACCATTTGTTGGGTGAGCCGGTGGACCCACGGTGGAGGCCGAGGTTGGTGACTGCCTAGTCCAGCCTGGGGAAACTCAAGGCTGCAGTTATCTGTGGCTTGCTCCTACATGTCTGCTCACCAATCTAGAGAGTAGAAGGGTTGGTAGGTACATAGAGACAAGTCATGAGAGGAGAGGCCACAGATTTCCCAAGCAAAACTAGGTGGGAACCTCAGGCTCCTGGGTATGAAAGCAGCTTTGGTACAGAACTTCCAGTGGGTGGGACCATGCAGGAAAGTCCTCAGTCTTCTTAGCTCTTTGTTGTCTAGCCAGAAAACAAAACACCACATTTTACCCTTCGTGAGGTGGCCCTGCCAAACTCTTGGCCTCACCTCTGTGTTAAACACCTTGCAGAACACACACGGGTCACAATTTATTTTGCTTCCCAAGAGGTACTCTGTTCTCCCCTTGCAATAGTTAAATTTAATTGTCAATGTAGCACAACCTTGAATTACCTGGGGAAAGTCTTAATGAGGGATTATCAACATTGGGTTAGTCTGTTGGCATGTCTGTGGGTGATTGTCTTAATTAAGTTAATTGATGTGAGATGATGGAGCCCATTGTGGGTGGCACCATTCCCTAGGTAGGGGTCTTGATTGTATAAGAGAGGAGAGATCTAACTGAGCACCAGCAAACAAGAGAGTGAACATGAATTTACTCTTTCTTTCTCTGTTCCTGATGGTGGAGGAGACATAGCCAGCCACCTCTACCTCCTGCCTAGACATTCCTATTATTATGGACTGTAACCTGGAATTGTGAGCTAAAATAAGCCCTTTCTCCCCCATGATTGTGGATCAAAGTGGTTTGAATGAGATGTCCCCCATAGTCTTAGGCAGCTGAACACCTGATCCCCAGAGGTGGCACTGTTTGGGGAGGCTTAGGAGGTACAGTCTTGATGAAGGGATTATGTCACTGAGGGTGGGCTTTGAGATTTTAAGGTTTTACCTCACTCCCAGCTTGCTCTCTCTGCTTCCTGCTTGCAGTTTAAGATGTGAGCCCTCAGCTTCTCCTCAAGCCATCATGCCTGCTATAGGCTGCCTGCTGTGGGCTTCCTGCCTACCATCAGGGGCTCTAACCCTCTGGAACACGAATTGCAACAAACTCTTTCTTCTATAAATTGTCTTGATCTTGGTGTTTTATCACAGAAACAAAATAGTCAATAATGTATAACTTATTGTGGCAACAGAAGAAAACTAGAACAGACCAGTGGTTCTCAACCTTCCAATTGCCATAAAATGATTTTCTATTATAAACTGTAATTTTACTACTGTTATGAATCAAAATGTAAATATCTAATATACGGGATATCTGATATATTACCCTTGTGTGGGTTGTGGTCCACAGGTTGAGAACCACTGCTCTAGACCCTGAAGCTTCATCTAGTTCTGCTGCAAGACCTCACCTAGTCATCGTTATCTCGAAAATGTCTATCTCTTTGTAGACACCTTCTGTGACCCTACTATCTGCAGTGACACAGATCTGCCCACACCATCACAGAAGTCTAGGGTCCCCCCAATAGAGCCATTGCTACACACTTTCTATTGGGATTGCTCGGATGCCTGCTTCTTCAATCACCCTGTGACCTTGTAAAAGGCAGAATCCATGCCTTCATTTGCTTCATACCCTGAGCCAACCCCTGGCACAGAGGAGCTTCCATAAATAACAAATATTTTAAAAGTTTTGTGAGTAATGGCTCCAGCCTTCCCTGACAGATGAGGGCATGGGGATTCTGAATGAATGGTACATAACACTAACTTGAGTAGGTCTGTCTTCAATAGCAAACATTTTATTCTACACCCCTTGACTGCTGCGAACACCTAGAATGTACTCAGCCCTGTGCTGCTTGCCATGTGATATATAAACTCAGAGACCAGTTTGACTTAGTAACACATTATAATCTATATCTCATAGACTGTCCCTAAACATGGATAAGAACCAAGATTTAAGTAAACTACATGTATGGTCACATGTACCTGTATGTACTTATCCAAGTATGTTCAGAAGTGTGTGTGCCTGTACATATGTGTGAGTGTGTAGGCCAGAGGTCAGCCTAAGGTGCTATTTCTCAGATGTCATCCACGTTTAAAATTTGTATTTATTTATTTACTATTTTTTATGTATATGAGTGTGTGCCTATATGAGTTTATGTGTACCAAATACATGCAGAAAGCCAGATTAGGGCATTGGATCTCCTGGAATTGGAGTCACCGGCAATTGTGAACTACCAACGGTGCTGGAAATCAAACCCAGATCCTCTGCAAGAGAAGTAATCATTCTTAACTACTGAACTGGTGGGTTAGGTTAGAGTGGTTGGCCAGTGATCCCCAGGAATCTGCCTGTCTATACCCCTTAGCACTGGGATCATAAGCACATGGTGTGAACGGCAGGATTCTTCTTCTTCTTCTTCTTCTTCTTCTTCTTCTTCTTCTTCTTCTTCTTCTTCTTCTTCCTCCTCCTCCTCCTCCTCCTCCTCCTCCTCCTCCTCCTCCTCTTCTTCTTTTCTTCCTCCTCCTCCTCCCTCTTCTTTTGACATGGGTATTGAGCTCAGAACCTCATGTTTGCATAATGTCTTAGTTACTTTTCCATTGCTGTGACCAAAGGAACTTATAAAGTGAAGCATTTAATTTGTCTAATGGTTTCAAAGTGTTAGAGTCTATGATGGCAGAGAGAAGGAACATCTGGGGTCTTTTATCTTGGTCCACCATCAAGACACACAAAGAGAAATCACTGGAAACCCCATGAGTCTTTTTGAAACCTCCAAGCCCTCACCCAATGACACACGTCTTCCAACACATACCTTCCAATCCTTCCCAAACTGTTTCATCAACCAGGAACCACACATTCAAACATATGCGCCTCTGGGGGACATTTTCATTGAAACCACTAGATGTAGCAAGTGTTTAATGACTGAGATGTCTCCTGAATTCAGATAAATCATTTTTTTAATATTTAAGGTAATATGTTATGCAGCCATCAGTCTATTAAAAGCACTCAGCATTGTATCTACCTGATTTTAAAGCAATGCACGGGGGAGAAAAATAAATTCATATTTGAATACAGGATCTATGCTGCCCAGATTGTATGACTTTTGGCAAGTTCAAACACATTTGAATCTCATCTTCCTCAAATATCAACACAGAACTAAACAAAAGAGGAGGATCAGTGGGATAATGCCTACGGAGAACTTAGCACCTAGCAGTCAGCATCATCTTTCCTGGCACTTAGTACTCCCTCCAGAAATAGCAACTGATGCCTTTGTGCTACAGGACACCCAGCTTCATGGTATTTGTGAGCACTCATACTTGATGTTACATACATAAAAACATTCCTTTTGTCTGTGAGCCATGTTTTTAATTTATGGTGACCCACTGTGTGCTCAGATTCCATGCCAGTGGAAGGCTGCTTTGGAGCACACATTCTTTTCTTTCCGGATCCTTCTAACAGGTGAGAAAAACTTTGAGCTTCTGAAGGTCAGTCCAAGGTGTTGCATGTGTTACCGACAGCCAAGTTCAAGTCTGTACAGGTTCTGTGTGCCTGACGCTTGCTCATCTGCTCTCCTGGCTGATGGGAAGGTGGGGGCTAGAGAAGGGGAGGCACTGAGAACGGGATTCTGAAGAGCCAAGCCTGCTGTTTTCCAGCCCTGCTTGGTACCAAGCCGTGGAATTGCTCGGCCGTCTGCTCATCTAAGACAGGAGCTGCTTTGTGCCGTTCCCTGAACTAATCCCTAGCATCCAGGAGCTTCAGCAAAGACTACACGTAAATGCTCAGTGAATAATGCTCCGTCTTTCCTTCCAAAGACAAGGGACTAGGGTTCAGAATGAACAACACAACCCTAAACTCACAGCATAGCTGCCTTCATCATCTGTCTTAGGGGAACTGTGGAGGACTGTCGTGTCTGGGCATAACCATTAACTCCTTCTCCTGTGGGGACAATTTGAGTGCCTCCACCTCATGTTTTCACGTGTCCATCCTTCCCAGGTGTAAGATTCCTTTCAGGAGATAAGCAGGGTCTTCTTTTTAATCTTGAATACAAGCACCTTGCAAATGACCAAGCATATAGAGGATCTTCGATGCCTATCTAATAAACAAATGAATATTTTTGGGTTATTTTTTGTGTATATGTGCACATCTGTGTGTGCATGTACATGTATGTTACTAGGCGTGAAAAAGCTAGAGGACAACCTCAGGTGTTGTTCCTCAGGTGTCATTCATCTTCTTTTATTTTAAAGTACTTACTTATTTTTATTTTATGTATCTGGGTGATTTTCCTGACTCTATGTCTGCACACTGGCCAAAGAGACCAGGAGAGGCCATCAGATCTCTTGAAGTGCCTGAGAGCTGCTTGTCAGCCTCCACGTGGTTCTGGGAACAGAACCTGGCTCCTCTCCAAGGTAAACAAGTACTCTCTGAACCTCAGAGCTATCTCTCCAACTCTGCTATCTTGTCTTTTTGAGACAAGGTTTGTTGCTGACCTGGAGCTTAGCAATTAGACTAAGTGGGCTGACCAGTGAACCCTGAAAATCATCCTGCCTCTGCCTCCCCAACACTGGGATTACAAACACCCTCCATGACACCTGGCTCATTTATGTGAATTCTCTAAATCAAACTCAGGTCCTTAGCAAGGCAAGTACTTTACAGACTGAACCAACCCTGCAGTCTGGAAGTAAACTTTAAGTGTGATTATGGGGTGTAGCAAGGTGGTAGATGTTGGTTGAAGAGGATCAATTTCACTGCAGCAATTTTTAAAAAAAAATGAGATTAGTTGCACAAAGTTTGTGTTTGTAGAGGTAATAGAGTGGTGTCGAATAGAGAGAACTAAATAGAATAAAATTCCCCTGAAGACAGTGGCTTTCTGAAAAGAGTGATTTGTTGCTGGCCAATCTCTCCTCCCTCCCCCATTCCATTTGATTTGCTGGCTTCAAATTTGGTTGAAGATCTCATCTGGACAAGGGTATTCAAAGGAAAAGAAATAAACAGAGCTTTTAGAAACTGTGTTGGGTTAGCACGAACATCTGGAAGCCTCAGGAGCCATTCAGACAGTAGGCTTTCACTGCTGGTGGCTTCCAGACTCCCAGGACTGTGTGGAAGGCTACTGAACTTAGATAACATGCCATGGAGTCTCTGTCTCACAATCTTTGGGAGCTGTGTCTGTTCTCCCCCAAAACATTTTCCAAATTTAAAAGGGGCAGAACTCCAAACCTGTGAAGTCTGAGACCAAATTCCCTGCCAATGTTTTAAGATGGAGAAGATAAAAAGCTGCCAGCCTGTCAATCAAAGGACAGATTAGTCTTAGAAACAGAGAGGAAACAGAGGTGAGAGAAATGAATCCAACCATATATGCGACCTAGGCTGAACCCAGCCCAGCTCTGATTCGATGGGGGCGCGGAGCCCTTACTGATCTGGTTGACATGAGAGATGGAACTCCTGCCAGTGGGAAATATTACCCAGAGCTCTATAATTCCTTGTAGTAAGATGTCTGGCATATGATTTTAAAATTGCTAAATGTGTGATCCTAGTAAAATGAATCCAATGGATATTCTTGAAAAACAAAACGTGATATCTGAAGTGAAGAATTTTGGGAATTTGAAATTAGGTGAAAAGCATATATTCAAACAGAAGCTACTGACCAGTATCAATGCACAGATTCAGAATCCTCCAGCAAGAAAATCAGGCTAGGTTTATCATAGTCAATCAAGAAAGAGAGAGAGGGAGAACGAGAGAGAGAGAGAGAGAGAGAGAGAGAGAGAGAGAGAGAGAGAGAGAGAGAGAGAGAGAGATGAGAGATGCATTAGGCACAGGGCATGCTACTTCCAAATGCTCATTTGGGGACTAGTCCTTCAGCAGAACCGTGGCAAGAAGAAAATGGTCAAAGCAGCTCTGAAAGCACTGGGGATGGAGGTGAACTCGTTTTCGTTGATGGTGGAGCCACTTCCAGCCCTGCTCATGCAAGCAACCGTAATTAAACTTAGATCCGTGGGTCCCCAATCAGAACAAAGACATGAAAATCAGGGCAGCGGGACTTTCCTGGGAAGAAGAGGTTTGGCAGAATGACAGAGGGCTATGGGGGGTGCAAATGAGCAAAGCATACGTGTGTGTGTGTGTGTGTGTGTGTGAAATTGTCAGACACATGAAAACACAGTTTTTTTTAAGGCTAGGGAAAATGTCCCCAGAATTTTCTTCCCACCAGAGAATTTTTTTTTACAACTGAACTTTAAAAGAGAGAGAGAGAGAGAGAGAGAGAGAGAGAGAGAGAGAGAGAGAGAAGCAATATAAAAAAACAACTCAGAAGTGCCATCATTCAAGCATAGCACTCTGTCAAGACTTCAGGATTAACTATAGATTCGGCACTAGAAACAAACTAAAGCCTTAACCCATATTGAGCATGAAAAAATAAAGACATCCAACACTGTTAGCAGAAGCCAAAACTGCCCTCAGAGGGAAATTCATGGCTTTAAGCGCACTTGGAAAAATGTAAAGTGGGAAGAGAGATGGCTCAGTGGTTAGCAGCACTGGCTGCCCCTGCAGAGGACCCAGGTTCTGTTCCCAGTACCTGTGTGTGGCAGCTCACAACCGCCTGTGACTCCAGCTCCAGGGAAGTTGATGTGTCTTCTGGCTCCTGCAGGCACTTGCCCTCACATACCCACACATAGACATGTAATTTGAAACGAAATATAATCTTTAAAAAAGTGCAAAAGATTCAGTTCACAGAAGAGGGGAAGTGGAGGTAGCACAACTCAGTTAGAATGGAGACATGAGTGGTGATATGAGCAGACATCAAGGGTCCGAGATATGACAGCAACAAGTCAGTCAGCAGAGCCAAAGATCTGTCACTCAGATAGATAATTAATCAGCCTCAGGCAGGTAAATAGCAAAAAAAATACAAGGAAGAAGTACTGGGAATTATAAATCAGACAAAACTATAGATTCAGTGAAGATTTTTGACATAACTATATAGAAATGTTATCTGCATATATGTTCATATCTATTCATTTACATACTCACACATATACATGCTCTTTACATGTGTATGTGTGTGGTGCATGCACATGTGTGTTCACATATGTTTGTGTATTAACTTGTATGCAGGTATGCAGGCTCCTATATGCATGTATGTAGCGGGGACCTGAGCTTGCTGTCAAGTGTCTTCCTTGATGGCTCTCAATGCTATATTTTGAGTCAGGATCTCTCAGTGAGCCGAGAACTTGTAGATTTGGCTAGTCTAGCTAGCCGCCTTGTCCTTGGAGAATTCTGTCTCCCATGCCTCGGGTAATGGGTCGGTAGCCACACCCACCAGCTTTCATGTTTTCATTGCAAGCCCTGTATCCCCTGAGCCACCTGCTCAGCCCCTTCATTTCCAAATAACTAGTGAATCTATTCTTATAATACATTCTTAAAACCTAGAATGGTCAATTGTCTGGAAAGTATGAGCTATAAAAATGTTTAAAAAGGGAATAGAAAAGCTAAATGGCTCATCACTAATATAGTTGAATTTGTAATAACATATCTTACCATTAAAAGACACCCACAGGTGAGGTTGAAAGACCTTCCAGGAACAGATCAATTCTGTACTTACAAATACTTTCAGAGGCTCTCAAAAGCATACAGGTGCTCATACACACTTTATGTGGTAGCTCAAACTCAAGAGCAAACATGGACAGGAAAACAGTATTGGTCAACCATGCTCACGACTTTTGAACATCCACACAAATGGACCCTGCATAGAATGGTAGCAAAACATGCTCATAATTTTAAGAATAAGTGTGTTGCACGGGGTTGAACAGACCTCAGTAGCTGAGAACACTTGATCCTCTTCCAAAGGACCCGAGTTCAATTTCTAGCACCTACATTGTGTAGCTCATCAATGCCTGTAACTCCAGCTCCAGGGGATCTGAGCCATCTTCTGGCTTCTGTGGGTACCTGCACTCACATACACACACACATAAATAAAACTAAGTCTTTCCAGACTAATAAGATTTGTTTTTAATTAAGGTATATTTAAACAACAGGCAAATATTCATACCTACTATAACCTTTATACTAACAGAAGAAATTGTACACACTTCTTGAGACACAAACAAAATTGAAGGTACAAATTTCAATACTCACTCCTGCTTTTCAAAAGAAATTGTTAGAGGGACCAGCAATAGTGACTGCTCAGCACATAAAGGCACCTGTCACCGATCCTGACGAGCTGGGTTGAATTCCTGAGACCTACACGGTAGAAGGAAAGGACCATCAGATCTTGCAAATCTTCTGACCTTCAAACATGTGCCTTGGCACACACATACCACTTACACACACTACACACACATACATACACACACTACACACACACCACACTTACACACCACACACACACATACACTATGCACACACCACACTTACACACATACACTACACACCCACCACACTTACACACACTACATACACACATACACTACACACATACACACACACCACACTTACATATACACATACACTACTCATACACACACCACTCATACATACTACTCACACATACACACACACACACACACACACACAAAAAAAAAAAAACAACCTATAAATGTAATTTGAAAATTGTTAAAGAAAGTGTTAGAGATGGAGAAGTCTCCTTAAGCTGTAAGCTTTCTCTGTCACAAGAAAGGATAATGAATAAGAAAGAAGTGCGGGCACAAGAGAACAAAGCCAAGGGAGGAAAAGGAAGTCCTTATGAAACACTGTCACAGTCAGGTTTCTGCCGCTGTGATAAACACCAGGACCAAAACCAACTTGAGGACGGAAGCATTTAATGGACTTACATAACCCAATCACTGCCCATCATTGAGGGAAGTCGGGGCAGGAGCTCAAGCCAGGGCAGAGGCAGAAACCATGGAGGAACACAGCTTACCAGCTTGCTCCCCATGGCTCACTCAGTCTACTTTTTTATACAGTCCAGGACCACCTGCCCAAGGATGCCACCACCCACAGTGGGCGGAGCCTGTCCACATCAATCTTTATCCGAGAACAGGTTCCACAGACTTGCCTACAGGCCAGTGTGATGGAGGTAGTTCTGGACGGAGATATGCCTAGATTTGCATCAAGCTGACAAAAACCAACAGCACATGTCAGCATTTCATGTAGAGCCAGGACAAGGACGCCAGCCGTTGTTACCCTGAGCTATGCAGATACTGCCGAAAGGGAAACGTACAAGAATAGTTGTAAAATTTCTCTGTCTGATCTATTGGTGTGTGAAAAAGAGAGATGCCTGAAACTCAAGCTCCAGGGGATCCGATGCCTCTGCTCTCTCTCTCTCTCTCTCTCTCTCTCTCTCTCTCTCTCTCTCTCTCTCTCTCTCTCTCGCACACACACACACACACACACACACACACACACACACACAATTAAAAGTGAAACAAATCTTGAAAAAGAAAACAAGGAGTGTTTGTGTTAAGAATGATATTGGGACATAGTTGTATGAAGTTGGCTTTTCTATTATTAAAAGAGGCTAAAAAAAAAAGGTTAGATGGGAGTTTACAAAGTCCAGAAGTGCCTGGCCACTCCCTCCCTGAGCTCTGCATTATGATCCTCTCTGGGGGCATTGGAGGGGAAACAAATTTTATCAATGTGGGATAAACACATGGATGTTATGGAAAGTGTCTTATTTCAACAAGGGCCTGCAGGAGCTCCTAAACAACACCTCGCCCTCTGGATATGGGAAGAATGACAGCCTCTGAGGGCTGGGGATGCAGCTCAGTTGAAGGGCTTGCCTAGTGTGCACAGGGCCCTGAGCTCCATCCCCAGCGCTGGGTGTGGTGGTACCAGTCTGTAAGTTCAGCACTTTAAAGAGGAGTGCAAGTTCAAGGTCATCCTTGGCTATATAGAGTGTTTGAGACCTGACTGAACTACATGAGAAAAAAGAAAGAAAGAAGGAAAGAAGGAAGGAAGGAGAGAGAGAGAGAGAGAGAGAGAGAGAGAGAGAGAGAGAGAGAGAGAGAGAGAGAAAGAAAGAAAGAAAGAAAGAAAGAAAGAAAGAAAGAAAGAAAGAAAGAAAGAAAGAAAGAAAGAAAGGGAGCCCAGAGGGCTGGGGGAGGAAAGAAGAGAGAGGAGAAAAGTGGGGAGGGGGAGAGAAAGGGAAAGAAAACTACACATTTGAGATGTGTCTGTGCTTGACTTCAGGACAATGACCCACTTTTCCTCTGTGACCCTCCCTGAGAATAAAAACTCCTGACTCGGGGAAGCATTAAACTGACTTCACGAGATTCTTCAAAGGCCCCAGAATCTGACAGGAGAAATCTTCACACCAAGCACATCAAACCGCGGAACAGTCAGAACCGATCGCACTTGGAGTCCGGGAAGGGTGGCAAACTCATCTTTATTCAGCCCTGGCTCCCTCCACACTGAGAGTTCCTTTCAGTACTCTTCTTCCCCTTCCCCGGCAAATTCCCAAAGGCCTAGAAGACCAGATGTGAGAAGGGGCGAGAGGCAGATGCGAACATAAATTCTTCCCTCTGCGACAGCGAGTGCTCGGCCATGCATGCCCCCTCCCATGTCACATGCACGGTTCTCAGTCTGAAAAATCAAGTTCGCACGGTGCTGACATTGCTCGGGTTTCCAGAGAGGAGGCTGGGACAGCAGGTAGCATGTGCGCCTCTGTGGTGGGTGGGGGGCCATGTGCGGCTGTGGGGAGGCTGGCGCAGGTGCTGTGTAGCCCAGTGAACAAGGGACAGTTGCTTGTGTGACTTTATGAAATTAATTTTAATTTCTAACCACAGTCAGAATAGAAGCTGAGAGAAGGTAAGGGTTGCGTTGAAAAAAGAAATCAGGTAAAGCAATTGTACTAGCTCTGGGAGTCTTGAAGATTGTGAGGAGTTGTGTACTAACTCTGTTAGAGCTGCTTGACTTGTGAGCAACCACGAAACCCCTCTAGACCTTTCACCCCTGCACTATTAAAAGCTGTAGTGGGAGTGTCTGGCCACCATCAGAAGCCATGATGGAGCCTGGATTTTAGAACAAGCATGCTATAGAGTTCAAACACCAGTGCACACCCACAGTCAGACACAGACCACATGTATACGCGGGAAATTAAAAATATAAATGAATTTTAAAATAAAGGCATTTAAAAATCAGCTCCTTTGCGCAAGCTGTTCAAACTTCACAGGAAATGACCCTCTGCTTCTCTCCACCCATCTCTAGTGGGCGCCCTCCAAGGCTCCATGCCACAGCCCAGCGCCTTCTGCTTGACTCACCTGATCTTCATCCTGGGTCCCTAATGCCTGAGTGATCAGATGCTCCTGATCCATCTTCCTGTCCCTCACAGTCACCTCCCAGACAGCAGTGCTGACCATCCCATGACCGAGCTTCCTAGAGCAGAGTCATCCAGGGGCACCTGTCTGCTTCTTACCCTGGGGTGTCGCCAGTCTTCACTGATTTTGTCTAGTGTTGAGTTATAAGCTGAACTTTGAAAGCAAGGCAGCTAAGGACTTGAGGAAAACCTGGAACCTTCACATCCCATCTCAGTAGCAAATAGGTGCATTTTGTGGGCATGAGGAGGTAGCTCGGTTGGTAAAGAGCCTGTCTTGCCAACATGAAGACCTGAGTTCAATCCCCAGAATCCCCATTTTTAATAAAGCAGCATGCACTTATAGCCCTAGCCCTGAGGAGGTGGGGGCGAGTGCATCCCTGAGTTTGTTGGCCAACCAGCCTAGTTCAATTGGCAAGTTCCAGGTAAAAGTGAGAGAGCCTGTCTCACAAACCAAGATGGATGGCTCTTGAAATGGTACGTGAGGTCGGTCTCTGGCTCCACAGGCATATGTAACTATACACGTGTCCACCTGCACAGGCATGCTCATGTGTACACACACACACACACACACACACACACACACACACCACACCACACCACACCACACAAAGATGTATTATTGTTTCACGTTCACAGGGAGACTTGTTTAATTGCCAGGTAACTCTTTCCCAGACTTTAATTACGTAGGAAGAGAAAAACTAAATTGTTTTCAAGACTTGTTCTCGGAAACTTTAGGTGTCCCCACACTGAGATGGCTGGAACCATAGAACCAGCGTGCCAAGGTTAACAGCCTCTCTTTGTCTCCCCCCACCCCTGGTTAGTACAAAGGTCACCACCCATAACCAGTCAACAATAAGATTATACAATGACTGCTTGATGATGATGACGCTAATGATGTCATTTATTGAGCAATTACCGTGTACTCTTATGAGCACTTTACATTCACCAGCCTATTTATCTCCTCTTCAGCCCTAGAAAATAGCTGGTAAATGATTATTATTATCTTCATTTTACAGATGAGGAGTGTACAGGGCACAGAGAGGTGAGACAAGTTGCTTAGAATCCTGTGGCTATTAAGTTTTGAGCACTGCAAGAAGGCTCCAGGAAGCTGCTGTAGCTGTAATCTTTGCAACTTTCTGCTAGCATCCACCAGGTATTAACTGAGCTATTGCTATGCTCCAGGTGCTGGCCCCCACTAGGTTATTGCTCTCATAAAGTTGGTTGTTTAGTGTGTGGGAGGGAGATCAAGCAGGTGACTGCATAAATGAGGATTTGAATTATGGCAGGAAACAGTGGAGAAACTCAGTCTTGGACAAGCAATAGCAGAGGGTCTTGTGGCTGGAATGTGAAATGTCCCCTCAGGCTCGAATGTCACATACTTTCTCCTTAGCTGTTGGTGCTGTTTGGGAAGGAAACCTGTGGGAGGAGGAGCCTTGCTGGAGGAAATACATCCCTGGGGGTGGGCTTTGAGATTTTACAGCCAGGCCTTACTTCCTGCTCACTCGGCTTCCTGAGTGCAGAGGCAACGGGACCAGCTTCCACCATGGCTTCCTGCCATGATGGACCACATCCCCCTTCCTTTCTTAAGTTAGGTATTATGTCAGTGGCGAACAAATAACTAACGCAGAGATGAGTGAATCTCTATGTGAAAGCTAAAGAGGGCTCCCTGAGAAAGACATGTAAGCTAAAAGTTGAAGGAGAGCTAAAAAATAAATATAGACCACAGGGAAAGAACAAGATCTAACTAAATCACTGGAAAACCAGAAGGATGGGGTGAAGTCAGGTGAGGGAGGATGAGAGGGAAAAGCAGAGCCAGGTAACACTGCTGTAAAAATGTGTGAATCCAGATACATCGTTGGTCTTTTATCCTTAGAACTAGTGTTGTTCGTGATTTTCCATGCCCCTGCCCCAAAATCCCTTATGCTTCGAGCTAGCAGAAAGTGCATGGATTAATGCTATGGCAGTTTCCTGAAGCCTTCGCTCAGTGTTCCAAATTTCATAGCTATAGGATTCTAAGCAACTTGTCTCACCCCTCCGTGAGTCCTCGTCTGTAAAATGAAGATAATAATACGCGTTTAACAGCTAGGGTCTAGAGAGAGACTGACCTGGGCAGGCCGGTTTCGTTTCTGTTGCTGTGATAAACAACCTAGCAAAGGAGTAACCTAAGGCAGGAAAGAATTGATTCCAGCTTCTGAGTATACACTGTCCTTTGTGGGGAAGTCAAGCAGCTAGTCACATCATACCCCCAATCCAGCAGAGAAAAACTAAAGAACCTGTGCTGGCCGCTGGCTCATACCTAGTTCCCTCCCGGACTATGTATTTCAGGATCCTATGCCTGGGGAGTGTTGCCACTTACAATGTGTTAAGTCTTCCTATGTCAGTTAATAGTCAAAACAACCCACCCCACCCAAGACTTGTCCACAGACCAGCATGACAGAAGACAGTGACTCATTTGAGACTCGTTTCTGACGTAATTCTAAGCTGATGTTTAAAACTAAGCATCAAAGTGGGACAGTGGTGGCACATGCCTTTAACCCCAGCACTCAGGAGGCAGAGGCAGGTGGCTTTCTTGAGTTCAAAGCCAGCCGGGTCTGCAGAGCAAGTTCCAGGACATCCAGGGATGCACAGAGAAGCCCTGTCTTGAAAAGGAATAAACAAACAAAACTAAACATCCCAGTCTATACCAGCTGGACCCATAGCCTCTGGCACGTAGCTGGACTTGCATGCAGGCTATCAAAGGACAGCCAGACAAGGGACTCCAGATGCCCACCCCTTGGCACCCTCCCTGGTCTTATTCCTCTCCACAGGACCACAGCTGCCCTAAGCTGGCACAATCTTTCAGTTAGTGCAGTACTCCGCAATGTATTTTCATTATGGCTCCCTCAAGGTACCAACTTGTTCTCCAATTGCCCTCCTCCAAAAGAAAAAAACAACACTACTTGAGTTTGAGTTATGTGTTCTATGAACCACTGTGCTCTGTACACAGGCAAAATCAAAAGGTTTTCACAATTCCCCTTCGGGGGCTGGTCAAGAATGGCTGAGTTACTCTCGCCTTGACTTTTGGCTGAGTGTTGTAAGTCTTAGGATGCTCAACCAGCCCAGACTTCTCCCTTTCCCTTACCCACTTTTTTTTTTTTTTTTTTTGCACAGACTTTTTCTTGTCTTTCTCAAACAGTTCTTCAAATTCACTATGTGGCCAAGGCTGGCCTTGAACTTCTGATCTTCCTGCCTTCACCACCCAAGTGCTAGGATGGTGTTATTAACATATGTGAAGACCTTAGTTCAGGTTCCCAGGTGAAAAGGCAGCATGGGGAGACACTTCTACAACCTCAGTCCTGGAGGAGGCAGAGACAGTGGATCCCAGGGATTTCCAGAAGCTCCAGGTTCAGTGAGAGACACGGTCTTAAAAAAAAAAAAGATGGAGAAACAATTGAGGTCATAGACAAAATGTATACTTGAACCTTTTGGAGCAGAGTGAGAAGGTGGCTATGATTGATTAGTGACAGCTGTCTCACTCCAGAGAGTGAGTAATGGAGACATGTAAGCACTCATCTTCCATTCCTCATAGCCTTCTGCTACCTTGCAAGATCTAAAAGCCAATAGCTCTTACCTTATGCCCACCTCTGGCTAGCCTGCAGCTTGTGCTGACTTTCAATGGTACTAACGCTAAGTGGAAATAGGATGCCATATATTTTTCAAACAGGATTTATTTCTACTTTTCTGTAACCCAAGCCAGTGATCCCATTGAGAAAAATCACACATGGGGGAAAATCATCTTTCACGAGCTGCTGTGTACTCAGCAGGCTGACATCACCAAGATTCAAGGAGCTGTTTACACAATGTGTCACTCAGCTGAGGAGGCAGGACATCTTCTGTCCTGCTGTTCACTGGACAGGTTCTAAGATCTTCTAGAGAATAAAGACTAGAGGGATGAAGGGAGACTCGAATGCCACTGTCACTCAGACAAGCAGCTTAGGACTCCGGTGAGTGGCAGTGTTTTGCTTTTCCTGGAAGGCTGTACAATTGCTGATGAAATAAAATTGATCCAACAGTTCTTCTGGGATGGGGAGGCAGTTCAGAAGAGTGACTACAAATACTTGCTTTCAGCTAAATATGAATAAATCTAGGAAGTCATGGACTACTCCCTGGCATGTCAATACCTGTTCTTTTTTTTTTTTTTTTTTTTTTTCGGTTTTTTGAGACAGGGTTTCTCTGTGTAGCTTTACGCCTTTCCTGGAACTCACTTGGTAGTCCAGACTGACCTCGAACTCACAGAGATCCGCCCGGCTCTGCCTCCCGAGTGCTGGGATTAAAGGCGTGCGCCACCACCGCCCGGCCAATACCTGTTCTTAAGAGGAAGACAAATGTGGTGGTATTTGCTCTGCCCATGACCTTGGGCTATATGGCTCAAAGAAGGCAGTCCTTCTTATCGCTGTATGTGACCTCTCAAAAGGAAAGGGAGAACGGTCACGTGGTACCTTCTTCCTTTTATTTATTTATTTATTTATTTATTTATTTATTTATTTATTTTAGGGGGGGAGTTGAGACAGGGTTTCTCTGTGTAGCTTTATGCCTTTCCTGGAACTCACTCTGTAGCCCAGGCTGGCCTCAAACTCACAGAGATCCGCCTGCCTCTGCCTCCCGAGTACTGGGATTAAAGGCGTGCACCACCACCGCCCAGCTTTATTTATTTACTTATTTTTATTTTTTATCCTGGTGTGATCAGACTCCGGACAACCTGGGAATTGAACCTGTTTCCTCTGAAACATCAGTCAGTCTTAACCACTGAGATACTTCTCTGCTCTCCTTTTTTTTTTTTTAACTTTATTAAAATACTGAGTTTATTTCACATGTATATTTGTCCCTCTACCATTTCCACATCTAACAACCACTATTGCTATGTCCTATCATAACATTCCATGCATACTTAAAAACCAAGTAAAGGGTGGAGTTCCATCCTTGAAAACTAAACAAGCATTTTAGACAACACATTCTTGGCAATGGAACCTGGACAATATTTATCAAACACAGTTGGGAAAGTTCTCACTTTGCATTATAAAAAGGACTGCCAGATATATCAACTCTTACAGAAATTAAGTAAGATGGAATATTTCAAACTGTTTAAACCATTTTCTTAAAGAGACAACCTCCACTGCCAGAGATCTTGACTAGACTCCTGGTCAGTCATCCAGAAGCAATTCTTCACATAATTAATGAACTTGGCTTCCACTTTGGGAAGAGAACCACCTTTTTCTATACTTGCTTGCATTTTTGCCTTAATGTCTTCTACAGAACTCCGTCCTTTTGGTGTTTTAGGAGGTTTTTTCCTGTTTTTTGAAGGACTCTTGACCCTTTGATCTTGGTGTTGATGGTCTTAAGTCTTTTTCATTTTGGTTTGATTTTTGTGCATTTTTGGCTGGGGTATTTCATACAGATTTCTTCACTGGAACTTTTTCTTCAGTTTCCTCATCATCAAAATCATCATCTTCATCTTCATAGTCCTCATCATCTTCATCAAGTTTTAACTTTTTTATTCAGAACCTTGTTACCATCTTCAGGAACAGATCGCTTTCTAGACATACTTAAGAGTTTTACATCCTCCTCATCTCCTGACTCTGCGTCTTCCTTTACAGCTACTAGGTGCTGTCCACTAATGTGCACAGGCCCTGAACCACACTTCAGGTGTAATTTCAAAGCCCCCAAGAGAAACTGTTGGTTGTACAGACATTTTCAAAGTTGCCAGTGTTATTTTAATTGGCCTGCCTTCATAGTTCATTGCTTCTGCCTCTACGATGTGTAATTCATCTTTTGCCCCTGCCCCTAAACTAACTGTTCTTAGTGATAACTAGTGCTCATTCTCATCATTATCCACCTTAAAGTCATAATCTTTGTCAGCTTTTAGTTTATAACCAAAAAGGTAGTTCTGAGGCCTAAGAAGGCTCATGTCCATGTCCATAGAGTCTTCCACAAGGTGGAGGTACACACTTCAGTGTGAGAGAGGTCAGATGAAGGAAACTGCCTACTGCTCCTCAGAACAGACAAGCAGGATGGAAAAATAAGTCTTCCCAATAGCAATCTCTGAAGTCTCCAGAAGGAAGATGGTCCCCTACAACAACGACTCTACCCAGTCCACAATGATGCCATTGTACCTAAGAACATGACTCAATGATCATCTTTGGACTGCAAACTCTTCAGGACAGTTCCAAGATGAGATGGTCCATCATATTACACTTCTAGCCAGAACCTCAGATAACTTTAGCCATTACTATGAGAGACTACCTACAAACATTACAACTAGTCTTATTGAGACTTAACCATTTGGCTTTCTTACAGAATCCCGCAGAGATACCGTCGCCCCCTAAAATGCAGGAAGCAATTTTAAGAAAATGACACCTCCTCTCCCAAAGGTTTTCATTTTTCTCAGGGTTATGGATAAGTTTTTATTGGGTTGGGGGAGGAAAAATAAAACTTAGACTCAGGATTCTGTTTTGGAAAAGAAAAGAGGGGAATGGATAAGTATAGGATATTAAGGTAGATTATTATATCTACTGGTAAACTAATTTAGTAAAATATCAGCCTTAGATAATTTGTACTGATATGGATTCTTGTATATTGATACAAATGCAAATTATTTTTCAACTCCTATTTAAGATAATGTGTATATTGATACAAATTCAAAACTATAATTGTCAAATTGTACACATATTCCCACTCCTATTTGAAATATTTTGTATATTGAAACAAATGTAAAAGATATTCACCATACTATATGTATGTTTGAACTCTGTTTAGTATATTTTGTATATTGGTACATATTAAGAATATTGTTATCATACTGCCCTATACATTTCTACCTCAGTTTAAGACATTTTGTGTATTGTCACAATTTTAAGGTCATTATCCTTTTACTGTACATCAATTTACAGATTGCCTACACTTCTAATGTGAATTCTTAGTCCTCAGGTTATTTAGGTAGATCAGAGTTAAAGATTAATAGTCACCCATGAGTGTCATATCTATAGTTATGTTTGTTAGATTTTCCAGATTTACTGAAACTTACGTCAGATGGATAGAGAGAATCTTCAAAGACTTCATAGACCTAGAGAATATGGCATTTAAATGTTCTGATAACTTAGAAGTCTGTTGATATGAGACACGATTGCTCCTGGCAACATGGATCTACTCCTATGAGAAAATTGGGTTTCTAAGACACTCATTTTGGAAGTTTGTCTTCTTATTGGCACAAAATGGCCTGCTTGGCAAAGAACTGCTCTTGACTCAGCTGCTGACAGTATGTGCACTGTCCTTTCTGGATGAGCAGGACACAAGGAAAAGCAACTACTGAACCTTCTTCCCATGACAGGATACTGTGGTCTTTCAAAATTCCTGCTTCTGAAAATGGTCTGTCAGAGCTGGGCGGTGGTGGCACATGCCTTTAAATCCTGGCACTCAGGAGGCAGAGCCAGGCAGATCTCTGTGAGTTTGAGGCCAGACTGGTCTACAGAGTGAGATCCAGGTCAGGCACCAAAACTACACAGAGAAACCCTGTCTCGAAAAACAAAACAAAACAACAAAAGAAAATGGTCTGCCAGATATTCGAGGCCTATAGCCAAAATGGATGCCCCATTGGTGCTGAGAAACTTTAGGTGACTGTCCAGGCTGCCAGCTGTCTCTGTCTATTCTCCCAATTTTTCAGAAATTGCTTGCTTGTACTTCCTGTTTTCTCAGGTAATATTATTTTCCTCCTCAAGTCTTTGATAGGGTTGAAGATTAGATAGTTACAGTTATAATCCTTTCATATGTTAGCTATGAATATTTTAGATCCTAAAGTTAGAATCTTCGGGATAGAACAGCTATTGGAGTAATCTCGGTGATTTGCCATTTACCTGTGATCTGGACATTTCTGGACATTTAGCATGTGTTTCTTGTTTGATGTTGTTCTTGTTGGTTGTAGTTTCATTTTTGTTTATGTTATTACCTTTTGGTTTTTCCTGGACAATACTTGATAACCATTCTTATTGTATACAGTTTGCATTAGGTTTAGAACCTTCTAATTTACACAAAACAGGGAAAGGCAGTAGTATTTGCTCTGCCCATGACCTTGGGATATATGGCCCAAAGGAGATGGTGCTTCTTGCCCTGGTATATGACCTCTTAAAAGGGAAGGGAGAGGAGTCAGGAGCCCCTTCTCCCTGCTTCCTACATCCTGATATGATCGAACTGCCAGGTGGATTTGTTACAGTTAGATCAGAGGACAACTTCAGCTGTCTACTCAGTTCTGTATTCATGAGTGTATTTGAGTTTATTTCCTCAATTTATCCTAATAAATTTCCCTAATACTTCTTAAGCAGACTCCCATGGATTTCTCAAATTAGACAATATAACATAAACAGTATTGTATGTCTTAAATATGAAATTTCCCACTTGTACTCATGTGTTAAATGCTCAGTTCCTAGGTGGTAGTGCTATCTGAGGAGGTGGGTGCTAGCTGGAGGGGACCTAACTGGAGGAACTACATCACTAAGGGCATGCCTTTGATCCCTGACTCTCTCTCCTCTCTGGTGCTCGGGTACCATGAGACAATGAGCCTTCTCTGTTACATTCTCCCCTACTGAGATGTTCTGCCCAAGTGCATTAGACCAAGTAAATATGGAACAAGCTGCCTGAAACAGTGAACAAAATGAATATTTCTTCCTTTGGGTGGTTCTCTCCGGGATTTTTGTCACAATTCTGTGCATAACCAATAAGAGCATCTTCCCAGGCTGCAGTTGGGGCATCAGATCACTCAAAGACAGGGGCAAGAACACAGAGAAGAAGAAGGAGAAGGAGAAGGAGATGACCCCGTGATGTTATGGCCATTGAAATTACAGCAGTCATAGGAAATGGATTATGTTTATAGGTGGAGGAGATTGCTGAAGTCCCATGAATCACAGGGGACTTTACAGAGAACAAGGCTGCTCTGAGCTTAGGGGTATGTTCAGACAGCTTCACTAAGGTATTTCTCAAATCTCAAAATGAATCACATATCCTAAAACATTGATGCTTAGATTTCACAATAAAATAAGCACAGTAGGGGCTGGCCGAGGAGATGGTTCAGATGGTAAGGTTCTTGCCTTGCAAGTACAAGAGCCTGAATTCAATACCCAGAAATCATACAAAATAAATAAATAAATAAAAAGCTGGGTTCTGTGGTGCATACTGGTAATTCCAGCACAGGTATGCCAGCAACAGGCTCATTGACCTCTAGCTGTGGCACACACATGTGCATGCACACCTAAACACACTTAAGCACACATAGGGATACAAGTGTAAATAAGTAGCCACTTCTGAGACTTTTTGAGATGATGAAAGTAGTCCATACTGAGCCTTACACATGTAAGAGCACAGTAACCATCAGCGTTATCAGCATTATTCCTGATCTTATTGCTGATACTTACATAGTAACAGATGGTGCTCAGATGGAGTGGCTATCTAATTCCTAACGATAGTCTCAATCCCTGAGCAGGTGCTGCCTCTGTAGCTCCGATGACCAAATGCTTTCCATGTCAGTTGTATTTTCCTGTTTACTGTAGACCAGGTTTATGCAAATAAATATGTCTGGCTCAGTTCCAACCAGGTTTATGCAAATAAATATGTCTGGCTCAGTTCCAGAGCTACTTAGGTGACCAGGTCACTGTGCGGTTGGTACCAGTTTTTCTGTTTGATCTTGCTTCTGTTTGTCAGTGAATGGTCTGTTGCCCCAACTGCAAGTCAGAGATGGTCGCTTACATTGCACACACTTGGGACTATGATCAAAATACCAAACCGAACAAGCCAAAGGGAGAAAGGTTCATTTGCTCACTGTTTCAAGAGAACTCAGTCCATGTCTGCTTGGTCTCCTGTGCTTGGGTAAACATCACATTGTTGGGAGAAAGGAACAGAGGAGACTCCTTATCTCATGGTGTACAGGAAGCAGAGAGAGTGGATGGGATCAGTGAACTCAAGTCAGGGTGTTCCCGCTCCATTCTGCCAGTTATCATTTGATGAGAAATTGTGGCAGGTGCACTGGCACCAGAGTTCCAGGTAGAAGATGTCTCCACATGGCTTGGACTCTCACACAGGGCAGTGCAGGCAGAATCTATAGTTTTAAATGTCCCACCTATCTTTCTTCTGGTTTCTTCCTGACCATGTAGACTTTTGCTATGGTCAGGAATAGCAGGAAGACCAGGGAGTTCAAATCTTTCTTTTATCCTTTCCTGACTGTGAGTTTGGGCAACTTGACAAATGCCTTATTGCCTCCATTTCCTAATGTCTCTAGCAAAAATAACATTACCCACAAAAGCTCAAGCACCAAGCTGGAGAGGTGGCTCAATGGTTAAGTACACTGGCTGCTCTCGCAGAGGACCTGAGTTCTGTTGCCAGCATCCACATTAGGCAGTTCACAACTGCCTATAACTCCAGCTCTAGGGCACTAAATTCTCATTTCAAGCCACAACGTGCTATACCTTCAAATATCCCAGAGTTTTCAAATCTTCATTTTGGAAACAAATGCCGAATTTATAGCTGCATTGTTGAAAAGCCACTGAGACTAATTTGGCTGCAATGGTGGCCAGAGCGGAGTCCTAAGAGACCAGTGAAAATGATCTTGTGATTTGGGAATGGAAGGTGAAAGGTTGCAGGAAGGGGTGGAAGGTGATTCTTGAACGTTCATTGTCTTGGGAAGGATAATGGTTATTTCCATCACCCACTTTCAATGTAGCTATCTCCCCACACCGAAGAAGGACATCACAGGAAGCCCTTTGGCTGCACAGTCAACGACGGTGGTGTTTTTCAACCAAATCTCCACTACAATCATCCCAACACCATTTAACAACCATCATTTTTTCCAGTGATGGAAAAATTCATTTTGCCTGCTTTAAAAAGGCTTGTTCCACATTTCTAACTCATTTACACCTACCTCATGACAATTTTAAGTGGAGCCAGTCTTGGGAGACTGAGGAAAAGTCCAGCCTTCCCTCATTTTCCTGTTTGTCTCTCTGTTGCCACCTCCCTTCCTCTGTAGACTTAGCATCTTCCTTTGGCCAGCTGTAAATCAGCTGCACTCAAAGGCCGCCCTTGAATTCCCAGCTCCCAGACCAGGATGTCTCCTTGGGTTTGCTGTTTGGCCAACACACATTCATTCTTCCAACCCTATAAAATGGAAAATCCAAACAGAAACCCCCTCCCTACCTTTCGACCCCCTCCTGCTCCCTCCTGCCCAGCCTTAGCCATCGCACCGACATGACATAAAACAGATGTGCTTGGAAATGTGCCACACTCACCGGTTCTTCCCCGGGCAGCCACCTCCAGTACCCACGTCCAACCCCAGGACTCCCACACTGCAGGCCAGCACACACATAGGTGCTTGGGGGTTCTCCATTGTTAATTCTTCTGATATCCCAGGGCAGCACAATGGGTTCCTTTGTGTATTGCAGAATTAAGTGACAGCTGCCAAAAGATGTAAAAACCCATCCCCCAAACTCTCAGAGTAAGTAAGATAGGTGGGTAGACCCAATAGAGGAACACAGTAAAATGGAAACTTGAATTCCTGCAATTTGTGGTGATCAGAGCAAATGTCTTACTTAAAACCATTCAAGTGTATGTCCGGGTCTCAGTTGTTTTTTCTGTCTTGTTCTCAAAGAACCCCTTAACATAACATGTGCATGCATACCTTCCAGGGATAAGTTATCAATTTCATGGTTTGACCATAAACTAAAAAAACAAGCCATTTGTAAACCCAATACAATTCATAAGTTCCCAGTTACAACACAATCTCTGATATCTACTCTGAAGCTCTGGGGACAGCTCAACACAACCACTTTTTCTTTCTTTTTTTTTGTGATCTGGTGATGAAAGATATATTATTGAAACTCAGGAAACCTTGGGAAAAAATGTATTGCTAAACTATCTAAATTGAAATGAAATGCAGATTGTTTGGCTGCCAGAAGTTCCTTCCTGCCTTCTTTCCCCTCTCCCGGACAATGCAGCATGAATGTCTTGAGGCTTAAGGCATGCAATTAAAAGATTTATATGTACCTAGAAGCAGAAACAATTGCATGGGCTTCAGGATCTGTGGCAATTTTGAGATGGATTAGAGGAGCTTATGGAGGGTAAAGACAGAAATGTGACCCACTCACTCCTTCTGCCCCATTCACCCTGGCGACATTGTTTCAGTCTGAGCCTATGCCATTCTCCCTTAGGACTAGAACAACTAGAATATCCACCACGTAGAGGAGCGGGTCAGGGTTGCCTTGTCCTGGGTGGTTTACACTTATCATTAAGAAGGTGAAAGGAGAGACCGAGGAGAAGACTTGGTGGATAAAAGTTTTACAGGGCAAGTATGAGGCCCAGACTTTTAGATCCCTGGAGCTCACATAAAAGCCTGGGCAGGCCTAGTGGCCCACCTGTAAGCTGGCACTTACAAGAAAGAGATGGGGGAATCCTCTTGGAAAGCTGCTAGCTAGTCTAGTGGATGGGGGCACTCTGCATTCAATTTCCAGGTTCTTCCTTAATAAAAACAGTGAAGAATGATTAAGGACACTGTTCAACATTACTCTTAGTCCTCTATGTACATGTGCACCCTCACATGCATCTGTGATCATGCATGCACATGCAAACCTGCGAACATACATACATGCAGAGGACACAAATAAACAGAGAAAAAAGAAAGATGCTGAACATGACACAGTAGATGCAGCTGTTGTTGAATTTTATTTATTTATTCATTTTACAGCAAGACTGCAGTCTCCCTTCCCTCCTGTCCTCCCACTCCCTTCCCCAACCTGCCCCCAATCCACCCTTCCTCCTTACTCGATCAGAAAGGGGCAGGTCTCCCCATGGCATCAGCAAAGAATGGCTTATCAAGCTGCAGTAAGGTTAAACACACACACACACACACATACACACACACACACACACACACACACACACACACACACACACACACACACACACACGCTGTACTCAGGCTGGACAAAGTAATCCAGCATGAGGAATAGGTTCCCAAAAGTCAGCCAAAGGACCAGGGACAGCCGCTACTCTCAATGCTGGGAATCCCACAAATAGACCAAGCTACGCAACTGTCTCACATATGCAGAGGGCCTAAGTCAGTCCCATGCCGGCTCCCTGATTGTTGGTTCAGACTCTGTGAGTTCTCATGAGCCAGACTATCCATTTCTGTGGGTCTTCTTGCAATGTCCCTGACCTCCCAGGCTCCTACAATTCCCCCCTTACTCTCCTCCACAGGATTTCCCTGACCTCTGCCCAATGTTTGGCCATGGGTCTTTGAATCTGCCTCCAGGAGTCACTAGATGAAGGTTCTCTGGTGACAACCAGGGTAGTCACCAATCTGATCATAAAAGATGGCCATTTCAGACTATGCATCCACTGTTACCAGGAGTCTTAGCAGGGGCTACCCTTGAAGACTCATAGGGAGTTTCCCTTGCATCAGGCTTCTACCCAACCCTGTAAAGCCCCCGTTTCCAGTCATCTTTCTCAGCACTCTCCCCCTCCAACCACCCCCCAACCTGATCCCTCAAGTTTCCATGCCTACTCGCCCCCAGTCCACCCAGGAAATCTCCTGTATTTCCCCTTTCCAGGGAGATCCATACCTCCCTCCTTGGGCCCTCCTTGTTACCTAACCTCTCTGGGTCTGTGAATTGTAGCATGGTTATTCTTTACTTTATAGTTAATATTCACTTATGAGGGAGTACATACCATGTTTGTCTTTCTGGGTCTGAGTTACCTTTGCCTTCAAATTTCTGATGTCATGGTTTTTAACAGGTGAGTAATAACCCACTGTGTAAATGTACCACATTTTCTTTATCCATTCTTCAGTTGAGTTCATAAAGCTGCTATGAACATCATTAAGCAAATGTCCTTGTGGTATATTGAGCATCCTTTAGGTATATACCCAAGTGGTATAGCTGGGCCTTAAGGTAGATTAATTCCAAATTTTCTGAGAAACAGTCATACTGATTTCCAAAATGGCTGTACAAGATTGCACTCCCATCAGCAATGGAGGAGTGTTCCCCTTGCTACACATCCTCTCCAGTATGAGCTGTCATTTGTATTTTTGATCTTAGCCACTCTGACAGGTGTAAGATGGTATCTCAGAGTCATTTTGATTTGCATTTCCCTGATGGCTAAGGATAATGAACATTTCTTTAAGTGTTTCTCTGCCATTTGAGATTCTGCTGTTGAGAATTCTCTGTTTAGGTTTGAACCCAATTTTCTAATTGGATTATTTGATTTTTTGGATGTCTAGTTTCTTGAGTTCTTTATATATTTTAGAGATCAGCCCCTCTGTTGGATGTGGGGTTGGTGAAGATCTTTTCCCATTCTGTAGGCTGCCACTTTGTCCTGCTGATGGTGTTCTTTGCTTACAGAAGCTTTTCGGTTTCGTGAGGTCCCATTTATTAATTATTGATCTCAGTGTCTGTGCTACTGGTGTTCTATTCAGAAAGTAGTCTCTTGTGCCAATGTGATCAAGGCTATTCCCCACTTTTTTTCTATCAGGTTCAGTGTCATTGGATTTATGCTGAAGTGTTTGATCCACTTGGACTTGAGTTCTGTGCAGGGTGATAGATATGGATCTATTTGCATTCTTCTATATACCGACAGATACCCTGATACCCAAACCACACAGACTTAACAAAGAAAGAAAATTTCAGACCAATTTCCCTCATGGACATTGATGCAAAAATACTCAATAAAATACTGGCAAACCAAATCCAAGAACAGATCAAAAAGACCATCCACCATCATCAAGTGGGCTTCATCCCAGAGATGCAAGGATGGTTCAACATATGAAAATCTGCCAATGTAATCCACCATATAAACAAACTGAAAAAAATGTGATCATCTCATTAGATGCTGAAAAGCCTTTGACAAAATCCAACACCCCTTCATGATAAAAGTCTTGGAGAGAGCAGGAATACAAGGAACATACAGAAACATAATAAGTCAATATATAGCAAGCTGTCAGCCAACATCAAATTAAATGGAGGGAAACTCAAAGCAATTTCACTAAAATCAGGAACAAAACAAGGCTGTCCACTCTCTCCATATGTATTCAATATAGTACTGGAAGTTCTAGCTAGGGCAGTAAGACAACTGATGGGAAACAAATTGAAAAAGCAGAAGTCAAAGTATGCTACTTGCAGATGACATGATAGTATACTTAAGCAACCCAAAAAATTCTACCAGGAAACTCCTACAGCTAATAAACACTTCTGTAATATGGTGGGATACAATATTAAGTTGAAAACATCAGTAATCCTCTTATATACAAATAATAAAAGGGCTGAGAAAGAAATCATGGAAACAGTACCCTATACAATAGCCACCAATAATATAAACTACTTTAGGGTAGCTCTAACCAAGCAAGTGAGAGACTTATATGGAAAGAACTTCAAGTCCTTGAAGAAAGAAATTGGAGAAGATATCAGAAGATGGAAAGATCTCCCATGCTCATGGATCAGTAGGATGAACAGTAAAAATGGCCATCTTACCAAATGCAATCCACAGATTCAATGCAATCCCCATCAAAATTCCAACATGATGTTTTATAGACCTTGAAAGAACAATACTCAACATCATATTGAAAAACAAAAAGCCTAGAATAGCTAAAATAATTCTGTACAATAAAAGAACTGCCAGATGTATCACCATCCTTGATGTCAAGCTCTACTACAGAGCTACAGTTGTAAAGACGCAGCATGGTATTGACATAAAAACGGGCACATTGGTGAGTGGAACTGAATTAAAGACTCAGACATAAATCCATATAGCTATGCACACTTGATTTTTGACAAAGAATTCAAAACTATACAATGGAGAAAAGAAAGCATCTTCAACAAAAGGTACTGGTATTGTGAGATTTTTATCCCAGCACCTCAGTTCCCAAGTCATTTAGCAAGCCAGCCTTACAACTCTGGGAGCAGTTTCCCACGTTATCTGTATTAGTTACTTTTCTCTTGTTGAAATAAAACACCATGACCAAAAGCAACTTATGAAAGAAAGAGTTTCTTTTGAATTACAGTTACAGAGAGGTAAGAGTCCATCATGACAGGAAGCCATGGCAATGCACATCAGGCTTGGCAGTGGGAGCAAAAACTGAGACCACATCTTTAACCACAAGCTGGAAGAGTAAAGAGTAGGTGGGACAAGGCTGAAACACTCAAAGCCCACATCCAAAACTTCCCCAAACAGCACCACCTACCAGGAACCAAGTATTCAAATACCTGAGGCTTTGGCAGACAAGGGATAATCAGGTCACAGATATGTGTCTCCTGCTTAATAAGAAATACATTACAGTGGCTGGACAGACGTTAGGAGGCTTGGAAGCTACTGAGGATAGGGTCCTCCCTCATAATCAATGTTGGACCCCATGTTCTGTTTCCTTAGCAACGCCAGAAAGGGGAGCAACTGTGTCGTCCTGTCTAGAGATTTAAAATACCATATGAAAAGATGGGAAAATCTGGGCTTAGTTGCAGCCTGTGGTAACATGAATGAGAACGGGCCCCATAGTTTCAAATATGAATGCTTGGTCCCCAGTCAGTGGAACTGTTTGGGAAGGATTAAAAGTTGTGGCCTTGTTGAAGGAGGTTTGTCACTGGAAGTGGGCTTTGAGATTTCAAGAGCCCACACCAGGCCCAATCATCTCTCTCTCTCTCTCTCTCTCTCTCTCTCTCTCTCTCTCTCTCTCTCTCTCTCTCTTTCTCTCTCTCTCCCCCTTTCTCTCTCTCTCTCCCTCTCCCTTTCTCTCTCTTTCTGCCTGCTGCCTATGTATGGATCAGGAGGCTACAGCTTCATCACCATGCCTGCCTGCTGCCATGCTCCCCAACATAATGGCCATGAACTAACCATCTGAAACTGTAAACAACTAATCAGGGGATTAACTGCTTTCTGTTACAAGTTGCCTTGATCATGGTGTTTTGTCACAGCAATAGAATGCTAACTAAGACAAAGCCCATTGAGGAAGAGTTACTTTCTCCTGGTCAAAAAGAAACAAATTGAAATTCTACCTTTGGCCCAGGGTGGGGACATGACATTTTTTTCTCTCTCTTTTTTAAATTCATGAATGATTTTTATGAGAATTTTATAGATGAGTACACTGTATTTGTACCATTTCTCCCCCTCCCTCCCTGATCTAATTCTTCCCATGTTGTCTGTGTCACCACCATAGCCACTCTCAAATCCTTGGCTTCTTTTTCTATAACTACACATACAACATACTGAGTCTCATTAGTGTTGCTCATATGCACGTTGCTTTAGCATTGACCACTGAGGCTTGGGCAACCTATCTAGGGTCTCATCCCAGAAGAAAACTGTCTCTCTCTCCTGCAGCACTTCATCTCAGGGTGGGGAATTGTGAACCTTTTCCCATCCGTGGATGCATGTCGAATGCTGTGGTCTTTGCAGGTGTTGTGCAGGTAGCCATATTGTTGAGAGCTCACAGGTACAACATTTTTGTCATGTCCAGAAGGTACTATGTCATAGCAGTTTCCATGGTTGTTTGGCTCTTACAGTCTTTCTGACCCCTCTTCCTCCATGTTTGCTAAGTCCTGGGTATATGGATTTCGTTATAGATGTCCATATACCCATTTGGGGATGAGCATTCCACGGTCACCTATTGTCTATATGTTGACAAGTTGTGGATCTCTGTAACAATCTCTATCTGCTGCAAAAATAATTATATTTGATGAGGGATAAAAGCTGCGTTTTTCTGTGGGTATAAGGATCAGTATTTAGAAGACAGTCAGAACTTATATTAATTTAGCAAAGTGGTAGTAATTAATATATTCTCCTCTAGGGTCTATGGGCCTCTCCAACTACAGATTCTTAGCTAGGTTTACAGTACCAGTCATGAGTCCCTCCTATTGAGTGAGCCTTAAATCCAATCAGACAGCTGTTGCTTACCCCTAGGATATTAGTGCTGCTATTTCACTATTGGGCATATCTTGCTGGCCAGGTTATTTTTGTAGTTCACAGGATTTGCACATGGATTGGATTGTTGATAACTTTCTCCCTGGAAGCCGGAATATAACTTTCTGACACTCTGAGAGGTAACAACCAGGGAGGAGGCTTCCAGATCAGTGCAAGCCTTATCTCTCCAAATCCTATGACTAAAGCACGTGCATTTTCATCAACAAGGTCTTAGCATCACATTCTGGTGGTACCCAAGGGCAGTGACAATAGCCTGTATTCTTTTAGGGGTCCCTTAGATCCCCACAATAATTCAGGGGGAGGTGTCTTTTGCCTGTCACTGGGCTTTTTGTTATTTTGTTAATCTATGGCTCCTATGGGAGCATTTTTCTGAAAAATAAAGCCTCCCCTTTCTCTCTCTGTGTGTGTGTTTTAAAGAGCCTCATAAAACAATAAGTTTCCTTGTAGGTTTTTCAAGTATCTTTAGTGTTACTTTTCCCTTCACCATGCCCTTTCTGTGTTTCCTCCCTACTCCTCCCCAGTCACTTCTGTCACCCACCATTTTCCTCTTTACCCCTTCATTCCAAGTTGTCTGAAACACCACATACTATTTTGTTCTCTGTTAAGAGTTAATCCAGTTGGATCTGGCAGTCACCTAGCCAAAAGACCACCCCTAAGGAAGGCTGATTTATCTGAAGATATACTAAGGAAAAGGGAGGAATAATTATCCCCTTAATGAGATAATGTACTTATTTATACCTCTCAGTAACCCTCCCTTAATCCAGTTGCTTGAAGATTAATGCCAAGCTTACCCTCTTTAATGAGTTCTGATTTTTAAAAATGTAAACACTCCTTTTCCTTCCTTTTATCATTTTTTTTTCTTTCAGATAGTAGCCAGACACCTATGCACACTTTTCTTGACACTCTGGGCTTTCTCACTGTTCATTTAAAGGCCTCTCTCTCAATTTCTACAGCTGCATGCTGACCTCCATATCTAATTCAGAAACCATGATTTCTCTTCCTCTTTCCCATCTCTTTCCTCCCAGCAGTTGCTGGGATTTTCAGCCATCCACTGTGTTGTTTTCTCTCAGACTCTCATAAATGGTCCTCAAGATTCCTTCTGAGCTTGTTTTTAATATTTGTGAATCAAAGACACTAAGAACTCACAAAATGGAACCCAGGCTTCCCTGTAACAGGATTACCTGGGTGGCCCCTAGCTCAGTGGCTTCTCTTCTAGCTACTCCTCTTGCCCACCCATGAGAATTAAAATCCCCTAGCCTTTTGCACTGTGATTATTCTTTCCCTCAGCTCTGTCTCCACTACACATAGCTCCCCCATTTCAGTAATGAAACACCGGTGTGGAGTGGATTTCTTCTGGAAGGAGACATTATGAGCAGAGAAATGTACCCTGACTGGTGTGGTGTCTGCAGAAGGTTGGATGTGATTCAGTGGCCATGTTTTCAGAACGCTCCATCAATGACAGTTGGAAACATATGTTTTTTATAAATTTCTCATTCTCAAACAAAGACTGACAGTAAAGCCCAGGGCTTTGATATTTATATAAGTTGTTAAGTGGTTCACTGGGGAAAGTACATTTCAATTAGCATGTCACTGCTCATCATGCTGCCTTCAGGAGAGGCGTCCTGATTAAGCTGGTTGTTGAACAATACATCAAAAAGTTGGGACTTACTAAAAAGCTGTTCCTTTCAAGGTCACTCATGTCACCTGATGCCGGGCTGAATTTCCTGAGCTTTTACTTAAAATCAAATGAGACATTCAAAATCCCACTTTAAACTGAATCGATTAAAAAAAAAGCAACTCATTCCATTTTAGTTCCATAAATATTAGCCAAACCACTGGTAGGTGGAGGGTACAGGGCTGAGAGAGGAAGAAGAAGGCTACAAGGAAAGACTGGGTTAGTCTTAGCTTCTCCAGGGTTGTCATCTGGAATGACCCATGATGTACAAGATGCTGGTCATCAAGGTGTGGCACGTATGTGGGAGAGGGCATGCACATGTCGGCGCACACGTGTATCCAGTGCAGATGCTGCCTTTCAGGTGTCTCCTCAGTAGCCTTCCCCTTGTGTGAGACAGGCTGTCTCACTAAACCTGAGCTCACCAATTCATCTAGCCTGTCCTGTCAGCAAGTCCCAAAGATCCTCCTTACTCTGCCTACCAGAGCTGGGACGGCAAACGTGCCACCATGCTAGACTTTTTACCTGAGTTCTGGGGCTCAAACCCAGGTCCTCAAACACAAGCACTGTGCCCACTGAACCATTTACCTAGCCCCCTGCTATTCCCAAGCTATTTCTGATTGTGAGTTCTTTTGGGGGGATGGAGGAGCTATGATCAAAACAAAATAAAATTAAGGAAGGTCTCCTTTACTGTGGAATCAGGAAACTACAACTCTACATGCTGCAAGCAAGAGGTTTTCTTTCTCAGAACTTCTTCCCATTCATATTTTAGGCTGAGATTGTGTTCGTAAGCTGTAGATAAATTTACAGTTCCTTACTCAACAGTCAATCTTGCTGTGAGCTTTGTGTGTTCACACACACACACGCACACACACACACCACACACACACACACACACACACACACACACACACACACACACACACACACACACGTGTGTGTGTGTGGTTTTCCCTCTTTTATGTACTCTGCTGCCGCCCTTAGGACATTATACGTTAGGAAGCTTTCTATTGGGCTCTGTTTCTGTTATGTCCCTGTATCTTGTTAGCTCATACAGCTGTCCTTAAGATTGACGGTACAATTTTGTGCAATTCAATCCAGGGGAACATTCCAATCTCTCCCAGCCTGAAGAGTCCGGGAAAGACAAGAACACCAAATTTGTTCCCCTTATCTACCCAATTTAGTAGCTATTTGTCACCGTCAATTAGTCAAGGGTGAAATAATTACCCGTGGCTTGAGTGAGAGGAATAAAGTCTGATTGGCAGCAAAAGAGAAGAACAATCAGATCACAGGAGGAGGAAATATGAGATGAGTGGTGGTGTGGTTGGAGGACACAGGGCCGGCCTTCACCCAAAATACCTCTGAGTCATGGATGCAGTTCTGTCCTTTGTGACTCATTCCTTCAGATGAGCCTGGCTTTCTTCCTGGAGCTAATTTTAAAGCATCCCAGGGCCAAGAGAGGGTAACAAAAACTCAATCAATATGCATGCCTTCTTTCCTTTTGATTTTAATTCCTATTTTATTTTTTATTATTATTGCGTGTGTGCGAGTGCAGGTGTTCTGTGAGTGTGGACTCCCATGTGCCATAGCATGCGTGTGGAGGTCATCAGAAGGCACTGCCCATTTAGGATGGGGCTTCCCATCCTAGATAAACTATTCAAGAAAGCACTTGAGAGGTGTTCTGAGTGGCTTGTCTCTTAGTTGACTCCAGATCCAGCCAAGTTGACAAACAAAATTAAATTTTATACATGGTAAATAGGTAAATATAAATATTCATTTATGTACATTCATATTCCATATTAAGCATATCATCTGCACTCAATGTCAAGGGGTTATTTTTGTAGCCAAGTAAATACTCAGAGAAATAGATGATCGGCTTGGACCCGGCCCGTTTTTAGTGCCAATGCAGAGTTCTGTACTGATGGGCTGGCTGCTGGTCCTCATCATCTTTCCAGTTCTTCTGCAAAGACAGCCTGGTTCCTCAGATTTCGGACCTGTGGTTTATCTCTCTCACTGTCTGTACTGGCATCTCATTGTGTCTGAGCCCATCCCAATCAGGCCTTCTTTCCTGCTTTTCCTCATTATCTTTCCAGACCACATTTTTTTTTACTCTGTGATCTCCATTTCACTTGATTTAGCAGCAGCATTTAACCCCCAAATTCACATATTCTGGACGGAGGAGACCAAACTAAAGGAAAGCTACATAACAGTAGAATACCATTACGAGATCAAAAAAGGAAGTTTGGAGCTGGTGGGATGGCTCAGTGGTTCAGAGTGCCTTCTATGTCAACACAAGGACTAGAGTGTGAACTGAAGTACTCCCACAACACTCAGGATGTCCTGCAAACACTCTTTTTCTGTATCTGTGTGCAGAACCACGTGTGCATATGCTCGCACAACCCATGTAAATAAATAAACTAACTCTTTTTAATAAAAGAAACAAACTTTCACTGTGCTAAGGGACTACCCTCGTTCTGTTTTGTCGCCACAGCAAAATAGACTGACAAAAAGCAACTTGTGGGAGAGAAGAGTTTATTCAGTTCACAATTCCAGGTTACAGTTCCTCAGAGAAAGGACATCACAGTGCGGGAGCCTGGAGCAGCTGGTCACATCACATCTACAGAGCAGAGAAATGAATGCATGGATGCTTCTTTGCTTGCTTGAGTTCTCCGTCCTTACACAATCCAGGACTCCTGCCTAAGAAGTAGTACCACACACAGTGGGCTGGGTCTCCCCACATTAATTGACATAAACAAGACACTATTTCCCCAGACACGCCCACAGGCCATCCCAATGTAGACAATCCCTCAGTGAGAGCCTTCCCTCGGTGATTCTAGGTGGTGCTGCACTGAGGGTTAAATTTACCATCTCCAAGGCTAGACTTGGTGGGTAAGTAGCACGGAGCTCACACCTTCACCCCCCTGCTGAGGACCTGTGAATCAGCTTCTTTAGGTGACAAAAGGAGTTTCAGAGATGTGATTTAGGTTTGGACTTTGAGTCAGATAATGAACCTGGGTAATATGATGTCCATAAATCCTCAAAATCTTGGCCAATTAGATCAGATTCTAAGTGGAAGAGCCCCACAGGCCACTGGGGTACAGCACAATGTATACATTTCCTGTTTAGAGGTAAACTGTAGAGATGGAGTTCCTGTCATCAACTGTGGCTAAGGCAGAAGTTCCTCAATGGACTTATGCACTTAGGTACAGCAGAACTGCCTGACAGAGAGAGAAACAGGTGTTGGGTCCTCACAGAAAAATGACGTCGTCTTGCGAACAGTCAGGTCTATGAGAAACTAGCTGGGATCAGATCAATCAGCTAACAACCATAACCCCCAGATGTTACCAGTTGTGGAGAAGCACTGTCCCTCACTTCCCCACCCTGCCAGTCAGTGTTCTGTCACTGTGACAAAATACCTGAGGAAGGCCAACTTTTGGAGGAAAGCTTGAGGTTTCAGTTCATGGTCACGGTCGTCCCACTCTTGGGAGCACATGGTGAAGTTGCTTACTTTATGCCAGTTGAGAAACAGAAAGAGAGGAGATGTTAGCATCCCCAAACTCCATCCAAGGGCATGCAACCCAGTTGCACAACTTCCTCCCGAAGTTTCCATCTCTTCTCAGGTGGAGACAGAGCCTTGAATACACGAACCCTTTTTAAAAAGCTTATTGGGAGGCACCTGTGTGGTAGTCAGAGGAAAACTTACAATTGTCAATTTCTCTTTTCACCGTGTGGATCCCAGAGATAGAACTCAAGTTGCTAGGCTTGGAGGCAAGCACCTTTAACTGTTGAGCCCTAGTTCCAGCCCAACTGGAGCTACTGAGGGAGCATTTAATACCAAATTGCATTACCCACTGTCTATGACAGTCTCCAACCCAAACCCTTAAAATGCTCTGTATTTATAGAGTATTCAAATGTCTCTGACCCTTTATGAAATTCTCCAAGCTATATCTTAAGATCCAAGGCCATCACCAGCAGAATTGAACATTACCTTCATAAAGTAAAGCAGAATGCCCAAGGGTTCTTCACTAAATTCACACTCAGCAAGTTTTTATTTTCCAGAATATTTGCACAGAGAAAGGTTTTGGTCTCTGTCTGTCCTGGTCAGCACACAGCCTAGAGTTACTTAGGGAAAAAAGTCTCAACTGAGTAATTGCCATAATTAGGTTGGTCAGTGGGTATACCTGGGGGAGACTGTCTTGGCTGCTAACTGCTGCAGCAGAAAGGGCCCCAGCCCCTGCGAGCAGTACCATTGCCTGGCATGGTGCTCCTGGACTGTATAAGGAAGGGAGCTGGAGACTGAGCCAGCAAACAGTACCCCTCCATCATTTCTCCTTCAAGTTCCTGCTTGAGTACCCTCCCTGACTTTCCTCAGTGACGGACTGTGACCTGGAGGTGTGAGCCAAATAAAACCTTTCCTCCCCTAAGTTGCTTTTGGTCAGAGTGGTTTTTTTGTTTGTTTTGTTTTGTTGTATTTTTTTGGTTTTGTTGTTGTTTTGTTTTAACAGCCACAGAAGGGAACTAGAGCCCTGCCCTTCCTACACTTCTGAGGGTGCTAGTATGACTATCATGATAAAAATCAGTAATCCATGGGTTCCCTTTACTGTCCCAAAACGATTCACTGTGTGGTTCTATCATGTCCCCAGGCTTATTTTTTGGGAAAAACTGAGATGGCTGGAGGCAGGAGCGCTTGCAGTCTCTCCCCACCGGAGTGCTGTCTTTGGATGGAGAAGCAGTTATGGTCATGGGTAACCATGGCGACTGCTCTGGATAAGTAGTCAGAAGGGTGAGTTCTGGTCCAGGTCTGAGCCTCTCCAGATCCTGGTGCACACAGACACCTTCTTCTGGGTTAGTATATCTATGGTATGTGGGTGACTTTTGTTTTCTTTTATCTATGCCAGGAAAAGATCAGAAGAAAATATCAAAAAAAAAATCAATACCGACACTTTCCTCCGAGTGTCGGAAAGAGTGCCTTTTCTTTCTTTTTTGCTGTGTGCATTTTCCAACTGGTTTAATACAAAGTGGAAAACAAATCACCCATTTTTTTTAAGGTAACAGGGGGACTGAAGATTGGTCAAGTGCTTGCCAGACAGGCTCGAGGACCTGAGTTTGATGCCCAGACCCTGAATGTGGTATGCCCTGTTTGTAAACTCAGCATTAGCAAGGCTGGGCTGGGAGAGGAGGTAGCAAAGCAGAGGCAGGCAAATCCCCGGGGCTCAGTGACCAGCCAGCCGAGGACACCAGAAAGTCCCAGGTCCCAATGAAAGAGTGTCTCAGAAAACCAAAGTAGGTGGCTGCTGGAAAACAACACCTAAGATGGACCTGTGGCCTGAGAGACAGCACTAAGACAGACGTGGGTGTGGGTGTGGGTTTGTGTGCGTGCATGCACAGACACACAAATACCATGCACATCAAATAAAAAGCATCTGCCCACATGGATGTCGGGAGACTCTAGGTTTCTAATCCCTGCAGTCAACCGTCTCTAGAAAGGCGTTCCTTCATACATAAATGCACAGAGCTAAATTAAGTCCGGTGCTGGCGGGATCACCTGTGAAGGTTTTAAAGCACAGAGGGCTGCAGTTCTTACCCAGAGCAAGACTGGTAAATAACAGAGATACGAAGGACAGGCACAAATGTTACAGCCTAACCTTCCCATCAGCCCTTCTCTTACACTTTGTACTTGGTGAATAAGTAAGCTACCCCAAAGCTTGTGATCGCCCTAAAAACCTGTGCCAAGTCTTACCAGAAGTTCTTTTTGAAGGAAAGAAACACACAAAACGAGCTAGTTCCCTTTCAATGTGCTCCTCAGACACTTTCACTGAGAGTCGTCCCTCGGACGTTCAGACTAACTTCTTGAAGTTGTGTGTTCTCCCCAAACATGAAATCGTGATCATCATGGCTGTGAACTGTGAAAGCTGGCAGGAGCTGCCACAGCAAACACATGCTCCCCAGGAATCCAGGCACTAAAGTCAAGGTTTACAGAAAGCCATGAATGCCGACCAGTGTTCTGACTGAAGCTTGGGCTTTTGTGAAATCCATACTCCAGGGTCTTAAAGTCCTTCATGCATGAAATAAATGTGTCCCTTATTTTATCATTACTTCTTAAAACACACACACGGGGCCTTAAACACTTCCTCTGTTTTCTGTAACAGCTATAAAAAGGGAGATTGAGGCAGTTTGATGTGGTGCAATTTTCTCACCATGCTTTCCGTCCCGTCCTTCTTCCCCAACACAGCAGGACATTATGGAGGAGTAAGAGAGGAAAATAAACCTCTCTCTTCCCGTGGCTGCTGTTTTTACATGGGCCTATTCACCAAATTGAAAACTGAATGAGGTCTAGGGGTTGAAGATGAACTCCTATCTAGCTAGTGGTCTCTTACTTTGTGTGTGTGCACATGTACATGTGTGTGCACATGTGCATGCATGCGCATGGATGCCAGAGGACTAATTGCAGGCATGTATCATCCTGCCCATTTCTTTTTAAATGTATGTTCTGAGGATTGAATTCAACTCTGGAGGTTCTCAAGGAAAGGCCTTTACCAACTGAGGCCTCTCCCCAGACCTTATAGTTCCTTATAATGCAGTTAGGCTGACTCTGAAGGGGTGAGCTAGGAACAGTGGACTAAGCTAGCCCTTTTTTACTTCGCAAGTCTTATTTTTAAATTTGTGTGTGTGTGTGTGTGTGTGTGTGTGTGTGTGTGTGTGTGTATGTGTGTGTATGGTGTCACAATACACATTTCAAAGTCAGAGGCAAACTCTCCAGAATTGGGTTTCTCCTACTATTTGTGAGATCTGAGTAACTCGGGTCATCAGGTCTGTGTATACAACAGTCTCTTCCCATGGAGCCATCTCTCTGGCCCTAGTCTACAAGAGTCTTGTTTCCTACCCATGGAGATCTCTTCTTGTTCCTGTTGGGATGTCATTGCCAATGTTAATATCTACCTTCATCTTTTGGTATTGAGATACCCACCCCAGCCTCTCTCAGCTCTCACTTGTGAAGTTGCTGGTTTTGTTCTCCAAGATTCCCCCTTTCCCCTCGGAGAGGTCTCAGACTGCCCCTGACTTCAAGGGACAAAAGCCATGGTGCACTCACACTCTGTTCCTAGGGTGGACTCCCTGCCCATTCTACAGCACTCTATGCAGACTGAATTGACCATTGACAGTGGCATTTCATAGATTTGTTATGTGTTTGATTTTGAAGTATTTTTCAATTGGTGTCTTTTTTTTTTTAAACTGTTGCCAGTTTTTTCAAAACCTCACATCATGCTTTGTGACCCGTACAGAGCGGTGAGCTGTACAGTTAAGAAGACCATGGCACGCAGGCTTCATTCAGTTTGCATTATAAGGTATCTTTCTTTAACCCACGACTTCTTTTCCTACTCACAATCTGTTTTTCTTTTTCACTCTAGAAATTTTCACGCAATCCTGGGTATAGGTGGGTATAAAAAATGCAAATTAAATATTCTCTGATGATGAATAAGAGGTTTTTTTTTTAATTCTTGGGTATACGTGGAGTTATACCACTTACCAAAGTTGAAAGCAAATCCACATACTAATGAGATGCATGTGCTTGTTCATTTTCACACGTAAATCATGGCTGAGTATTTGATACTGCAGGGAGCAACACGCACTCTTGTTTATCAGAATTGATCTATATTTTAATTTGCTAATCCCCAATGCTGAGAATGCTGCTTTGCATAAGTACACAGTACAAAATAGCAGAAATATCTTTTAGGTCATTTCAGAAATTGTTGGAAATTGTCTTAATCCCAAATCCAATTCATTTAACATTTTAAAAAATAGAGTAAAATACAAATCAGCAACTCAAACAGGAATTTTAAAATCAGATATTCTACCATAATGCAGCCCAATGACATATGAATTTGATCAGTATAAGATGAGGAGTGATGGTAAAAAAAAATGCGCAAGATCTTTTTTTCCCCATTGTTAAAACACTGCGGTTCAACCCTGCAACTACCCAGGCCCAGATCCAGGGTTGTGTGTTGGCCCACCTCAACATCCACCTCATCTATGATCTGCTGGAGCACGTGAAGGGACCAGTCCTGCAGACCCAAAGCTGCAGGATCTCCACAACACAGGACAACAGCATGATAACCAAGAGGAGTCCCATGAAGGCCCAGCATCCACAGGGTAGCAGAAACCAGAGGCCTCGAACCAGACCAATGACTCTCTGCAATGAGCACTTGCAAGTAAAGATATGTGCACAAAAGGTTTACAGCTTTCATGATGAGATCTCCCCGATTTTCTTTTTCTTTTTTCTCTTAAATTTCATCTGAGGGGGTGGGCTGCAAAGGCAGAAGGCAGATACTCAGGGACAGGAAATGAATGGAATCTAGATGCATAATGTGAAAAACACAAAGAAAGAATAAATAAAACAAAAGTTTAAAACATCGTATGATTCAGGGCTGGATAGATGCTCAGTGGTTAAAAGCACATACTGCTCTTGTAGAGGTCCCAAATTCAGATCTGAGCACCCACACCAGGGAGCTCGTGAGTGCCTACCTCTAACCCCCATGCTGTGGGATGTTCTGTATGTTAAATGTGTTGCTCTGATTGGTTAATAAATAGCTCTGATTGGTTAATAAATAAAACACTGATTGGCCAGTAGCCAGGCAGGAAGTATAGGCGGTAGGAGGAGAGAGAATTCTGGGAAGTGGAAGGTTGAGTCACAGAGAGACGCTGCCAGCCACCGCCATGGAAAGCAAGATGTAAGGTACCGGTAAGCCATGAGCCACGTGGCAACTTATAGACTAATAGATATGGGTTAATTTAAGATATAAGAACTACATAACAAGAAGCCTGCTGTGGCCATACAGTTTGTAAGCAATAAGTCTCCGTGTGTTTACTCGGTTGGGTCTGAGCAGCTGTGGGACTGGCGGGTGAGAGAGATTTGTCCTGACCGCAGGCCAGGCAGGACTGGAGAAAACTCCAGCTACACCCCCAGGCATCTGATACCCCTTCTGACTCCACAAGGCACTTACACTTTTGTGCACATACCCATACAGACACATACACATAATTAAAATAATAAAATAAAATAACAGCCAAAGCATCAAGGCTCTATAAAGAAGCTTTGCATATGCAGTAAAAATACTGTAATTCATAACATACACTGGTCTTGAATCTCAGCTGCATGTTTTCAGACACAGTTTACTGGTGTCACATGGCATGAAACTGTGCCCAGTGCAGAGTGGGCATGTTTTATGTTCAGAACCAAGTGAAGTCACAAGACACAGCACAGGTGAGCACTTCAGAGACACCTCAGATTCCTTATATGTTTGATTTGGGATCAGTTCTTCATTGTTGTGTGTCCAGAAACATTCTTTATTGATGTTGATTTTTCTCAATCTCCTTCCTACTTTCACTTCCGGGACCCTCTGTGGGGCTGGGACCCACAGTTTGAGAAACAGTGTTGCTTAATCAGTTTTCTGCAGTGGGAGATGCTTGGGGCTCACAGTCCATCCCATGAGTACTCTCATTCTTCTTTGCTAATAGTCCCTCCAGGAGCCTGGAATCTGCCCTGAAAGAGAATAAAGTCAGAAGGATCCAGAGATGCTAGCGTTGCGTTCGGCAGTCTCTTCTGTCCCAGCACCAGGCTGAGTCTTCACACTTCCTGATGACTGACTCTGTTCATGAAAATGCAATTGTAGGATATCTGCCAAATCTTAATATGCAACAGATCACAATGTTATAAGACATAAATGTAAGAGCAAGGATCCCACATCTCAAATTTACCCTCCTTCACTCATTTATTTATTTATTTGTTTGTTTGTTTGTTTGTGGGCAGGCGCACACTTCAGCCCTCATGTGGAGGTAGGAGGACAATTTGCAGGAGTCACTTCTTCCCTTTCTCCATGTCGGTCTTGGGAATCAAGCTCCAATGATCAGGCTTTACTCTCTGAGCCATCTCCCCAGCCCATATTTGCATGAAGTAAATTACTTGTATTTGTCTTAGAGAAGTGCAAACCTTAGAATTTCCTAATTGCCGGTGCTGGGGGGTTGGCTCAGTGAGTAACAGTACTCGCTGCACAATTGTGAGGACCTGAGTCTGGTCCATGGCACCCGTGTTAAAAGCTGTGTGAGATCATATGTACTGGGAGCCTCAGCGCTTAGAATTGTAGAGGCAGAAAGATTGCTGGGGCTCACTGGCCAGCCAGCATAACTGAAAAATGGCGAATTTCTGAGTCAGGGAAAGACTTTGTCTCAAGGAAATAAGGTGGAGAGTGTTAGGGGATACCCAAGGTCTTCCTTTTGCCCTACACACATGTCTTCACAGGAATGTAGACATGCATATAACACACACACATACACACACACACACACACTCAAATATCCTGCCAACTTACTTTTTTTTTCCTACCTTAACTCTAAGTTTGTTCCCTTTCTTCACTAGATAGATTAGTCTATGTGCATCCTAACAAGTCTCTTTACAGCTTGGAGGCTAAGTTTCCTCTTAGGAAGATGTGGAGGTCGGATCATGTCCAGATGGTCCTCTCCATTCTTGAGTGGAATTTCAGGGATAGCTATTGTATACTGTCATAGTCCATCAATTTGTTTCTTTCTCTTCAAATAGGATAGTAACTCAGATTTGAGATCAATGTGCAGACAGCTATCTAATAGAGAAGCCAAGCCACGTGTGGTGGTGCACATTTTAATCCTGTTAAGTCCAAAGGGTGGGGGGGGGGGGGGGGCAAAATGGCAGCACTGCTGACAAAGTCCTAAACAGAAGAGCTTGACTGGATAAATAGAAGGATCGTTACTGGATCAGCAGAAGCCAAACTTCAACATTTCCCAGGAATCTTGTAAAGCAGGTTTCTGTTTACCAGGAAAACCACTACCTCCTTTATCTGTCCCAATAGACAACTCCCTTGGGCAAAGGCATCTAATTTCCCATTAACCCGAACAGCCTGCATCTGCTCAAAGATCTCCATCCTGTTGGCTGTTATATAAATCTTCCTACTTTTCCACCAAGCTGCTGTCCTCTATTCTCCAAGGCTGCCAGGACTTTGTTCCTCCAATAAACTTTTCTTTCTACCCAAGGAGTGGTCACTGCACCTCACTTACAAACCCCACACCAAGAGGCAGAGTCAGGTAGATCTCTGTGAGTTAAGGACGGCTTGACCCTGTCTTTAATAAGTAGAGGAGACTGCAGGAAGGGAAAATGAACTAAGAAATTGTTGGAAGGGGGTAATGAGTTGGGAATGGGGTTTGTATGAGGGGAAAGTACTTGGAAGCATTGCCAGTGTTGGTCTCCTCTGGACGATCCACTCTTCTTTTCAAATAGACCCATTCCTGCCCTGATTTCCCTTAACAATGGATTGACTGGAAGTGCAAGCCAGATGACCTTCCCCTCCTCAGGTTGCTTCTCATCAGCTTTTCCGCAGCAGCAGAGAAGGAAACTGAGAAGACACCATCTTCAGCTCTGATGAATTCTTTTAGCAAGTGTCCATAGAGGAACTTGAGACAACACCATGTCCAGTGCTGGTGTATTCTTTTAGCAAGTGTCTGTGGGGGCAACTGAGACAACACCATGTCCAGTGCTGGTGTATTCTTTTAGCAAGTGTCTGTGGGGGCAACTGAGACAACACCATGTCCAGCACTGGTGAATTCTTTTAGCAAGTGTCTATGGCATTTCTGCTACAAAAATCCTTATTTGGTGTTTTGTTGTGCACAAGAAAAGTAAACAGCATGGTCCCTATGTTTATGCAGTCTGAAACAGGATCAAATGAACAAAATGTTATGGAGTGAAAGGCTATGAAATGCACTTATTTTTCATCTACTAAAGTTCATTTCTCCCACAGTGGCTAACATTAGGATAACCACAGCAGATATCAGAATCTTCCCAGGGGCCTGCCCTGAGAAAATTTCTTTCAGAGTCCCGGGGAAGACTCTATGGCCAGAGATGGGGTAATCTGAGGGAAAAGAATCTATGTACACCAGTTTCTTACGTCTGTTTATTTTTCTATACATCAAACTTCTATCTGCACAGTGTCAGTTCTGTTCTGACACTCAGCTCCTCTCTGTCCCTTCTTTTTCTGTCCTCTCATAGCCCTAGTGATAACTAAGCTCTTATGCTCTTGACCTCATCTTCATCTCCCATTCCTCCATCCTCCATCTTTCCTTCCTCTTCTCCTGATCTGATCCGATCCCTACTCATCCAAAAACTCTGCCCTCTACTCCCTTCTCCAGCCACATGACTCTGCTTAGACCAAGAATTCTGCCCCAGCCTTCACTACACCTAGTTATGCAAAAAACCCTTTTGTCCTAAGACAATAGCTCAGGAATGCCACCAGACCTGAAGGAAAGGGATGGTCTGAGCTTCATTTGCACAAGAAACAAAACTATGCATCTGCAATCCACCTGTCTCCTAGGCTCTGTAGGGGTGTTGTCTAGTTCAGATTGGCAGTAGGTCTGAGGAGTTTATACTGTTTGCCATTAAAGCCTAGTAGTATATGAGTGCACAAGAAATTCACAGCAGAAGACAGCTGATACATTAAAAACTGAATAACACAAAATATTCCCTGAGATATGGCTTCCCTCTAGAAAGATTCCTTTACCGTTCTAGGTATAGATTTATTATGTACAGCTGAATTTCTATAATATACTCTTGCAGCTTTCAGCAAGCAACTTGCTGTGTAGGGTTTGTTTTGGTTGATATTCTGTTGCAGGGATTCAAGCCTAAGGCCTTCTGCATGACACACAAGCACTCCATCACTAAACTCTACCTGCTCAGAGCCCTGAATAGGTCTTCCAAAAAAACAAAACAAAAAGTGTGTGTGTGTGTGTGTGTGTGTGTGTGTGTGTGTGTGTGTGTGTGTGTATGTACCTCTATCTACTGTAAAAACAAGCTTCTTAGATGAAGGCTGAAATCTGCCCTAATCTATGAGTATAAAAATAAAGATTTAAAAAGTAGTTTGATAAGATGTATGTTTAACAAAATAACAGCAGGTTCTGCCTAGGGCCTATGACTTCCCCTGGGTTAATTGGACTCAGTAGGTTTGAAAAAAAAAAAAGAGAATGTGAAGTAGGGAGAGGGATGTGGAAGGGGATCTGGGAGTAGTTGGACAGGGTTAGGGGGCATATCAAAATACTTTGTACACATGTATGAAAGTCTCAAAGAATAAATAAACATGTTTAAATGTTCTTTGATAGGGTCTCACCATGTAACATTTGCTGATGTCAAACTTATAACAATACTCCTATATCAGCTTCCTAAATTCTTATATTATAGGCATGTGCCCCCACACCCAGCTACATATGTGTTTGTTTTGTCTTTGTTTTCCCAGTGCTGGGATGAAACTCAAAGCCTAGGGCATGCTAGCTGTGCTGTCCATCTTGCTTGTTAACTTCATTGGTACACCTCTGGATGGGTCTCTGTGGGCATTTCCAGGAAGGATTAACTGAGTGGAGAAGACCCGTATCTACAGAAAGCACCTGCCAAGATATCCACAAATAGGTCCAAGCAGAGAACAAGTTGCTTGCTTGCTTCTTACTGGTGAGTGCATCTATTTAGTTGTTGCTGCTACCAACAAGACCCAACCTCTCCAGCCTTCCTACAAAGAACCAAAGACCAGCAGACATCCTGGAATCTTTCAGACCCTCAGGACCATAATGAGACTGCTGAAGTATTCAACCTTATGGACTGAGCAGCCACTGGGCTTCTAGCCTCTCTAGCATGGAGATAGCCATTTATGAACTGTGCAATCCACATTGTGTAAATCAATCTAATAAATCCCCTTCATGATGTTTATTCTTTCTAACAGTTCTGTTCCTCTAAAGAACCCCAAGTAATACACTAGGCAAGTATTCTACCACCAAGCTACATCTCTAGCCTGCATGGGTAATCTTCATGAGGGGTGCCTTGTAGGCACCTTTTATAAAGACAAAAAGCGTACAGCAGTGGCATGGTTTACATGCTCAGCATAGGTAATGGACATGCAGGTTATTCTCCTGACTCCAGCATCACATAAATTGTTCCAGAGACAGTGGGGGAAAGGACAGAAAATCCAACTGAAGGCATTCCACACTGGGGTAGTAGTTAGGCCAGATGAGCTACGACACAAAGTAGGCATAAAATGAAAATACTGTGAGCTGACCATGAAGCTTGGGAGAATACTAATTCTTGTTTAAGGTTTTTAGCCATGTCAGTTCTTGGTTGGTGTGGAAATTACATCCCTAGCCCTGATGTCATTAATTCCAGTTCATAACTGCTTGTATCCTGCCTGGTACAGACAAGCCCCAGGCAAGGTAGCTAACTCTGGACTGAAAGTTTATATGAAGGCTAGTCAGACACTCAAAGATATTTGTTTAAACATTTAAAAAAATATGTGTATATCTGTGTTTGGGGGTGTCCATATTTGTTTTTATTTGTGTTGTGTGTGAATGTAGTACAGGTGCCCTGTGAAGCCAGAAGAGGAGTTACAGGTAACTGTGATCAATGTAAGACAGGTGCTTAGAAGCAAACTTGGTCCCCTGCAAGAGCAGCAACCCATACTAACTGTTAGTCCGTCTGTCTGGGCCCAACTCATAGGTATTTAATTTGCCTTATTGCATAAAAAGGCACATGTGTCAAGGCTGACTGCTCATTTTTATTTGGCATGAGGCAGACTTCTTTTGAAGGGACCTCTTTTCCTTAGTTTTGACTCCTAAGTAACTTTATCCCCCTAGTTCTCCAGAGAACGACGTAGGTAAATTGACAAAGCACATAAACCCCAACTGCCTGAGTCAAGGTTTGGTTTCTGTTCTTTCTTCAATTATAAGTAGTGATCTCAGGGGAGACTGGGGCTCAGAAGACAGATAGAATTTATCTAACTGCTGCCAGAATGTAATTTAAAATGAGTCCAAGAGGAAAAGAGCCTTCCCAAATATTCCCAGTATGGGACAAGGAGTGGGAGGAGGCTCGTCAGGGCCAGCCTGGAAGGGTATTTCTGCTGACCACTGTTGGGGAGACTTTTAAAAAAGCAGCTAGTGCAGGCTGGGAATATGGCTCAGTCAATAAAGTATTTGCCCTGCAAGCATGAGGATCTGAATTCCACCCCAAGAACACATGTACCAAAGAAACAACAACAACAAAACAAAACAAAAACAACAAACAAAAACTGGGCATAATGCATGCACTTGTGATCCCGGTACCAGGGTGACAGAAGCTCAACTCATCTGTCAGCCAACCTAGCTGAATTGGCGACCACGACCTTATCTTAAAAGACTGAAAATAAAAAAAATTTAAAGGTAGTGACATATTACATACTGACATACAAGGTTCTCTTTACGTTCTGCATGCACATACAGGCATACATATCCATACACATAAATACATGCCTCACACAAATATACACACGCACGAGTGTACATGTATACACACACACACATACACACAAGCACACATACACACACACTGGCTAATATAATAGAACACTTGTTCTTCCCTTTTCTTAAAAGTGAGGTTTTTTTTCTACAAAAGTGATTCTACCTGGTGTATATTTAGACCAAATAGTACATGATTTTCAATTAACAGTGCCTGCACTGAGGAATGATTGTAGTGCCATTCTTTACAACACAGATTTAGTAAATGTTGTCACACAAAACACTTCCCAGCTGTACTGAGACCTAGTTGGGACTTGAACATAAATTTCTCACATTTCTGGATGGATGCTCTGGATGATTTACCTCCTAGTAACTTGCAACATTTCATACCTAGTGGGACTGCAGATAAGAGAGCCTATTTGTGACTTTTCTCATTGCCATGACAAAATTTGACAAGAATTAATTTAAGGGAAGACGTCCCTTTTTTTTGGCTCCTGATTGAGAGTACAGTCCAGTATGATGGAAAAGAAAGGATGGCAGGAGCTTGAGGCAGCTGGTTACATTGTGTCCATGGTCAGGAATCAGCTGGTTACATTGTGTCCATGGTCAGGAAGCAGCTGGTTACATTGTGTCCATGGTCAGGAAGCAGCTGGTTACATTTGTGTGCATGGTCAGGAAGCAAAGAGAAACAATGTTGGTGCTCAGTTACCTTTCTCATTATCTTTTCAGTTTAGAAGCCAAGCCTGGGGAATGGTGCTGCCCACAATGACCTGGGTCTTCCTACATTAATTCAGGCAGTTGGGACAATCTTTCATAGACATGCTCACGGGACAACCTGATCTAGGCAAGTCTTCACTGAAAATCTCTTCCCGGGTGATTTAACTGAACCATCACACGGTCCATCATGGTAGAGAAAGTGTGGTGGCATGAGCATGGGCTGGTCACATGACACTCATGGTCAGGAAGCAGAGAGATGATGCTGGTGCTCAGCTAGCTTCTCTTTTTCATTCAGTCCAAGAGACAAGGCTTTAGAATGTTGCTGCCCATAGTTTAGATGGCCATGTAATAATTTATTAACAGACCTAAGACTATTGTGATAGTAAGCTGGGAAAGTACCAATAATTATACAGAGACAGAATAACTGGTACTGTTCTGGCACAAAATGGACCTTGTAATTTTTTTATACATATAGGGAAAAAATTAGATTGTCATTAGATTCTAGTCTGTTAGCATTTTTTAACAAAATATAAGAAAATAACTGCTAACACACTGAAGAAGCTAATGATTTTTTTAAGATTTACTTATTAAAAATACATTTTTATATGTATGAGTGTTTACCTGCATGTGTACATGTATGTATGCATGGTGACCAAGGAACCAAGGAGCCAAGAAGAGGGCATCAGATCCCCCAGAACTACAAGAAGTTACAACAAGTTACAGGAAGTTGTAACTGATACACCTCTCCAAACCCAAAGACAATGCTTTTTTAATTAAATTTGTTATTTAGCAATTTCATACACATATGTAATGCATCCTGATTACTCTCACCCCACCCACTCTTGTCTTCCTCCCACATCTACCCCACCTTCCCTAACAAGTCCCTTTCTCACATTCATGTCTTTTTGTTTTTGTTTTGTGACCCACTCTGTTCAATTAGGGTTACCCAGTTGACCGTAAGTGTGGAAACTAGCCTTTGGAAGTCAGTGGGTTAGCTCATGTGTACACAACAGAAGAAAATGACTTACCCTCCCCAGTATCCATCAAAAGCCAGTATTTCCCCCAGGAAGGATTAGATCCCTGTGAGCCCTTCTCCATCCACAACTGACTGATGACAGGCTCACTCTTGAGCAGAACCATTGCAGGCAGCTAAAGCCGCTTTGAGATCACGTTCACAACAGCAGTGACTCCAGAACAGAATGTTCCAAATCCCTTCTTCATGTTTTTCTACTCCCTCTTCTGTGATGTTCTTTGAGTCTTAGAGTGGGTGGAATAAATGTCATTTTTAGAGCTGAGTACCCAACAGTCAGTGAGTCTCAGAATCTCCAGCAACCGTGATCTCTGCATTTTGCCATTCACTGCAAAGAGAAGCTTCTCTGACCAAGGCTGAGAGCAGCACTGAGACAAGGATTTTATATGCAGCCAAACTGATCTTCACATAGAAACCATGTGAATGGTTATTAGCTACAATAACTCAGAAAACGTAGCTTCCAGGTTACCCAATAACTGGAAAAACTACAAGTGTATGGAATACTGATGAGTATTGCATGGTGCTTTCAGCCACAGAACTGAGGCTAAGTAATGAGGATGGAGGTTAATATGGCTCACACAATTGACAATAATCTGCCTGTGCTGCATCTTCAAAAAAAATGGTCCAGGTGAGAGAAAATATACAGAAAGAAAAATGAGCTTGTTAATTGTCTTATCAGTACCAACTGGGAGGAGAATATTTGCTGAGGTGGGAAGGGGAGGGAATCAGACAGGGGATGGAACTGCCTTGTTTCAATACTTTTTGCAGGCAGGAGCAGACAGATAGCATCTAATAAAAAGGAAATTAAAAATATTGTCTGAAGAGACTTGTGGGAGGGTAATGAGTATAACCAAAGAGGGGGAAACATATGAGCCCGCTCAAATAGCAAGATGAATGTCCAAAAAGAAAGAAAACAAGCCACTCACATGCTATAAAACACGTGTATACATATGCTTATAAAACACCTATGTGCACACATACATGCATAAATATAACCCAAAATGCTGAGATAAAAGACTTCTCAAGCTCATCAGGAATTGTAAACTATCTATCAATTAGAGGAAAAAGATTTTCAAATTCATCCACAGCAAAATTCAACTCAGATCTGTATACAAATCACCTAACATTGAAAGATTTTTTAAAGGCTTAAAATTAAAATAGTAGGCAAAGACATGGCAATAAGCTAAAAATAGAAATAATACATATATAGAGACCTTGGTATTTCATAGTGAAGAATACAAGCCAACAGGCATTTTTCAAACAGCTATTCTTCATAAAACATATAAAGAATATAATTCACAGTACAAGATGTAATTGTTGTAGACTCTATGCATTTAATCAAATAGCAAAAACTTGAATAAAACCAAACTACAGGAAAAGCAGGAGAAGTGAACAGAAGTCCACCAGTAGACTCTATAACATGTTTTTCTTGTCCAAGGAGCATGAAATTTAGTATCAATGGAAATAACATGATAAGCAATGTAGATTTTTATGGAAGATATCAAATTTTGAATTCCAATAGCTAAGAATGAACCTTACTAAAAGTGTGTATGAAGGTGATTATTTCCTGACTCACATATCTGAGAGATGTAAGATTAGTCACCCTTGGGCACACTAATCAAAGTACCCAGCAATGTCAAGAGCCCATTACTGTTAACATTTGCCCTAGCTTGATCTAACTTGGCTTGCTTTGAGAGCAGGTTTTTTCCATGAGATACCATTACAATCAGGAGCTCTGTTCTGATGTAGAGCACTCTATCTTCTGATATCTTTAAGGATCCATAAAATTCTTGTAGGTATAGACCCATCACAGTACTATCACCATAGCTGAGGTGCTAAGACAGTTCAGCTACAGTCACATACCAATCTCAAAAGTGAGGAGATAATTCTGGTTCACATAAAATAAACTAGAAGAGATTCTGTGTAACAGCCCTGTCTGTCCTGGAACTCTCTTTGTAGACCCACCTGCCTCTGCCTCCCGAGTGCTGGGATTAAAGGCATGTGCCGCCATGCCTGTCTCATTATCATTTAACCTGGTAACTCACAGAGTAAGTAAATAGGATGCAGGGCTGGAACACATCAAGTAGTGAACACTGGTATTCTATAGAGTCAAGGGGAGCTTCAACCTATAAGGCTGGGAACCACACTAATTGTAATTTCTCTAAAGGAAGTGAGGAGTGGTGATTATAGATTGAATGAAGAACAATGGCTATCCGTCTATGAAATTATGAAAGAGAATGATGCATTTGGAAAGCTCTAGGTGGCTCAGTACAGCTTGGAGGAGAAGCTGGGGAATGGTGAGATTTTCAGATGGATGGGACCATGATGATGACTGTCTTTGAACTGTTCATTTCCTCCTTACCCTGGGTTCCATTTCCACTCTGCTGCTCCTAGGGAACTACAGAGTTAAAACTTTTGTCAATTGACTCTTCATGGAAGTTTGCTGAACATAAGCAAGACAGCTATTCTTGGTTGTCAACTTGACTACATCCGAAATTGACTAAAACCCAAGCTTCTGGGGTACACCTGTGAGGGATTTTTCTTGATTGGATTATTTGAGGTGGGGAGACCCATCTTAAATCTAGGATAGCCCTTCTTGTGGCAGTCTATACAGACGACATGGAAGAGGGGACTGCTTACTCTTTGCCTGCTTGCCCTTGATCTCATTGACAAGTGCATTCCTTCACTGGCCTTAGAGCCTACTTCTTCAGGATTTTTACATATACTGAAGACCATCTAAGACATCCAGCCTCATGGACTGAACAACTGTTGGATTCTTGGACCTTCTGTCAGGAGACAGTCATTGTTGGAACAGTCAGACCATAGCCCTAAGCCACTCTAATAAATAACACACCAGTTCTGTTTTTCTAGAGAACCCTGACTAACACAATAAGTTACCATCAAACAAACAAACAAACAAACAAACAGAAGAATGGGGGCTGGAGAGATAGCTTAGCAGTTGGGAGTGCACACTGCTCTTATGGAGGACCCAAGTTTGGTTCCCAGCACCCATATCGGGTGGCTTACAAAGTACCTGTAACTCCAGGTCTTGGGGATCCAATGCTCTTTTCTAGCCTCCATGGACACCTACATTCACATGCATATACCTACACACAGTTACATAAGCATACAAATAACTAAAAATAAAAACCCACAAGGATGAATACAGAAAGCTGGTCCCCTCTTGCTCAGCCTTGTCTTTACAGCAGTAGTTGTACCATCCCCTCTATGGCCAAGGCTCCCTATAGAGTCTCTTCTTCAGTCAACTCATTCTGCCTTTTTCTTGCTGGTGTCTGCTTCATACCCTCTGCTTTCTTAGCTCTTCAAGTAGCTATGAAACCCCTTTACTCTTAACCACAAACTCCTGTAAAATCAAAAATAAAATCACATACTTCCAGCATGCAAAGGAACAAGCCAGAAGACTCAGGTCTATGCCTCAAAGGTGGTACTCCTATCTAACTTAACCATAGCTGGCCAAAGAAAAGATGATGCCCAGCACTCCAAAGACATCCTTGTTTCCATCTCACTCTCCCCAGTTATGCATTTGCTGAACCATGACTCCATCTTTCAGACCTCATTGAAGTGCTGGTGCTTGGTCAACTCGCCTGTTTTCAGTGGGGTTCTTGTTCCCTCATAGGGTTCTGGCACAAGGCACTAAGATTTCTCTGCTACCTCTGTTCCGATGTAGCACACTAATCATTAAGTTAGAGGTTCAACCAACAGTTACCATTATTGCTCACATTTTTGTGGGTTAGACATTCAAGCAGAGATACTCTTTTTTGTCTGAGCACTAGTCAAGACAGCCAAGTTATGGACCCAGTGCTGGTGCCCATCAACAGATGAATGGGATTTTTTTAAAGTATTTGTATGTACGTATATAGATAGGAACAACTGATATTTTCAGCTATAAATAAGAATAATAAAATCATATCTTTTGCGAGAAAATGGATGGAACTGGAGATCACCATGAAAAGCAAAATAAGCAGACCCATGAAGACAAATATTATGTGCTCTCTCTCTTATGCAAAGTCTGGATTTTTTTTAAAAGACATGAAAATACAAGGGGGATATTTGGGAAGAGGAAGGTAACCAGCAGGTGGAAGGAGGAGAACAAGGGAGAGTTATAAAGGTGAATTTGATCAAAATATATTATAGACATGTTTGGAAATGTCACAGTAGGGCAGGCAGGACTGCTCAGTAGGTAAAGGTGCTTGCTGGTAAGCCTGAAAACCTGAATTCAATCCCTGGGACCCACATGGTAAAAGTAGAGAACCTACTGAACAAGTTTTTCTTTGATGTACACAAGAATACATTAATTAAAATAAATAACAAAATTCACATTTTGTACAATTAATGTAAAATTAAAATTATTTAGAAATAAATTCAAACAGATCTCCTTTTGTGGCCCTTCCATTCTAAATGACAACAATGTAGGTCTTTGTGGTATTTGGCTAGTTGATAAGCTAGATCTCATGGGTCTAGATCTTGGTGGCTTAGAACTACAAAGGTAACCCTGCAGAAGCCAGATGGGCAGGTCCTTCTGTGTTCAAACACACTGCATCTACTGATGAAGCAGTCAGAAGCCCACCTATGCCCTAGGACAGGGAGCATAGACACCCACCCCCAGGTCTTGAAGGAAGGATGGGGACTTCACCTTGAAAGGATGGCTGGAAGCAGTTAGGCTTAACCCTTTCACACATCCCCACCATGTGTTAGCCATAAGAGTTTTAGACATGTGCCGGGCGGTGGTGGCGCACGCCTTTAATCCCAGCACTCGGGAGGCAGAGCCAGGCGGATCTCTGTGAGTTCGAGGCCAGCCTGGGCTACCAAGTGAGTCCCAGGAAAGGCGCAAAGCTACACAGAGAAACCCTGTCTCGAAAAAACGAAAAAAAAAAAAAAAAAAAAAAAAAAAAAAGAGTTTTAGACATGTAAATGGTGGCTTAGAACTCCAAGACTAACCTGGGAGAAGCCACAGAGGCAGGTCCTTCTGTATCCAGAGCACATTCATGTGTTGATGAAGCAGTCATACACCCACTCAGACTCAAGGAGTCAGGACATTGGTCTCAAGTCTTGAAGGAAGAAGCATCAAATAAATTGAAGGCACTTTTCAAATGATTGCATTTTCTTTAGACACACAGGTTGTATTTATAGTCCATAAAATAACCATTGTTATACAGATGCCATATGTATCTTTTATTCTTCAAGACTTTAGAGGGTCTAAACTCCCTCTCTTTGGGTCTGGGTGGGCATATAACTGCTTTGCCTGATAGATGGGGTATGCTTGGACACAGGAGGACCTGTTCACCTGACTTCTTCTGGGTTACCTTTGACTTCCGAGTCACCATACAACTACATACATATTTAACTACTCAAAAGTGTATTTATTGGTCAGTATCAATAGATAAGCCCACAAGTTTGGCAAAATGCAACTACACAGTATTAAGCAGTTTTCTTACCATCCACTGCAGAATTCTCATATCTTCTGAAGGCAAACAAGCACCAGAGATAGCCAAGAACGGGACATGGCAGGGATTATTTCTCAAAGTGTTTTGTCACTGGAATGCCCTCAGATTTGTGTTCTTTAAAATACTGACTTAAACAATGTCTGAAACCAAGGAGGGGGGGGATACTGTCTTCTCTATTCTAGAATCATATGGAGAACAAATCAAATACTACAGCAGAGAGAGACAGAGACAGAGACAGAGACAGAGAGAGGCAGAGAAACAGAGACAGAGACAGAGACAGAGAGACAGAGAGAGAGAGATTTTCTTCAGTGGTGTAGCCACAGATAAGCTGTCCATGCTACTATAAGCAATTAATCTCATTGGATCACAAAAGAAGCCGTGAAAATAGGGGAACTCATTGGAAAAGAGAGAGGGGTCAACATGAGCAGGAGGAGGACAAGAAGAAGTAAAGGAGGTGAATATGATCAAAATAATTGTATACATGCACGGAAGTACCATAATGAAATATTATTATTGTATTAAATGCGCCAATAAAAATCTTTAAAAAATAGTATAGCCAGCACAGTTTGCCAAGCTGACTTCAGGAGCTGGAAAAGGGCCCACAGACTGTGTGGACGGAAGTATAATCACAGGTTAGAGACTCGTGCACATAAATGTCCCCGAGTTAATATGGAGGCAAACACAGGTCTCTACTTCAAGAAACATTAATTATAAACTATCCAGAATCTTTTATAGGCTTTTCTTTTTTTCTGAACATCTTAATTAAAAGTTAAAATGACTGACAGTGTTGGCTTCCTTGACAACAAAAGGGGCATCTACAGACGTCTGGGGAATGTGTGGTAGCTTGCAATCCTCGCAGAGGGCAAGGCAGCCCCATAAAATCAGTAAGATATCAACTATTTATTATAGGGCTGAAGAGTGAGCCAAGGTAAAGCCTTTCTTTCTCTTGAGGAACTGGGGTTGAAGTTACAGGACCAAAGGGAAATAACATCGAAATGACAGGAAATTGGAGACAGGAAATTTTAGTTTTGGTCACACGCTATGCCGTCTCTTGATGAAGGCCATTTGATGAACCTCAGTTATGATGGGGGGCAGTGTCTATGAAACTGATTTAAGATCTACATATGTTCATCTGGAAAGATATATGATTGTGTATTACTCTTGGCTTATTAAGGTGTCCTTCATAAGCAGGATGATATATGCCTTTCATCATTCACAACTCACATCTACATAGATTGGGAACAGTATCCCCCACCAAAGAACCTTAACATCTATACAACATGTAGAGACCTGAGGAGTCTGGACCTGATTTCAGAACAGAGGGGGCCTGCAGAAAGCTGCCTCAGTTTTGCATAGCTCTCTGGAGTCTGTCCTACCCTAGTGAGGATGGACACAAGAGATGAAAACTTGGTGGGAAGGCAGGGTTGACAGGCGTCATGGAGTCCTCTGCTCTTGAACATTGAACCATCTCCCAACCTCTGGTTGCTGTGGACTTTTTCTTGTTGGTTTTTTTCTTTTCAAGACAAGTTTGTTTACTTTATTCTGTAGAGTAATTAGATTACAGGTGTTCATACATGCCCAGTTCATGCAGTGCTATGCTCAAACCCCAGGAGAATCAACCTTAAATGTTCACAGCTGAGCAAAAAGAAGCCATGTGAGGTTGTCCAAGTACTCTAAAGAAGACATGGGGCCAGCAAGGCTGGGATTCAGACCTTGTTCTCATTGGCCACTGATGTTGTGTATGACCTTAAGCAGGCAGTTTCAATGCCTTCTCATCTTGCCTGATATGGGACCAATTGCTGCACAGGTCCCCTCCCGCCCATCTGGTGTGGAAATCTAATGAGCTCATGTTGTGAACATAATCTTGAGTTGCAAAAGCAGCACACTCTTGCAGTCTGTGGGCTATTATTTGAATGTTTGTAGCTTTAGGTGAGTGGGGTTCATTACTGCTGTGATTAGTGGTAATTACTGTACTAAACCACACCATGGAAAGGAATCTTCTCTCACTGGCTTCTTCCACAGGATCTCTTGTGTGATATTTTAGAACATATCAATATTAACTAAAGTGTAATAGCGTATCACCATACACAGTTTGTTCTCATTTAGAAGAGAAAATTTGGAAAGATGGCACTTTGAACATTAGGTGAAGATCTTCCCCTGCTTTAATAGCATTTTGTTTCATGATGAAGACCTTTCCAAAACAGGGTTCTCATCATGAAAAATGGCATCAATCTTGGCATAGCCTCAGTGGCAATTCATTCCAATGGGAAATGGAGAGGAGGGATGTCCTAGGTTTCTAAGCAGAAGAACCTGAGAAATGCTGCACATGGAAGAGACCTCCCTCCCACATACAGGGTATAGAGTCTTTGCCAAAGGTCTAGAGTCCCCAAGAGGTCTTGGGATCTGCATAAAGCTCCAGATACAGAAGAGATCTGGGGAGGGAGCTTGCTCCATGAAATTCTTTCTGCACAAACATGAGAACCCAATTTCGATCTCTACATAAAACCAGGAATGGTGTCACACACTCATAATCTCAGAGCTAGGCAGACAGAAAAAGTGGGGTCCCTAGTGCTCATTAACTGCCCAGCCTCCTGAAATCAGTGAGCCCCCAAGTGTTCTGGAGATACCTTGTCTCCCAAACACAAGATGGATGGCCATCCTCAAGAATAGTGCTTGAGGTTGACTTCTGGTCTACATGCATACAGCACACACACACACACACACACACACACACACACACACACACACACACACACACACACACGATCTAGTAGATGACATCTACCCAGAGTACAGCATATGGCCTAGATTCTCTCTGTTCAACTCTTCTGTCAGTACATAGACCTTGTAAACCTTCAAGTTCCTCAATGGATCTTCATCTCCATTGTCAGACAGGAAAGAGTTAAGCATCTGTTTGCAAATTATTGGACCTAATTCATGGCCATCATCCATTCCCTCATCCCCCTCCTCCTCTCTTTCCTAAATTTCCTTTTGCCTATCAATTGGAAACATATAATATGAACAAATATATAATATGAATAAATCAAGACATAATACTGATGATCAAGTACCATTCTCACCTGAAAGGAGCACAGATAGATGTGTGAAAAATAATGTCCTACCACACTACTGCTGAGTGCCTTTCTGACAGTCACAGCCTTAAATGCAGAACATAAAGCAAACAGGAGGCTCTGAGGTAGCCAGAGCAGTTGGGGTCTTCAACAGCATGGTAATTAGAGCATTAAAAAACCAGGGGAAGGGAAAACACATGCTTTAGATTAGTCTTGCTGGTGCTGTGTCTCAGGGTTCCCACTTGATCACTCACTATGTGACCTGAGGTCTCAGTGACCTTAACAACAACCTGAAGGGTCATATCATGGCACTGCTGTAAAGGGCTTCACACACCAGCACACAAAATAACGCCCAGACAGGGACACCCACCCGGAGAGTACACCCTTCATTCATACAGATCTGAACATTGCGTGACTATGGGCTGACTCCTGGCAACCTGCATAGTCTTGCCCCAGCCACCTCCTGAGTCACATAGCCACATAGCTCCATATGGTACTGACTGGATACCAGGACCTCCTCTCTAGGACTTTGCCTCTAGGGACTCTAAGAGTCACAATAGACCAACAGGAACACACCCCCTGAACCCTATCTGCCTTGATGGTTATAAAGTCATAGCTGGGGGAGAATGTTTCTTGTTTCTCAGAACTTCACCAATACAGTGACTAGGGTATGAGTCTCTCTGAGTGTCCGGGAACCTCGTGAAATTTTTAATGAGCATGTACATGTTTCCCACCAAGCTTTCCTTAGGCAGTTCTGAGTGAATCATCCCTGGAGTCCCACATTTAATTCAAAATAAAAGACCTAACAAGAGTTATGAAACTCCTAACACCTACACTGGCCACCATGGTGAGAAGTGAGCATACCACTACGCTACTGCTGCAAGTTTGATATCCCTTCCTTGTAAAGCAACTTGATGTCATGTATCAAATGTCTTACTAATGTCAGTGCTTTAGGTTTAGCCTACTGAAATTACTTATAAAATTTACTTTAATAACAGATGTGCATGAAGATTATTTTGTATGCTGGTTATGCAATCCTTCATAATAGCAAAACTTTGGGAGTGCCCTAAATCATTGTACAATCTCATCACATAATAAAGTCTCTCTCAGTATGTTCTGATGAAATTGAAACTGGAATTTTACTTGTAATCACTAGTCATGACCTTGTAGAGAAACACATAGCAGAACAACAGTGTAGTTAGGAGAGATTCATGGTTGAAGAACAGATCAAAACATATTTTAGCCGGGCGGTGGTGGCGCACGCCTTTAATCCCAGCACTCGGGAGGCAGAGCCAGGCGGATCTCTGTGAGTTCGAGGCCAGCCTGGACTACCAAGTGAGTTCCAGGAAAGGCGCAAAGCTACACAGAGAAACCCTGTCTCGAAAAAACAAAACAAAACAAAAAAAAAAAAACAAACCATATTTTATAGAATCTTACTTTGTAAACATAGCTTAAAAGTTCATTTTTATTATTTTCATCATGTGTGTGTGAATGTACACATAAATATAGGTGCCAATGAAGACCAGCAGAAGCCAACAGATCTCCTCGAGCTGGAGCTGCAGGTGGTTGTGAGCCACTGGACAGAGATGCTGGAGACAAAACTCAGGTTTTCTGCAAAAACAATGTCCAGTCTTAACTGCTAAGCCATCTCTCCAGCACCTATTAAAAAATTCAACTGCTTAAAAATGAAGTGGATATATTTAATACAAAGTGTCAGCAATGATTATCTCCCAGGTGTGAGATTTCTAACAATTCTTGTGCTAGCACTTTTCAGTTTTCTATAATCAAAGTTTTTCCTGTTTAGTGAGACAACTAGAACAAGAAATGTAGACAGCAAAGCTGGAGAGTCTCAGGGAGTCAATTCCAATGGGAATTTGCTCTGCGCTAGTTCGTCTCTGGATAAACTACTTATTTATTTTGAGCCTTGTACTTTGTTCCATCAACAAAAGGTAGATGGTAGGGCTCTGGGAGGTCTCCATTAGATGAAGTACGGATGAGAACTCAGTAAGTGTATCTCATACTGACCTCCATAGCATTCATGAGACAATATTACCAACTACGTCCTACGAATGTAGCACTGAAATCTCTAGGAGTGATTTATGAGCAACCCTAGCCCTGTGAAGTGAGTGAACATTCTACTTCTGTCTCAGCAAAGCAGTAAGACACTAAATGCCACTTCGCTGTGGCATCCCCAAGCTGGTATTCTCCAACTACAGAGCACGAGAGTCACCCACCTCCAGCCTCCATGCTTTGATAAAAGAATGCTCAGGGAAGGTCTCTCTGAGAATCACTAAACAGACGCATAGCAAGAACCCAGCACTAACTTTTCCACCAAGCCATTTTGGACCACACTCTGCAGGGCTCAGAAATGCTCACAGGCTCACCAGAGAGTCGGACAGTAATGCATTGGGAAAGCTGTGAAGGATGAGGGCTACATTCTTTTAAAAAGTGAGAAAAGCTTCCACACTTTCTAAACAGAGGCAAACCCGGTACATAAATGAATGTGGAATTAGTGTCAATCTGCCCAAGGTGGGCCACCTGGACGTATGATGTGTTGCCTTTAAGTTGACACCTGAGTGGAATAAAAAAAAATGTTGTGAACTAGGGGGACAACAAATGGAACCTTTCCTAGGATCTTCCTCATACCAAGACCTTGGTTTCTTCGTGGCCATCTCATCCACTTGTTCCGACACAGGGACAATATCTAAATGAGAGGTCAATTTTAAGATGAAAGGTAAAAACAGGAACTCTACAAGATCTTCTAAAGGTCATGCCATGCTTACTTACTTTAATTTAGCAAGAGAAAGCACAGGGTCTAGAATCAGTCAGGTGACAAATCTCTGGACCTATCTGTGAGCCATCTCCTAGGTTAGGTTAACTGAGATGAGAAGACTCACCCTAAATGTGCGTGGCTCAGTTTTCCAGGCTAGGATCTTCAATTGCACATGAAGGAGACGTGGGCTGAGCACCAACATTCAGCTTTCTGTTTCTTAAAGGTAGATACGATAAGAGCCGCTGCCTCAGGTTCCTGTCACTTCGCCTTTGAACCATGAACCGCACAGTAACCTCTCCTCTCTTAATTTCCTTTTTTTGGCAGGTATTCCCCCAGCAACCAGAAAAGTAACTAATACCATCAGTTGGATGGATGTTCTTGATCCATCTTGAGAAGAAACTGAAGCAAAATAATAATAGATGATTAGCTCATAAACAATAGCCTTGGAATTGATTTCAGGATTCTGATATGAGTACCCTAATTTGGTACACTAGGCTTCTTTGCAAATTACCTTTCTCTGGCATGATGAACATCAGCCTCTAGCCTAAACACACACACACACACACACACACACACACACACACACACACACACTTGAAAACAATAGAATAAATCTAGACAAAATGCAGGAGGAAGCTTCTGTAATTGTGGATAAATGATGATGAGTGTTACAAAGAACAGAGAACATAGGGTTCAAGGAGGTGGGTTCTTGGTTTGGGGGTGTAGCCCAATGTAGCCAAGGCAACCAGCAGGTGGAGATGGAGAATGGGCCAAGCAGAGGTGATGGTGGTACACTCCTGGCAGAGCTTCTGCAGTATCCTAGAGGCACTGAGAGGAACAGCATCTTCTAGAGTAGAGGTGGGAACCAAAATCCCAGAATAGTTAGACAGCTTATCGAAGGTCTTGGGTCCCAGCTAGCTTCAGTCTTCTTACTATATTTATGCTCCATCACCAGAGATAGCCTCGGAATGCAGGATCTCAGGTCTCTCCAGATGCACTTGAGTCAGAAACTGGTTTGAACAAGATCCTAGATGCCTTAAATTTGGGAAGTGCTGCTCTGAAGCATGCATACCTTCCAGCATGGGAAGCTCTTGCTTGCTGTCAAACATCTGTCTAAATGATCTTCCATGTCTAAGAGACACAAGGGGGCTGGGAAGATAGCTCATTTGGTAAAGTGTTTGCCACGCAAGCATGAGGACCTGAACTTATATCCCCAGGACCCATGTCAAAATCTGGTAACTTGCAGTCTTAGGAGGACCGCTGAGGGTGGCTGGCCAGCCAGTCTTGCTGACTCAGTGAGTTCTGGATTCAGCGAGAGACCCTGCCTCAAAAAATAGGGTAGTGTGGGCTAAGGAAATGGCTCAGTGGATAATGTGCTTGCTTTGTTCAGATACTCAGAACTAGTACAAAAGCCAGGTGGACATGGAAACCTGCCTGTAACCCTAGCATTGGAAAGGCAGATGGGGATTCTCTGGAACAAGCTGGCTAACTAGACTAGCCAAACTGGCAAGCTCTAGGTTCAGTGAAAAGCCTTGCCAAAATATAAGGTGAAAGGCAATGAAGATACCTGTGTAGATGGAAGTTTCTCCGGTCCTGCCTTGCCCAGCAGTATGGATGAATTTCTCCCACTCGCGGTCCCACAGCTTCTTAAAATAATTACTCAGAGGTTATATTAATTACAAACTGTGTGGCCTATAGCTTTAGCTTCTTGCTCGCTAGCTCTTTCATCTTATATTAACCCATTCCTATTAATCCATATGTTGTCACATGGCAGTGGTGTTTGTTACCTGTCTGCTGGAATCTTGTTGCTCCTTTGGCGGTAGGCTGGTGTCTTTCCTGACTCTGCCCTTCTTCATCTCTGTCTTCAGTTGGAATGTACCACCTAACTTTATTCTGCCTTGCCATTGGCCAAACAGCTTTATTTATCAACCGATGAGAGCAACACATATTCACAGCATACAGAAAGACATCCCACAGCAAACCTGACGTCAACCTCTGTCCACTACTCACATGTGCACCCTCACACACATATATGTCCACATACATGCAATCATGTACACCACACACACAAATATACACAAAGTGAAATCATAATGTGGACTACAATTGAAGAAGACACATGACGCCAACCTCTGAGCTTCACGTGTACATGCAGACATGTGCACATGTACCCAAACATGCACATACACATAAATATGCACATAAACATTCACCATGCATACCCGAAAAAGACACATAGGTGCTCCAAGTGAGTCTCATTAAGAGGTGACCATGGAAACACCTGATGTTTGATAATATTCCTGGGGAGATGAGAACAAATGTCTGCTCACACTGATAGGGAACTAATGACAAACTAAAGTAAGGGTACCACCAGAATCCAAATTGGTAAACCAATGAGTTTTACTTGCATTACTTACAGGATATGGGAGAGGGGTTACTTACAGGAACAGAAGTGACTCAAAAACAGCTCTTTCACCAAAGCCCACCCCAGCATGGGTGACAGCTCACAAAGCTGGGAACCTGGAGCCCACTGCACAGCCTCAGGACAGCTAAATAGGTTAGAGGGTGTCTTTTCCAGACATCTCAGTTGGTTTGAACCTCTACAGGCAGCTCAGCAGGCCTCTGCCTCTTTCAGAAGGCTGGTCTGGTCTGAGAGCATCTCTCAGCATTCCTTATTGCTTATATTCACTTGGAGATGGGGAAACCTAATGAATCTAGTCAGATTCAGGGACTTCCTGAAGCTTTTGAGTTGCTTACTTCCCAAGATGAACAAGATTTCCTGCAGGATGGAGGAGAACTTTACCTCCCTTTAGAACATCCTGTGTCTAGAGAAGATTCCCTCCAAAATGGAAGGTTTTATCTAAGAGGAAACTGCTGCACGACACCTTCCACTACAGGCCCCATTGCCACCAAAGAAATAATTATCAGCTCCCATGCAGGTGGAGTAAAGTCCCACACGGCCTCACTTATGGTACAATGCATGTGATTAATCACTGTTTCCAGAGACACCTCATCCATCATCACCTCAAAGCGCCCGGGAGAAAGGGGTCAGGGTCGAGGAGCACTGGGCACCAGGAAGGACCGAGACTCTGGGTCGGCGATAAGATGCATGCGGAGAAGTGGGCTGAAGAGGCGGGAGCTAAAGAGCATTAAGCATTCACCCTGGCCACTCTGATTGGTAATTAAGTGACTCTTCTTCCGGCCGACAGTCGTACAAGCTCCCTAGGCATCTGTTAGTCCTTCGAAAACCGCTCCTGACAAAGTGAGGTTTGCCCTTGGTGCACAGATAATGAGAGCGTGCTTGACAGGTGTGGCACGATTGGAAAATTTTTCCATGAAGCTCATTCTGGTAGCCACTCCGCGGTAAACAGACTCATTAGAACTTGCGGGTCCCTGGAGGCAAAGCATGTTTGACATTATTAATTGGCTTTTCTGTATAAGGAGTCAAATAGATGAAAAGGTTTATCAAGCTGAAATAATTAATTTTGCCTGAATTCGCTGACAGTTCATTTCTCCTCTAAAAGACCATTTTAAGGTTCCCCCTTCTTCCTCTTCTTCTCTGTCTCTGTCTCTGTCTCTCTCTCTCTCTTTTTTTTTGAATTTCAAAGTTCAAAAGACATAATAGTGGCAAAAGTGAAGCTTTTTAGTAAATTATAATTAAAGGGAATTTAATTAACTTAGACCTGGGGAAGGGGGAAAAAAGGATTTGCTATCTGTGTCTATACAGCAGTCTAGATGGTTGAACAGAACATGACTTAATAATGCATTAATTTTAATCTAATCAAAGTATAATAAAAGAGGTAATTATATGTTTAAAAATTACCAGACTCCAATAGTGAGTCAAAAAAAAAAGAAAAAAAGAAAGAAAGAAAGAAACCCTTGCTATTTTCTCAGCTTCTCTTAGCAAAGTTATAATTGTTGTTCTCAGAGTGCTTATTTCAAGGAGGGGAGGGGCCCCTGGGCAGGAGGTTAATTGAATAAATCATTGTAAGGACTCTTGTTGAAACCAGGATGAACTACAAAGTTTGCATTTCCTGACTGTAAAAGATCCCGCTTCCCCTTTCTCTCTGTCTTTCAGCGTCTCTAAAAATAGTAACCGATTCCCAGTGTTTCTTTACCCTTGTTCCTGAATGTTCCCACGCCTGCTCTTTGTCACACAGAGCACAAGCCCAGTCCGTGCAAGACTACAGATTGTTCTCAGCTCCCAAATTTCACCGCTTTCATCTCCAACAGGGCACTTTTTGGTTCCTTGTGAGACCTTCTGGACAGACACGGTGAGTATCTCTCCTCTTTGAGACTGGGGGATTGTTGAAAAGAAAACCAAAGTGCCATTAAAAGCATTTCCTAATAGGGCCATTTCACTGAATAAAGACTGTAGAGATGGTTTGGTGGGCACAAGCACTTAGCATCACGTGTGAGGAGCTAGGCTCAAGTCCCCACAACCCCTGCTACAAGACAGGAGGTAGAGACAGGAAAATGTCAGAAAATTTGCTGGCTAGCTGATGTAGGTTACAAAGTCGAAAAATACAGAGATTCTGTCTCAAGTGAGGTGGAAGATGAGAACTGACATCTGCAGTTATTCTTCAACCTCTGCACTCATACCTTGGCAAACACACACCCACATTCACTCCCTGAATGTGTGGACACATACACACACACACACACACACACACACACACACACACACACACACACACACACACACTGAGCTTTCTTTTGCCTTTAGTATCATATAAAGGACATTGATATTCTGTGGCAATGAGAAATCTTGTTATATAGACCAATCTATTAGTAAGAGGTCTTCAAGGAGGTTCCTTGAAGGTTCCAATGCCTCCCAAATCTCTTTGGCCATTGATGCAGTCTGCTGGGCAGTACAGTGTCTCAGTTAGGGTTTCTTTTGCTATGATAACATCATGACCAAAAGCAACTTGGAGAAGAGAGAATTCATCTCATCTTAAAACACACAGGTCACACTCCATCACTGAGGAAAATCATGGCAGGAATTCAAGATAGGAATCTGGAGGCAGGAGCAGAAGCAGAAGTCGTGGAGGAGTGCTGCTCACTGCCTTGCTCCCCATGACTTGCTAAGCCTGCTTTCTTATATACCCTAGGACCACCTGCCTGGAGTGGCACTGTCCACAATGGGCTAGACCCTCTCCCATCAATCATTAATCAAGAAATTTCCCTATAGACTTGCCTACAGGAAATCTGATGGAGGCATTTTCTCAACTGAGGCTCCACTTCCCAGTTGGCTCTAGCTTGTGTCAAGTTAAAAACAACAAAAAGAAAAAAAACCAGGACACAGTGGCTAAGCAGAGGAACTGGTTGGGGGAGGTAGTTCTTCAGTATCTAGTACTAACTCCTGGTTTAGTTTTGGGGGGTCATCGCCTCCTTCCTACACAGGCTCAGATCAAGCAGCTTTGAAGGCCTCCTCAAGCCCTAATGACAGTGACTCCTTTCAGCTTCTCATAGTTAGACAGACAGGCAGACAGGCAGACAGGCAGACAGACATACAGATAGATGATAGTGATAGATAGTAGATAGATAGATAGATAGATAGATAGATAGATAGATAGATAGACAGACAGACAGACAGACAGACAGATAGATAGATAGATAGATAGATAGATAGATGGATAGATTGATAGAATAGATAGATAGATAGATAGATAGATAGATAGATAGATAGATAGATAGATAGATAGATAGATAATCTCTGGATGCATGTGTACATGTGTGCACATGCACACAAGTGTGTATTTCCATTCCAAAAATGTTCAGTAGCTACATCAGAGAGAATGGTCAAGGAGTCTGCCTTGGTTTCCCCAATACATTATTTTTGGCAGGATCTCCTGTGGCCCAGGCTTTGTAACTGTGGATAACCTTGAATTTCTGGCCCTCACGCCTTCATCTCCTAGATGTTGGGATTATAGTCCTGTACTACCACATCCTGTTTGTGCAGCACTGGGGATAAAACTCAGAAATGTGTGCATGGTAAGCGAGCTCTCAACAGATGGGGCTGCATCCTCAGCCTCTTCTCCATCCTGAATAGGAAGCCAAAGCTTGATTCCTGAGATTCAGCATCATTGCTAGTTCAAGAAAACTCAACCTGCAATAACTCACGCTCTCGTAGCATTCCTTTTGAAAGACACAAGGTCACTTTCACCCTTCACCAAAACATCCTTTGGCTCATCCTTTCAAATGAAGGAGAGGCAGGGCATGTACCTTGACAGCCTTCATACACGGTGTGGTGATTAAAGCTGATTGTCCATTTGATTGTATTTAGAACCATCAAGAAGACAAAAAAAAAAAAAACCCTGTGTATGTCTATGAGAAACTTTCTAGATTGGGCTAATTAGGTAGAATGACCCTCCTAAATATGAGCAGAACTGCTCTGTATGGTCTAGAGAATGGTCTGTAATAACCATGCTTTCAGGTTTTAACAAGTGAGTTTATTAAGCATATAGAAGCAAAAGTTAAAAAAAAAAAAACAGGGGCTAGCAGATAGAGAGAAACAAGCTAGATAGCAGAACATCATCAAAGTACTAACAAAATCCCACAGAGATGACTGCCGAAGCCCGATTGGGAGAGCAAACAGAAGTTCTCATTAAATCAAGGGCTTACAAACATCCAACAGAAATCAGTCAGGCAAACCTGGTTGAGAAAGTCAGGCGAGGAGAGAGTCTCCGGCAGACATAGTATTCCCTCCAGCGAGGCTTTGAAGTAAAAGGACTAATGGCAGCAGATAGAGAATGTCATCAAATCATGGAGAGATGGTAATCTCCCAGCTGAAAACAGCTGGGGAAGTTGAGGCAGTGAGCAGGAGTTCTGGTTAAAGCTTTCTTTCTGTGTCTGAGCTCCCTGAACTTCGGTTTCTCTCTCAGGCATTTTTATATCCTGGCGCAAACACTACTGACTTCTGTTGGAAATGGTTGACCTTCTAGCTGGTCTCAAAGACACAGTGTTTTCAATAATCTCAGCTGTTTGCTATTTTCTTTTCTTCTTGTTACAGAGTTAGGGAGCCATCCTGCCCCAGGATGGAATTTTAGGGGAGACAGAAAGGGTTTCCTTGTTCCCAGAGTCACTTCCAACAAGCTTAAGCAACAATCACCAGTTCCCCATTGAATAAAAAGGAGAGCGTGAGCCGAGCCCAGCATTCAGCTCTCTGCTTCCTGACTGTGGACGAAATGTGAGCAGCTGCCTCACGCCTCGGCCGCCATGCCTTGCCACCATGATGGACTGCACTCTTGAACAGTAAACCGAATAAATTCTTCCCCCTTTAAGCTGCTTTTGCCAGTTTTTTTTTTTTTTTTTTTTTTTTTTGTCCCAGCAACAACAAAAGTCATGGATACACACACAGCACCATGATCCTGAAATAAACTGGCAAAATGAACTCCATGTGGAAGATGAGAACCAGAAACGGTGAGAAAGTCACCCAAGGTCACACATGGAGGCTTTGGAGCTGGGCCACCTAACCTCCAAAACCATGTCATTTGCACCAGAAAAGAGAAATTCAAAAAAGTAACAGATATCAAATTCCCAAACCATAAATACTTGTAACATTTACCAGAGAGTTAACATTTGGGGTAAGAAATGTCAGAACCCAAAAAGCAAATATCTCCTTCCTTGCACAGAGGAATGCTTGAAAAGATGTATTTAAAAAAAAATTCCGGGGAAACTTCAGTTGAGCACAGCCCAAACTTATTGTTCCCTTCCCGCGCTGCCTCCTTATGTCAGTTCCTTGATTAACTCTATATTAATGTCCAGGGGCCATCCTGATTCCATGAAGGGCACACCCTGACTAGGGCAGAGTGGAGAGGAGGTTCTCTGTGCTGAGAGACTCGGGCCTGGAGCTGCCATCACTCAATAGCATTTTTTCTTCTGAAGTCAATACATTGCTCCCTCTCAAACATGCTTAAAGAAAACACACATTGATTTATTCGCAGTTCTGAGCTACTTATCACACACTAATGACCGCTGTGTGGAAAAACACTGGCTGAAAAAAAAAAAAAAAAAAACGCACTGTGCTGTGCACAGTCACTCTGCCCAGGGAACAACTAAGTGCCCCTCTCTGCGCCCCACCACCACCTCTGTAATTCACCAAGACTTAGCCACTTAGAAGGGGATGTGTGCCAGTGTGGTCATTTCCAAAGACTCCAGAGAAAGCTCACAGCTACCCCCCACACCCCCTTTCATTCATTAACCCCCCAGGGGCCAAGACTAATTAGATCAGCTTGCTCATTTTGAGCTGATAATTGATTTAAATAGGTTGCTCATTTGAAATAGAAAGAAAAGCCTGCTAAACATTTGGTGGTTGGGTCTTTTTTCTTCTTCTTTCCCTGCAACTTTCAATTGCTTGTGCAATGTAGCATAAAATGTTGAGGTCTCCCTTTTCTTTTCTCTCTCTTTCTTTTTAAAGGGGCCATAAAATTAATTACAATAAGGAGGCAACCGGCAGGGGCAGGGGTTAACTGATGGTTCTAATGAGCAGCCCCAGCTTTGGGAAAGCTGGGCCAATGTTCATGCTGTTTGCTAGCTGCAAGGGGCTCCGGCTTCAAGGAACTCCACAGCAGCCTTCCTACGAATTCCGTCTGCATGGCAACCAAAGTAGCTTCCCCGAGCTTCCAACCAAGGGCTCCTGCCTTTCCAATGGTGGGGACCTTCCGGAATTGTCCTCTTACCATTAAGTGAAAAAGCATTCTTAAGAAGCCATTTCATGATAGCCCCACCCCACGCCCCCCTTGTTTTTTTATACTTTTGGGGGAGACTGGAACATTCAGGAAGCAGTTTGGCCCTACTCTGAGTTCTGAAGACCTCCCTTTTCTCAAAGGGTCTTTCATGACTGGTCCTGCACCAGATGGGTTGATTTCAAGTGTGGATCCCAAAGTTTAGACTGGCTCTTTTTTTGGAAAGTAAATGGTCCCACGAGTTTATGCAGCTCTGCTGACTGTATCCGTTTGGGCACAATGAAAAGATCTTTTGTCTGCAGCATGGAGGGCAAGGGATGGCATCTGTGACTTGCTCTGCAAAATGTTCTTGCAGGGGTTTCCTGTTCCCATAGATGGAAGCTGAGGACAGTTGCCAAATCATTAAAGGTAAGCACAATTACTGGAGATTGAAAAAGCGCCCTCCCCAAGCCCGTGCTGTATTTCGGTCTGCCAGGTGTATCCCACAAAACAAAATGTGCCAGGGAAGCAGGTGGGAGATTGAGTGTGAGGAACAAATCTGGGTCTTCAACTGCATGTGGTCCTCCTTGATGCAGTCTAAGGCGCTCACCCTCTTGGAAGCTTGGTTTCCTTACCTGCCAAAAGAAGACAGGGAGCTCTGTTTGGAGGTGTATGGTAAGGGTTAGATCAGGCAGCAGTCCAGCACGGTAGGAAGGATGATGCAGTTCTGCACACCCCTCTGTTCTCTCCTTTGGAAGTCATTGGCTCTTGCACGTAGCAAAGTAGCTTTAATGCACACTCAGGAAATACGTAGTACGGGGGCCCAGGAGACGGCCCAGTTCGGCAGTGCTTGGACAAGGCTGAGAACCTGAGTTTGAATCCCCAGTCCCCAAGTAAAATGCCGGGCACATGCCTATGATCCTACTGCTGGGCAAGCAACGATAGGGGGATCTCTGGGCCTTGCTTGGCAGCTAGCCTTGCCAAATATGTGGGGTTCAGGCCAGTGAAACACTGACTGAAAAAAGCAAGGTGAATAGTGTTCCTGTAACACATGAGTCTCTCTCTCCCTCCCTCCCCCCTCTCTGTTACACACACACACACACACATACACACACACACACCCCAAATAAATAAAATTCAATGAAAATGCTTTTTAAGTGTGTGTGGGGGGAATCATTCTTTTTTGAGGACGTGGCCACTGGTAGTTTTCCCACACTCCAGTGGATGGCCCCCACCCACACACATATGGACAGCACTAATTGGACTTAGCTTTCAAGAAAAAAAAAAAAAAGAGGGAAGATATGAAATTGGAAGGGGTGTGTCAGGGGAGTTGGACAGGGAAATGTGGGGTGGATATGATCATATTTTGTTGCAGATCTGTGTAAAATTCTCAAGAATAAAGAAAAATTATTTTAAAATTAAAAAATGTTTTGAATGCATTTGTACTGAACATGCATAGACTTTCTCAATGCTCCCTAAACAATACAGTGTAGCAAGTGTTCAGTGGCATTCACGCTGCATTAGGTGGTATAATTGACCTAGGAATGACTAGAAGAGTGTGTGCATGTTTTGTATGGTAACGATTCTCCCTTTCACACAAGGTCTTGAGCATCCACAGATTTGGACAGGATCTCACAAATAATAAAGGGAGAAGACAGCCTGTGACACAAAAGTATATTTTCCAAAGGGCCAAATCGCCTTTCATCCTGGGGTTTTGTATTTAAATTTTTAAAGAATTTCGTGTGTTGTATTTACATCATTTCCATCCCTCTCTTCTTGTGTATGTAGTGTGTGTGTGTGTGTGTGTGTGTGTGTGTGTGTGTGTGTGTGTGTGTGTGTCTACATGTGCATGCAAGTGTCCAGGGAACTCAGAAGAGGGCATTGGATCCCCTGGAAGTGGAGTTACAGGAGGTTACAAGCTGCCTGGCACAGGGGCTGGGAAACGAACTCAGGTCCTCTGCAAGAGCATCATTGCTTTTGAATGCTGAGCCATCTCTCCAGCCCTTCCTTCTGGTTTGATCATCTGTTCACAAGCAGGCAATCAGGAAGAAGGTCACCTGTGCTCTCCACTCAGGACCAGCTCCAAGGGCATAGAACACTTGCAGTCCCACAGACCCCAGGCACAGACAGACTGGCCGCTGCTGTCTAAAACGGCTTACTTTTTTAAACAGAGGGGCTAGCCGTCTCCTGTTGCACTGGGCCTTACAAATTTGTCTCGCCCACTCTGATTTTCCCACCCTTCCCCCACACACTGACGCTGAAAGGCTGTTCTTATGATACTGAGGAGCCACTTAGGTGAGGTCATGTCCATGTTGGTGGCACAATGCATTCGTATTTATAAATCACATTCTTCTGCTCTTCAATAAACTCCCACCACACTGGAGCCCTCTCAGGTCCTGTGGGCCCTGGCCTGCTCTCCATGAAAAACTGTGAAAAGAGTGCATGCTAGTGGGCGAAGGTCAGAATCGCAGCTCAGACTTCCCACCCCAGGCCTTTCAGGTGGATGACAGAGCCCCACCCAGGAGTAAACAACAGGCCCTGTTAATTCAGCATTCGTGTGGCACATCATTCTCACCATTAATGACATATGAGTTTAGTCCCAGGTAATCTTTTTCAAACCAACCAGTTGTGAAATATATTGAGAAAACACTGCCAATTTCCAATCCTAAGGACTGAACACTGAAGGTAAATAATAATGAATATTTATGCGACACCTGATTGCCTAAATGAGTTCCCTAAGGTATGAATAATTGAATGTGCATATGCTAATTAATTGGGAAAAGCCGGTAGGTAACTCCTTTTTATTTGCATTAGCCTCATTTTGTTTCATTTCTTACAAGTATTACAGTTCTCAGTTATTTCCTATGCTTCAGTGAGGTTGAGTGTCATTGAGAGAATTCTTAATAGACATCGTGATTCTTAATTTCAGTGAATGCATAAGTGATGGTGGAGTATGCAGTGATCATTCTTAGAATATAGTTCCTCAGCTTTGCCAGACATTAAAAGCTGCGATTCATTGGTACTTCCTGTCACCAGTCTATGTGGGTGTGTGAGAGTAGGTGGGTAGACTGTGTGTGTGTGTGTGTGTGTGTGTGTGTGTGTGTGTGTGTGTGTGTGTGTGGTGCATGAGTGTATATGTGCATGTGTGGTGTCTGTGCATGCATACATGTGTAGAAGCCAAAGGTCAGTGGTGATGTTTTCCTCTATCATTCTTCCCCTTATGTTTTGAGGCAAGGTCTGTCTCTGAAATTGGAGTTTATTGACTGACTATTCTAGCTGACCAGCAAGCTCCAGGCATCCACTAGTCTCTGTCCACTACCCTGTGCGAAGGTTACAGGCATGAGTCACAATGCCTGGCCACTTAGGTAGGGGCTGGGGATCCAAACTAGGGTCCTGATGCTTGCTTGTGTGGCAAGCACCTAACTAACTGAGCCATCCCTGCAGCCCCACACGTCTTTCACATGTATCTCCTGTGTTTAACTCTCAACCACCTTTTGAGAAAGAGATCATCAGACTGTGGCTCTTTTATAGCATGGGAGCTGGTCTCATAGGTTCAGAAAGCCACCCCGGGCTATGTGGCTGTGAGCACTATGCATAGATTCACATTTTTCTGCTTAAAATTTGTCTTTCCAAGAGCTGGAGAAATGACTCAGTGGTTAAGAGAGCTTGCAGCTCTTGCAGAGGACCTGAGTTCAGTCCCCAGAAGCCATGTCAAAAAGGTGCAGCATGGCAGCATGGCTTCATATCCCAGTGCTGGGGGAGCACAGATAGGCAGACCCTCAGACTCCATGCCCAGCCAGCCTACCTTCCTCTGGAGTATTCCAGGCTAATGAGAGACCCTGTCTCAATTTTTTTTTATTGAGCACCTGAGGAACAACACCCACTAATATAAAGAAGTTCATCACTGTGAAAACACTAAAAATAGGGTTTCACTTCTTTCAAAATCTGAAGTGTGGGACTGGAGATGTGGCGGCTCAGCAGTTAAGAGCATTTGCTCTCAAGTTGTACTCCTGGCATCCATGTTGGATGGCTCACAACCACCTGTAACCCCAGCTCTTAGCGATGCAATGCCCTCTTTTGGTTTTCACAGACATTGCACTTGTGTGTGTGTGTGCGCACACACACAATTATTTTTAAATTGAATTCTGATCTCCCTTCAAGGTTTAAAAATACCTGAATCATGCTTGAGCTGGGTTTTAATTTCCCTACCTCACACTCGGAACTAGTCAATACTCTAAGGACTTTCCAGAGATCCAGTGGGATGAATTCATCTGCAGGGAGGAAAAGGGGTGTTTCAGAATATTGTCTCAGCAGTGCTTGCTTCTCAAGCACTTGCACTTCTCCACTTCACACATGGACACAGGACCTCCTGACTCATTAGTTTCCATCCTCAGAGTGGCTAGAGAGAGGAGAGAGACCAGTGTCCAGCAGTCACCCTTACTGAGCCGATTCCATCATCCTCGTTTCACAGATGAGGAAGCTGACGGTAGGGTGCCTGAAGAGTCTTCCCCAGACAATAGTGATTTACACGGAGGATTGGACTACAGAGGCATGCACAGGCTCTCGTGCCTAGATACCCACATGCTCTGAAAGGAGGCCTGCATTTGTCCTGTGACTTAGGGGGAAATACTGCCCCATTTAGCAACAACAACAAAAAAATCAAACTGTAAACACCAACATCAATGTAGGTCTGGAGTGCATGCGTGTGTGTGTGTGTGTGTGTGTGTGTGTGTGTGTGTGTGTGTGTGTGTCCATGTATATGTATGCATGTGTCATGTGTATGTATGTATGAATGTAGGTTCCTGTGTATAAATGTTCCTGTATGTATGTAAAGGTCAGGAGTCAATGCCAAGTGTCTTCCTGGGTCTCTTTCCATCTTGATCTTTAAGACAGGGTCTCTCATGACCTAGAACTCACGGATTCAGCTAGACTAGCTAGCTGGCCAGTGAGCCTGGGATCCTTCAACACTGAGATGACAGATGTGAGCTGCTCTATCTGGCCTTTGCTGTGGGTTTTGGGGGGGCTGGAACTCTGGCTGTGCTTGCAGGCTATTTCAGATACCAAGTACAGTCATTTTGATGACCCTCCACCCCAAATTTAGTGACTTCCAACAGCGCTGCTGGTTTTTGTTTGATTCTGCAGTTTTATCAGGGCTCAGAAGAGAGTTAATACCTGGAGTTGGTTGATCTCAGCTGACATATGGGTAGTAGGTATGCAACTGTTCTTAGCTGAGGTTCAACTAGGGTACATAAGGTACCTCTACAACCTGTCTCTCTGGCTAGCCGATCACCACTCGGTGGCTAATCCACGATTCTTCACATGGCAGCAGAATAAGAGGTTGAGAGCGGAACCTGTAATATGTTCTTCCACCTTGATGTCGAAGCCAATTGCACTGTTGCAGCCGTTGGCCCGGCATGGCTTTTGTTGCTGTGATAAACACCATGACAGAAAGTAATTTGGGAGGCAAGGGCTCATTACATCTTATAGGTTAGAGTCCATCATCCAGGGAAGCCATTGCAGGAACCTGGAGGCAGGAACGGAAGCAGAAGGTGCAGAGAAAAGCTGCATACTGACTTGCTTCCTTTGCCTGGCTTAGCTCGCTTTCCTATACCACACAAGACCACCGCCCTGGGGAGGCACCACCACAGTGGGCAAAGCCCTCCCGCATAATCATCAATCAAGAAAGTGCCCCCAATACATGCCTCCAGGCCAGTATGATAGAGGCAATTCCTCACAGTTTATATTATTTCCAAGTGTGGTGGTTTGAATAAGAATGACTCCATAGGCTCATATAGTTAAATGCTTAGGGAGTGACTATTTGAAATGATAGGAGGTGTGGTCTTGTTGAGGGAAGTATGTCACTGGGGGTGAGCTTTGAGGTTTCAAAAGTTCAAGCCAAGCCCAGTGGCTCTCTCTTCACGCTGCCTGAGGATCCAGATGTAGAACTCTCAGCTGCCTCTCCAGCACCATGCCTGCCTGTGTGCTGCCATGCTTCCCACCATGAGGATAGTCAACTAAACCTCTGAAACTGTAAGCCAGTCCCAATTAAACGCTTTCTTTTCTTAGAGCTGCTGTGGTCATGGTGTTTCTTCACAGCAGCAGGACACTGACTAAGACACCAAGAAATCCAGTTTGCGTCAAGCTGACCAAACTAACTCGCATTGCATTCTACAACTAACCAAGTTAGTTATAAGCAAATCTTCATCAAAGAGGAGGGAGACACACTGCAGGAGAGCAATGTATGGAGAAGACGGATATTTCTTGTTGGCTATCTGTGAAAAGCATTTATCATACTCTCTGCTTGGGCAACACAATCTAAAGCTGTAGCATGAACTTCATTCCTGACCCAAATCTAACACTCATTGTGGATGAGCGATGAGATTCTTTGGTTCTAAAGAACAAACCAAGTTTGAGAGACAAACTCAGCCTTACCAGGTTCTCGTCTCCGTTAGCTGAAAGGATTCTTGTAGCAGGTGATTTCTAGGTTGATTTATGACCTTGTATCCTAGAAATAATTGCTGGAAGACCAATTTGTTTATTACATGCAAATCACCTAGGTGAGGCTATCAAAGACAAGGTTGGGCTGATATCAAGTGTAATTTGAGGCAAACCAAGAAAGATTAAGGTGCCTTGTGATGGATTGAGGCAGGGAGTTGAAAGTCAGCAATGAGACAGACCGGTGTGTTCAGCAGGAGATTTTGAACTGAGAGTTATTAAATACAAATACAGAATTAATTAAGAAGTTGACCATGAACAGAACAATCTAACATCAGATGGATAAATGGGCAAAGTCCTCTAGAAGACTGAGACACCTGTGATACTGTTTGCCTGTTGGAGATGGCGGCAATGTAAGGTCATGGAAATGAACACAGTCTACCTGAGACTGAGGACCACTCAGGATGTGAACCTGCTGACGGCTTTGCTGAAACCGATTCAAGAGTGTGTGTGTGTGTATGTGTGTGTGTGTGTGTGTGTGTGTGTGTGTGTGTGTGTGTGTGTGTGTGTGTGTTGTTTTGTTTTGTTTTTAGTATTTTTTCTGTCCAGGAGTGATGGTGAGCTGCTTAACTTTGGTATAGGAACCCAAACTCTAGTCCTTGGTAAAAACAGCAAGTGCTCTTAACAGCCAAACCATTTGTCCAGCCCCACCACCCATTTGGGGAGGCAGGGTATTGTGAATCCCAGGCTGGCCTCAAACTCACTGTGTAGCCCAGAACAACACTGAACTTCCAATCCTCCTGCCTCTGCCTCCTGAGTGCTAGGATTGCAGACAAGCCAGAAGCATCAGTGCACCTGGGTTCCCGCAGCACCAAGGAGGAAGCATGAGGCTTTACTATGCCAGGCAAGCGCTCTACTAAAGAGCCCCTGGCCGGGCGGTGGTGGCGCACGCCTTTAATCCCAGCACTCGGGAGGCAGAGCCAGGTGGATCTCTGTGAGTTCGAGGCCAGCCTGGGCTACCAAGTGAGTCCCAGGAAAGGCGCAAAGCTACACAGAGAAACCCTGTCTCGAAAAACCAAAAAAAAAAAAAAAAAAAAAAATCACCTAAAGAGCCCCTGGCCCAGCTGATACTTGAGTTCTGTTGAGACAGACATGTAGGACATCATAGTAATAAGGGACATGCTTCCACCTGCAGGTCCCTGAAATGAAGGGTATGGGCTACTATCTAGAAGAGGATTTGGACTCCTTATTAATAAAGGTCCATTTGTATCTAATTACACCCTGGCTAAATATCAGAGCTGAGCTCTAGGCCATTCGCTCTCCAGTCTAAACAAGAACTGTGCTGTATCCCTAGCTTTAAGGAATCATCAAGGATGCTTGTCTACAGAGTTACTACTGTACCCTTTACATGGCCCCTGTCCTCAGACCTGTTCTCATGTCTCACCAAATAGTCTCATTGACTGTGGAAAACCAAGGAGCCTACTGAGGGGACAATTGCCTCCATGTGTAGGTTGTAGTCCTTGATCTCAACTTTGTCTTCTGGCTTTCTTATAGCAGTGTACTCACTGGAAGAAGTTCTTGATTAAAGCTATGTGCAACGTCCCCCACGGTGACTCTTGCACAGTGATATTATTCGCACCATAGTTAACTGTGTTATTTACTTTTCCCATGACTGTGACAACACACCAGGCAAAATCATATTAAGGACTGGAGGGTTGACTTTGGCTCACATCTTGAGACACAGTCCATCACGGCAGAGAAGGCACAGTGGCAGGAATGTGAGTGGCATCTGCAGTCAGGAAGCAGAGGGATAAATGTTATTGCTCCAACTTCTTTTTCCTTCTTACGCAAGTTTCATTTTTAATATGCGTATGTGTGTGTATCTGTATGTGGGTAAGGTGCACATGATTTCAGGAGCACACAGAGGCCAGAGGTGTCAGATGCCCTCAGAGCTGAAGTTAAGGGCAGTTGTGAACTCTTCACCGTGGGTTCTGGAAACTGAACTCTGGTGCCCTGCAAGAGCAAATCATGCTCTTAACCACTGAGTCAGCTCTCCAGCCTGCTTTCTCCTTTTTATTCATTCTGGGACCCCCAGGCCATTGGGCGGTACTGCCAGCAGTGAGGGCGGATCTTCTCACTTTAATTAACCCACTCTAAAATCTTTACACGCATGCTCAAAGGTTTGTCTCCTGGTGATTCTAGGTCCTGTCCAGTTGATGATCAATACAAACCACCAGAGTTCCACCCCTCGTCTGCTTTACACCCTGAACGATCACTTGAAAGCCACAGTTTTCCAATTCTTGTCCCACACACACAGGCTTGTGGTCATCTCAGAACACAAAATATATTCAGTCCAACTGCAAAGGTCTCCTAGTGTTTAATAGTAATCTAGTACTCTAGGGGGAGGAGACAGCATGTGGGAAGTACTCTAGGGGGAGGAGACAGCGTGCTGGAAGTACTCTAGGGGGAGGAGACAGCGTGCCGGAAGTACTCTAGGGGGAGGAGACAGTGTGCCGGAAGTACTCTAGGGGGAGGAGACAGTGTGCCGGAAGTACTCTAGGGGGAGGAGACAGCATGTGGGAAGTACTCTAGGGGGAGGAGACAGCATGTGGGAAGTACTCTAAGGGGAGGAGACAGCATGTGGGAAGTACTCTAGGGGGAGGAGACAGCGTGCTGGAAGTACTCTAGGGGAGGAGACAGCGTGCCGCAAGTACTCTAGGGGAGGAGACAGCATGTGGGAAGTACTCTAGGGGGAGGAGACAGCGTGCAGGAAGTACTCTAGGGGGAGGAGACAGCGTGCCGCAAGTACTCTAGGGGGAGGAGACAGCGTGCAGGAAGTACTCTAGGGGGAGGAGACAGCATGTGGGAAGTACTCTAGGGGAGGAGACAGCGTGCCGCAAGTACTCTAGGGGGAGGAGACAGCGTACAGGAAGTACTCTAGGGGGAGGAGACAGCATGTGGGAAGTACTCTAGGGGAGGAGACAGCGTGCCGCAAGTACTCTAGGGGAGGAGACAGCATGCGGGAAGTACTCTAGGGGGAGGAGACAGCGTGCAGGAAGTACTCTAGGGGGAGGAGACAGCATGTGGGAAGTACTCTAGGGGAGGAGACAGCGTGGCGGAAGTACTCTAGGGGGAGGAGACAGCGTGCCGCAAGTACTCTAGGGGAGGAGACAGCATGCGGGAAGTACTCTAGGGGAGGAGACAGCGTGCTGGAAGTATTCTAGGGGGAGGAGACGGTGTGCCGGAAGTACTCTAGGGAAGGAGACAGTGTGCCAGAAGAACTCTAGGAGGCACCTGGAAGAGCGACACAAAAGCTGTCACTGCGCCGGGCGGTGGTGGCGCACGCCTTTAATCCCAGCACTCGGGAGGCAGAGCCAGGCGGATCTCTGTGAGTTCGAGGCCAGCCTGGGCTACCAAGTGAGTTCCAGGAAAAGGCGCAAAGCTACACAAGAGAAACCCTGTCTCGAAAAACCAAAAAAAAAAAAAAAAAAAAAAAAAAAGCTGTCACTGGAATCTGGAAACCAATAAGCCCATCGGCAGGTCAGAACTGAGTTCTGCAGTGGATTTTAAAGAAGGGGCCACTGTAGAGATGGCTAGGAAGATAAAGCATTGGCTGCACAAATGAGGGATTGATTTCCGATCCCCATAACCTATATAAAAGGCAGGTGAGAACCATGGCCTGCCCGTAGTTCCTGTGTTCAGAAGGCAGAGATGGGATCTCTGGAGTGAGCTGCCTAGCTATACTCCCTGAATCAGAGCGCTCCCAGTTCAAGTGAGAGACCCTGACTGACTCAATGAACATGGTGGGGAGAGCTCAAGGAAGATGCCAGATGGCAACTTGGGACCTCCAAACCCATGCACACATGCAAACATGCACACACACACCACACACTTACACACATAATAAGAAGGCTGAGGGTGTTAGTTCAGTTGGTAGAGTGTTTGCCAAGCATGCATGAAGTTCAGTTCCCTGCACCACATGAACTGGATATGGCACACATGCCAGCCATCCCAGAAGTAGGGAGGTGGCAGCAGAAGAATCAGAATTGAGGGTCAATCTGGGATGCATAGTAAATCGGAAGCCAGACTGGGCTATAAGAGTGTCTCTCAAAAACAAAACAAACCCCGGGAAAAAAACAAAAAAACAAATGCAAACCATGTCATTATTTCCCCCTAATCAAGAGCTGATTTTCTTAATCCTTCTAGCTACCGAGAGAAAGTGCCTTCTCTAGATGACAAGACTCTTTTGCAAAAGCACCTCTGGAGTGTGGGCCCTACTGCTCTGCCCAGCCCAGCTCCCCTGTGGAGCTGCAGGCAGGAATGGACTGGCCAATAACAATCTGTCAGCTTGGGAAGTGGGGTTTCATCTCCCTCCTGTGTAGCCTGGCTCTACACGCTTCCACCCTGCACTCACAACTGTCAAGGAGGCTTCTCTGGAAAAGAGAACACAATTTTACCTTTGCAGAGTAAGGCGTCAACCTTCCAGGCAGCTAGCTGGAGGCGGGGAGCCAGCCGGCTGTGCTCAGAGATGGACTTGGCATGGCGTCGTCGGTTGGAGGGGCTCTCCCAGCCTCAGCTGGCAGGCTTTGTCTTTGATTTTTCCTTTTGCCCCCAGGCTTGACACTTCACGAAGTTCAGTCTATAGCTGTGGCAGTGTCGTTTCTAGACAAATAGAGCAGCGTGGACTCCGGACTAATTAGACCATCACAACCTCACATTCTGGAGCTTGGCATGGCTGGTCTTCTTCAGCTCTGACGTTTGTCTTAGCCTGCTCTGTCTCCTCGGCTGGTGTCTTCTTTCTCGACTCATACACGCCATTCCTTGGTTTTCTTAGCTCATTTCCTGGCACATATGCCAAGGTTTAATCTGAAATCAGCATCGTGGGTGGACAGAAAGGAGGATGAAAGGAGAGTTGCCAACCGTGTGAGATCTTGGTCTGAAGCAGGCGCCCAGGAAAAAGGGAAAGTGTAGAGACAGCCACGAATCAAAGCAAAGTACACTAAAATTATGCACTACATTCAGTAGCTCGTGGTCCTTAAAATAGGATACTGTTTGCTTAGGCACTTGGAACACTCTCCTACAAATGTCAAAAGTTTACTGATTTAAAATTACATTCTGTTTTCTCCATGGATATTATATGCTTCTGTTGTAAACAATATGCAAGTACTGTGATGGTGTAATAGTTATTGGTTAATTTTAATGTCTGTAAAGTGTATTAGGTTTTATTTATGTTGTGTTATGTGTGTATGGGTGTACATGTGCTACAGCATGCAGAGGGTGGTCAGAGGACAACTTGCTGGAGTTCTCTCCTATTCTATGGGACCTGGGGACTGAACTCAGGTCCTCAGACGTGCCAGCAGGTGCCTGTGCATGCAGAGTCATCTGCTCCAGTATGGAATGTGCTTAGTAACTGTGCTCAAAATACTTAACATATAATAGGAATTCTATATAAAAGAAAAAAGTGAAGGAAAGTGAAAGTCACTGAAAGAATAAAAAGAAATTTCTAGAACAAATTGAAGATAATGAGTAAAGATATAAAAATATAATTACATCCATAATGCCAGTTTCAAAATTTTTTAAATATTTGTTTATCCATTCATTTATTCATTTATTTTATGTGTATTGGTGTTTTGCATGTAGATCTATATACCACATGCGTGAGTTGCATGAGGAGGCCTGAATTGCCTGGAACTAGGAGTTATGCATGGCTGTGAGCCATCATGTGAATGCTGGGGATCAAACATGGGTCCTCTGGAAGAGCAGCTAGTGCTTTAAAATGATGAGCCATCTCTCCAGGCCCCAGTTCCAAAATCTTGATAACATAATATGACAGTTAGCTGTAATTGTTAACTAGATAACCTAGAATCACCTAAATAAAAGGTCCCAATAAGGGATTGTCTCCTTTGGCTTGGCCTATGGGCATGTCTGTGTGTGCAGTGGTGGCAGAGTCTTAATTAAGTTAATTGATTTGAGAAGACCCAACCCACTGTGGGCAGCACCATTCCCCAGAAAGGAGGTCATGTGTGAGAGTAGAGAAACAGCTGAGCACACACGAGCAATTGAACATGCACGCATTCAATTCCTTGCGCCCTTGAATGTAGAGATGATGTGACTAGCTGTCTGAAGTTCCTGCCTTGACTTCCCCACAACAATGAACTACAACCTGAAACTGTAAGCTGAAATAACTTCTTTCTCCCCCAAGTGGCTTCATGTCAGCCTATTTTACAACAGCAACCAAAATAAAACCAGAACACAGAGATAACAGGGAAGCTGGTGCTGGAGCAGGAGATGAAAAATATGGAAAGACAATACAGAGATTTTAGTTTCTCTCTAAATAGTGATTAAATAATAGATGCCTAAAACAAATAAAACCCAAGGTGGAGGTTTCTGAATATTTTTAAAAATTGTAAATATCATCAATAATATCAAAACAATCATATATGCAACAACCTCAAGGGCAGCCTAGAAAGAATGGAAAGTTTATTATGAATAGATAAGTGCAATTCATCTTCCAAATGAAGACATCTGTAAACAAAGATGGCTGGGGTATTATTTAAAATTTGGGTGATGAGAAGTGGAAAAAGAATAATTCTAAGAAGTGAGTGTAGAGGAAAGAGGATAACTATTTTTTTTCCAATCACTTTATCCTGTGTGGTCATTTAAATCATTTTCCTGTTTTAATGAACTGGTGTTAGTGTAGTCGGACTTTCCTTTGGGCTGCAGCTCATAGATAATGACACAGAGACTTAGTTATGAAAGCTTGGTCATTAGCTTGGGCTTGTCCCACTAGCTCTTATAACTTAAATTAACCCATATTTTTTATTTATCTACATTCTACCACACGGCATTCCCTCTCTTTCATCTTTACCTCCTGTTTCCTCTCTGTGTCTCTGGCATCTCCTGCATGCTTCAATTCCTCCTCCTCTTCCTTTCTCCCCCAGAAATCCCATCTATAACTCCTGCCTAGCTATTGGCCATTCAGCATTTTATTATACCAATCACAGTAATACATTTCACACAGTGTACAAATATCCCACAACAGTGTGTGTGTGTGTGTGTGTGTGTGTGTGTGTGTGTGTGTGTGTGTGTGTGTAGAACTTGCAGAAGTCAATTCTCTTCTTCCACCATGTCTGTCCAGGGGATCAAACCCAGATCAAGCACCTTTATCCATTGAGATAACGCACCAGTGGTTAAATGAGATGTCCCCATAATCTCAAATGTTTAAATGCTTGGTTCCTACTTGGTGGTGCTATCTGGAGAGACTTAAGAAGTGGCCTTGCTGAAGTAAGTATGTCACTGGGGGAAGACTGTGAGGTCTCAAAAGCTACAGGCATCCCCAGTTGGCTCTTTCTGATTTGTTTTTTGTTCAAGATGTGAGTTCTCATCTGCTGGTCCAGCTGCTTGCTGCCTGTTACCTCCATTCACTCCATCATCATGGACCTTAGCCCTCTGGAACCATCAGCTCAAATAAACCCTTCCTTCTATAAGTTGCTTTGATCATGGTGCCTTATCACACCAATAGAAAAGTAACTAATATACCAGCCTTAATTATTCTTTTTCTTAGGTGCAATATATTACACATTATAAAATAGCAATAAGATGGCAAATGTGTTCCCCAAGAGGTAACTTTATGACTATTGCAGATTCATACCAGGGTTGGATTGTCTAGTATAACTTTCATCTACATACTTAAAAGTCAATGCATATTTAAATTAAAATTAGGATATCAACTCAGTAATAAGAAAGTTACTAACATCCTGCTTGGTTAAGACCAGGATCCCAAGTAGCTACAGTGGAATTGCAAGAGATGATATCAGGATTTACAAAGTTATGTAGCTCTGTAATAAAGTTCTGGAGCAGACAAATTCTGAACCCTAATGGTGGGGTGAGATATCACTCGCATTCACATAGTAAAGTTTGTTTGGAGTGTTTTTTTTTTTCTCCTCTGAGTATAACATGATCATCATCCTGGAGTAGAAACCACCTTGTCCAGTAGCCATGGCAACTAATTGATCAGAATAATATAAAGGTAGCCATATCTACATCAATGGTGATAGACTATTGATACTCTCTAATAGAAGGAGGAGGAGGAAGAGGAAGGCCTCAGGACCTTCACCTGTGATTCTGCCTTTTACTCCCTCATGTCCTCCCACAGCTGGGAGTGATCTTATACGATGTATCAGAAGTAGACATTTACTGAGAGGAAGACTCTATGAGGTTGTTACCTGTGATGGAGTGGGACTTCGTGGTAACGCAGCTATTTGGGGTTAACCTTATACTCCTGTAAGTAACCCCTTACTCGCCCTCCCCCCCACACACACACAAATAAACTCATTGGTCTCACGAAGCTGGACACTGGTAGAACTGTTACTCTGGTCTGCTCTAGGTGCCATATCTGGGGAGAACAGACGTATGCTCATATCTCCCCAGGAGGAGCTAACGTGTGTACATAGCACACACCAGTCATGTGTTACCACTTCTACCAGCCACCTCCACCCCAGCAACCTTTTATGATTCTCTTTGTCTGATCAGCAATGTGCAGAGATTTATAGTAGGTATTGAATGTCATCTCCATCTGACAGCGCTCTCCCTTCCAGTCTCATCCCCTGCTATCCCCGTTGTCAGCTGGAGACAAAACTAAAGCAAAGCAGCTGTATCCAGAACTCTAGGCAGGAAGAGGCACCAGCCAGGCCTTCTTTTGTGTTCCCTAGCGCCCAGATGGTGGTTTTTAAATAACACTTCCCACTAAGAGGAACCATAGCCCCTTGGAGAAATGACCTGCTACAGGTTGAAGGCCAGTAATGTAAAAAATGAGCCAAGCACATTCTGTTGTACTCCATTTCTCTTCTAAGGAAAACCTTGGTTCCTGGAATAACACATTTTTCCACCCTATAATACACATTAAATGGTTTCCAAAATTATAATGCAAGTGTTGTTTTTACCATCAGAATTATGCTTATTTTTAGAATATATATCTCACTATGCATGCTTGCTTAGTCATAGGACTGTAACCAAAAGTCTTTGGGGATGTTGATTCCCTTTAGTGTCATTATATAATTAAATCGACTCTTCCCACTGATGGGGAATGTCCTGATGTTCAAGTATGCTTTTCTTTAATTTAAGACATTTGCAAAATTCCAAGTCCAAATTTTATTTAAAAAAAAAAAAAGTAGAATGTTTCCATTCTTTCCTCCCCTGTCCTATCCTAACACTGTGCTGGGAGTGTCCTTTGTGCTCTACCCTTTCAGCACTTGCTACCTGCTGACTGGCCTGCCCCTCTTCTGAAGTACTTCACTTACTTAGCAGCACATCATGGAGGTTATGTCTCTATCAATGCAGAAAGATCTTGAGATACATATTAAAAATGTTTCTAGCATGACATTGCTCTCATGAAAATAATCATAACAAAATTGACTGTTTCAATGTTTGATTTTTATTTTTTTAATTACATGTTTATGTATGTGTCTACCTGTGGGTTTGTGCATATTCATGTGCCCATGGAGGCCAGCAGAGGACAATGGATCCTCTGAAGCAGTAGTTAGAGATGGTTGTAAGCAGTCCAGCTTGAGTACTGGAAACTAAACTCAGGTCTAACTAAACTCAAGTCCTCTGTAAGAGCAGCAAGTGTTCTTAATTTTTACATCATCATCCCTCCAATTCCTAAAATAAAACCGTTAAGTTGTATCTTGAGGACAGATAGTTTTCTTCCTTGGAGTCATTTTTATTTTTTTATTTTTGCTAAGTCAATAAAAAGAACCCTCCAAGTTGGCCCAGCTAGTACATCCATCATAAAACAATGTCATTACATCTGCTAGATCCCTACTGGGAACATGGTTCTCCTTCACTTATCCTACAATAGAGGCAGAACCATATTCACATCAAAGTATATTTCCTCCACAAGAAATGAACCTCTCCCTCTCTTGCATGACACTTTCTGGAAAGACACTAACAAACCATCTACTTAGCCTAGATGCAGAGCTGAAGCCATGTTAGTGAGGATACCATCAAAGTCCAACTTGGTGAGCCAATGACTTTGGGGTCATCTACAGAAGCATGGATAAGTTAAAGGTAGCAGCACTACTAAAAGCCCACCCCAGCATGGATGGTGACTAAACCATGGAAAAGCTGGAACCCTGGAGCTCACTTACAGTCTGCTGGACAGTCATAGTCTCATCTCCTCACCAGGTCTTATTACTCATGTAACCATAGGGAAGGGGGATCCTAGTGCATTTAGTGAGTTTCAGAGACTTCCTGAGACTTGTTAGTTGTTTACTTCCTGCATATTAATGCATTGGGGAGCATTTGATCATACTGTGAACCCTAATTTTGCATTTGCAATTATTAAAAAAAATTATCCTTGGGTCAGGAGGCTGAGTTAGCAACAAGTTGACTGAAAGTAATCATAGAGCATCAGAGGGCATCTGGAAGAAATAGAGAGATGCGTTGAAAGGAATGGGGGGATTTGGATTGGTGCAGAATTTTTTGTTTGGCAGAGCAGAAGGACACTCTCTTTGGGAGACACCAGCAAGGAAAGAAGGTTAGCTAGTTGCTACTCAACCTCTCTGAGCTAGCAGGTTTTTACTCTAGACTTTGAATCTCGAGTCTTATTTGTAAATAGACCTATAGAGATTTAGTTAAATCTACCTTTAGCAGCAGTGGCAGAGCCAGTGCCTGTGGGAACAGAATTCCCATCAGGCTGTAGCCTGAGCAGCCAGGGTGCTGCCAGAGAGGCTGGCCGGTAACTGTAGAGTCACAATTGCTGGATGAAATAACAGTAGATTCAGGTGCAGCCACTATGTCAAAGTTAAAAGAACATTAATCAGCCTCCCTTTAGAAATGTCTGAGTCTTTACAAGTTTCTCTCTGGGATGGAATGTTTCAAGTTGAAGAAAATTCCTCTGCAATATCATGACTTGTATACCATATAGTAGCACATACTAATAGTTCATATATATATATAGGGTAACACAGAGGAAGAAGATGCATTTTCAGGGGCAATGAGTCCTCAGTTCAAATTCTACCTCAGCCATTAATACCTACATTAATTATCACTATGTAACAAATTGTACTCAAACACAATGGATTAAAAAGATAACATGTATTACCTCACAGCTTCATGTAGGTCAAGAATCTTGCCCAGGGTCTCTCACAGGCTGCCAACAAGTATCTGGGTCTGTGTTCCAGGTCAGAAGTTCACCTGGAGAACATGCTTCCAAATTCATTCACATAGCTGCTTTCACCTTAGTGGAACGAGGCCTCAGTACCTCAAGTGTTATGAGCTGGATGCCTCTTTCGCTTCCTAGCCATGGGGACTGCTCTATAGAGCACATACAGCATGGCATCTAGTTTCACCAGAGTAAGCAAACAAGAAGGCAAGAGAAAGTTCCCGAAAGAGAAAGAAAGAGAGTAGAAATCATGGTTTTTGATACCCTAACTGTGGAGGAAACACTCCTTGAATTTGCTAAGTCTAGCCTAGACTCAAATGGGTAGATCTCACGGCAGAAGTAATGATCACAAGGCATACAAGAGAAATTGCTGACCACAATATCTTCTTAACTTTAAGCCAGTCCTTCCAGTTCTTTCTGCATGGGAAATATGGAAATAATAATAACATCACTTCAGTATTGTTGTAAAAAAAAAAAAAAGCACTAAAAATATGTATGAATCACCAGTCACTAGAAAGATGAGCTCAATACACAGCCATCATTTGGAGTGAGTGTGGCAATGTTGTCTGGCCAATAGCAACTCCCTCCAGACTGGAGAGAGGGCTCAGCAGTTTAGAGGCTTGCTATTTTTGCAGGGGACCCCAGTTCAGTTCCCACACAAGTCGGACAGTTCACAACCATCTTTAATTTCAGATCCAGGGGATACAGCGCCCTCTTCTGGCTTTTGCAAGCACTTTCATGCACATATCCACACAAATCAAAATACAATGTCAAGTTTCAGACTTCTTTAAAAAGGAACAATGTCTTCTTACCTCTCTGAGCCGGCTTTATGCTTTTCTGCCCCCAGTCCTCTTAACTTAAGTCTGCCCATGTCTTTCAATATTTCATTAACAACATGTCTCCTGTGACCAGTATGAGAGCAATTACTGAGATAAAGTATGTTTTGATAGCTTAGATTCACCAGTTCAGTGTGATAAAAATCAATCCATTTTCCTTGTGATTTTCTTTTTAATCCATTGTCATCAGTGAAGAGGAAACTGGATTGAAAGAAATACTGATTTACAAACTCAAATGTTCTTTATTTTCCTTATAAACTGAGGTGCAAAAATGATCCATTATAAATCTGATAAAGAGCTCCTGGCTTTGAAAGGTGTGCTATTATATTTCAAGACTGAAATATCTCAGGAGATTGTTGCAAGTGTTGAAATTTCTTTTTCTTTCTGCCCCCTCCCCCTCCTTCATTCATTTCTTTCATTCTTTACCATGGCAATAAATTTTCCTGTCAAGTTGGGGTATTTTACTGTTGTTAATGTCAGTAGTAACTCTTAAGAAATATATCTTTAGGGCTGGGGAGATGGCTCAGTTGGTAAAATGCTTGCCTTGCAAATATGAGGACCGCAGTTTAATCCTCAGAACACATATTTAAAAAAAAAAAAGCCAAGCATCGTGGCACACTGATAATCTCACCACTGGGAAGCAAAGACCAGAGGGTCCCGGAGGTACACAGGCCAGCCACTCTAGAGCCCTTGGTGAGTTCTAGACCATTAAGAGATCCTGTCTCAAAACTCAGCATAGGGGCTGTGGAGAAGGCTCAGTGAGTAAAAGCACTTGATGAGCATGCATGAGGACCTGAGTTTGAATCCCCAGCACCCATATGAAAAGCCAGGCATGGTCACACGTGCCTGTGACTGCAGAGCTGGAGCGTGGTACTGAGACAGGAGATCAGTGAGGCTCCATGGCTGCCAGTTTAGCTCTAGGTTCAGTGAGAGACCCTGTATCTTAGGAGCAAAGTAGAGAGTGATAGGTTTCTGGCACCCATGTTCTCTTCTAGTCTCTGCATGTGTATCTACAACACACACGACGGACAGTACCTAAGGAAGGATAGCCATAGTTGACCTCTGACCTCCAGACACATGCCCATACACATGCACATAACACATACAGAGGAACACACAACAATATCAACAAAGACAATACACAATACACACACACACACACACACACACACAGAAAGAATAAAGTCAGGCTATCAGTCAGATTTGAAACTCTAATCCTTGGGGATAATGAAGAGAAGTGGATAACTCCAGATGTGAAACCCACATGAAAGACAAGGAAGGAAAAAATAAAGAGGACGAGAAGGAAAGATGAGTCAGCTCCGACACTAGCCTGGCCGGAGCTCAGAAGCTGGACCACTTGGGCCGCTGTCTCTGGCTTCGTAGCTTCATGGGAGCCTCCTGGAAACATTTACAGAGACCCTGGAACAGACGCCTCCCACCTGTGGCTGTGGGGAGATTTATCGTTTAGATCCCTCTGGATGGAGGAACAGCCTTGGAAGGAAACGTCTTTGAATAGCAGCAAGTTGTAGAATTATTTCATTTTGTTCTTTGTCTTTGCAACCAGTTGACGTGAGGCTTCCAGAACTCTGTGTTTGAACATCTCCATCACAGCTGCTAGAAAAATCCTTGCTGTTCTCCACAGTGATACCGAGAATTTCTTTTTTTTTTTTTGTAGCTATGAATGGACACAAAAAGATGTCAATCATACTAGTACTGAAAAGTTCATTTCTCACTCCCTATTGTGCAGGTCACGTCTTTGTAGGGCCCATTGTCTGCAGCTGTATTCACACACATCTGCCTTCATGTGCAGAATACCTGCTTTATATTAAAAGTTTCCACAGATTCACCCCAGGTCACACCCAACGTTTAGGAATTGTATTATCATTATCCGCTATTAAATCTGTGATGATGTCATAATTCTTACATCAGAAATAATGAAGAGCTTAATGTGGAACAGAGATCCCTCTGTTTGGCTGAGGAGACAGCTCAGTGTAAAACAGCACTTGTCACACAAGCGTGAGTTCCTGAGTTCGACTCCCCTGAGCCAACTAAAGCAAGATGCAGAAGCACATGTCTAAAATCCCAGTGTCCTATGCCTAGATGACCGGAGAACCCCTGGAAGCTTGTTGGAGGGCTAGCCTGGTATACGCAGCTTCAAGAGCAAGAGACCTTGTCTCAAACATGGTCGAAGGCAGTAGTCAACATCCAAGGTTGACCTCTGATCTCCACAAACACACTGTGGCATATACACAGCCGTACTCAGACCCGTGAACACATACACATCTTTAAAAAGAGATGAAATCTCAGTGTCTCTTCCATCTGTATTTGGACATTGAATGATCAGCCAGTGAGAAGTGAGTTTTGACAAGGAAGATGCCATCTCAAAACTCAGGGGAATTTTCCAGGTCACCTAGGCAGCCACTTAAGTGATAATTGAATAAGAATGAGAATCTTTCCTTTGTCCCCTTCTAGAAAACTCTATATTAATTTCCCTCACTTCACAGAACGTCCCATCCTCGGGGCTCTCATACATGCTGTGGTGGCTCATTTGAAGTGGTTGCCCCACAGCTGGAGTTATGGATGGATACAATAAAGGCGCTTGCGGCAGGGGAAAGCCATCCCCGCACATGCTGGCCCCAGATTGCAGACGCCAGCCCCTCAGCCTTGAGGGCTAGACACTGTCTTGCCTGGCTGCTCTGCAGCTTCCCTCTGGGCTCAGTGGAGAACGGAAGGACAGTGGTGGTAAGCACTGTGTGGTAGGCTAGCGCCCTTTACTTAGGTAAGCACTTTAGACCCAGTACATCTGATGGTGCACAGTCCTTGCCACAGAGCAGAAAGGCCAGGGCTAGGAGATGGCTCAGCAAGGAAAGGTGTTGGCCACCAAGCAATGGCCTGAGCTTAATCCCCAGGCCCCACGTGGTGAAAAAAGAGAGCCCACTCCTAGAGGTTGTCCTCTGACCTCCTCGTGACACTGTGGCCTGTGCATACAGACACCATACACACACGTAAACAAACAAATGTCATTTTTATTTGGAAAAAAAAAACAGTTAAGGCAACTGCTGTTGTTGTTCCCACTGTGAAAGTGAAGAAACGGACTCAGATGGATCGGGGTGTGGTTCAGGGTTAGAGAGCGAGTGAGGGTCAGTGAGATGGAGCAGCCGGTAAAGTGTGCGCCGCCAAGACTGGTAACTGGAGTTCAGTCCCCAGGACACACATGCTTCCTCCTCAAATAGTAAATAAATGACTTAAAAAGATGCAAGTAGGGGAAAGGTGGGATGAGCGCCTCCTGGGAGCTTCGCTCTGTGATCAGTCACAATCAGTGAGAAGTCTGGAGTCAGAGCAGAAGGTGTGTTTCATTTCCTTTATTTCATTTTATTTTATTTTATTCTATTTTGTGTGCATGCGCATGTGTGCGTTCATGGGTATGCAGACATGTGAAGAAGGGAGGAATTCATGGAGGTGTGCATATCCATGTGTGTGTGGAGACTAGAGGACAGCCTCAGATGTCTTTCCTTAGGAGCTCTCTACCTTTTTTTTTTCTTCAGGATCTCTCACTGGCCTGAGGCCGTCAATTCAGCCAGGCCGCCTGATCAGTGAACTCTAGGGATCCTCCTGTCTCTGCCTCCTCAGTGCTAGGATCACAAGCATTTGTCACCAGGCCCAGCATTTTTTGTTTGGGTTCTCGGGGATCGATCTCAGGTTCTACTGTTTTTGAGGCAGGTACTTTACCAACTGCCTTTCCCCCTGCTCTACAGTCTTGTTTGTTGTCTCCTCACTCGTGTGTGTGTGTGTGTGTGTGTGTGTGTGTGTGTGTGTGTGTGTGTAAGTACATTTGAGTGCAGTACCGTGCAGTACCGGGAGAACTCAGAAAAGGGCATCAGATTCCTCTAGACCTGGAGCTATAGGAAGCTGTGAGCCACCTGACTTGGGTTCTGGGAACTGAACCACAGGGACCAGAAAAACACAAAAGAGACAGAGTGCGTTCCTAGCAGGCAGGACACACGTGGTTCCATCTCCAGCATGCTAAGAGCAGGCATGGTGGCATTCGTCTATAATTCCAGTCCTGGGGAAGTAGAGGCAGGAGGAACAAAAAAGCTCAAAGTCATCTTCAGTTATTGTGATGATCTGTTTGAACTGTCAACTTGACGGGACATAGACTGTTGTGGAATGTTACTTTAAGATGTGTTACATTTGTTTGTGCTGTGGAACATTTGTTTAATGATGCAAAGATGTGCTGCATTCTTTTATGTTGCATTTGTTTAACTCTGAAGCTGTGTTGCTGTGCCTGCCTAAAACATCTGATTGGTCTAATAAAGAGTTGAACGGCCAGTAGCAAGGCAGGAGAAAGTGCAGACAGGGCTGGCAGGCAGAGATGATAAATAGCAAGAAAAATCTGGGAGGAAAAGATCAAGGAGGGAAAGGAGAAGGACAGAAGGACACTAGAGGCCAGCCACCAAGCTACACAACAAGCCCCAGAGTAAGAAGGAAAGAAAAGATATGGAGAAATAGAAAAAGGTAAAAGCCCAGCGGCGAAAGACAGACAGGATGATTTAAGTTAAGAAAAACTGGCTAGAAATAAGCCAGGCTAAGGCCAGGCACCCATCAGAAAGAATAAACCTCCATGTGTGTAACTATTGGGGAGCTGGGCGGCGGGCCCCAAAGAGCAAAGAGCCAAGAGAGTAAAGAGTAAAAACAACCAACTACACTAGACTCACCTGGAAAGACAGTCTCAGTGAGGGATTGTCTCCATGAGGTTGGCTTGGAGGCACATCGGGTGGAGAAGGGTACTGTCTCAATGAACAGCCATGAGAAGATCTAGCCTGAACGTGTGAAGCACCGTTCCGTTCCCTGGTTTGGAGCCCTCAAGACAATTTTTAAAAAATCAAGCTGAGTAATGAGTGCATATATTCATTTCTTTCTGCTCTTGACTGTGGTACCACAAGCTACTGCAAGGTGCTGCGGCTTGGCTTTCCCCATAGCGATGGACTTTAACTTGGAATTGTGAGTAGAAGCTAGAACACTGTAATTTGAGAGACAGCCTGGGCTACAGGACACTCTGTCTCACAGAAAAAAGAAACAAAGAACAATAGATCCATACAACAGACTGGTGCCCGGCAGAGCTATGGAGCTGGAGTGACAGGCAGTTGTAAGCCAATGGGAGTCCTGAGACCTGAACTCTGGTCCTTTGCAAGATCAGAACTCGGACTTCACAGCTTTTCATCCCCGAGCCGTCTCTCCAACCCCAAGACCCACAGTCATTGAGCCAAATGGTTTACAAGACAGAAGGATTTGAGAGAATTTTCAATATCTCGGTTAATAAAAATGAGAAACAGAAGCAGTAAGTGGGTTGGCTCCAGAGGCGCTCCTGTGAAGGAGCGCAGAACAATAGCAGATGGCGAGCACTGGGAGCGGCCAGCGGAGCCGGGGGATGGATGCGCCTAGCCCAAGAGAGCCCAGGAGACGAGGAGGAAATAGAAGTAGAAAGGAAAGGCCACCATTACCATTACCAGGGCTCCTGGAAGGCCAGAAGCAGTTCTCAGTCACAGTTGGGGTGCATTGTTGGAGGCACCTCCCTCCGGCAGGGGACACTCCAGTGTGTGTGGCTCCCTGCTGTTTCCGCCTCTGGGGTGGAGGAGTCCCGCAGTCTGAATTTGTTTTCTCTTGGCAAAGGGGATGCGTCCATTCTTGGGAGCAGAGACTCTGAGCCCAGAGACAGCCTAGAGCACTCAGCGCATGTCACTTTCCTCTTAAAAACCACATTTTCATGAGTGTACATGAATCAGAAACATATGGGTGAGATTTCTCTGCCTGGTATGAACAGTTCAGGCTCAGATCCCCAGGCAGTACTCTCTCTCCAAGAGGATGCCTGAGATGCAAAGGTTAGTGAGAGCATTCCAGGATGCACAGGGAGGGGGAGATGTCACGGGTGCAGACCTCACCCTCATCCCACCCTGCAGCAAGGCCTCCATCCGGATCTCCCCAGCTGAGCCAAGGGTTCTCCTCCTGTGGCCATCTCCTTCTCTGCAATTGTCCTCCTTCTCTTTCAGTGACAGTGTGAGTCTGTGTGTTCATACACTGTGTGAGCACAAATGTCCTCCTGTGTTTTCCCTGTCCCCGAAGGATAATGTGAACCAAGAGACCAAGCTGCACAAAGAACATGAACAGGCAATGTGGATTTTTACTGACATGATGACATCTTCCTAGAGGCAAGGTAACTTATTAAATTTCACTAGAAATACTAGTATTAGATTGTTGGACACTGGCAGCGAAACCGAGCCACAGGCCTGTGGCATCGAAGCGGCTCTTGTAAGTGGAAACCATCATTTAGGTTTCTGTTACGGATCTGAGGAGGGGCAGCAGCCTCCTAGTTTTGACGCTGACCTTGCAAGCGGCACCTATGTTTGGGGGCAGGGCAAGCAGCCCAACCTGGACGAGGTTGTACCCTTGAATATGGATTGAAAAGTCACAAGTCAGGACCAAGGAAGGCTGGGGAGATAGCTCGGTGGGTAAATGCACTTGCTATGAGGGTGTAAAGACCTGAGTTCAAATCCTGGCACCCATGTAAAAAGCCACGTGTAGCCATATGTGCACTATAATCCCAGAGCTGTAAGGGGTAGAGACTGGAGGGTCACTAAGGCCTAGCTCCAGGGTCAGTGGGAGAACCTGGGGTGGTTTAAATGAGAAGCCCCACCTCCACACTCTTGGGCATGGGAATACTTGGTCACCAATTGCTGATACTGTTGGAGGGCCTTGGGAGGTATGGCTCTCTTAGAGGACGTGTGTCACTGGGGGTGGGCTCTGAGGTTTAAAAGCCTCCCGCTGTCCCCCATTTGCTCTCTCTGCTTCCTGTCCGTGGTTCAAGATGTGAGCCCCCAGCTCTCAGCTCCAGACACCCTGCCCACTTACTGCCACACTTCCCATTCATGATGATGGTGGACTCTGCTCCTCCTGAACTGTAAGTCCAAAATAAATCCTTCCATCTGTAAGTTTCCTTGGTCCTGATATCTTATCCCAACAACAGAAGAGTAACTAACACAGATCATGGGTCAAGGGAATAAGGCGGAGGGTAATGACACAGAAACTCAGGATGAGGGACAGGGAGTAGGCTTAGCTGGCACAGTGCTTGCTTGGTAAGCAAAAGGACGTGAGTTTGATCCGGGGACCTATGTAAACCAGGAGCTGTCCTAGTGCTGAAGGAGTTGGAGACAAGTGGATTCCCTAGGGCTACCTATCCAGCAAGACTTGGCTGGTTCCAGGCCAATGAGAAACTCTCTCAGAAAAGCAAAAAATAATGGCCCAAGGAATGACACCCGAGGTTTTCTCTGACCTCTGAAAACACACACACACACACACACACACACACACACACACGGCCATGTAAAGCCATGCACATGCGTATACCTACACATACAAAAAAGCTAGATTTAGAAGAAAACATGCACGGAAGTTTCTTTGTTGGTACATTATCCCCAAATGACCACAAATGCCACACGAGTGTCAGGATGTAGGCTGCATGGGCTCTTTTCAAGGACTAAACCCTTTTCTTGATATTTGCTACCTGGTTAACATTTGGTGTGTCCCGCAACTTCTCTGAGCAATTTTCCAACCCAAGAACTAATGTGGACAGCACAGCTATTAAACCAAATGCACCCAGCTCAGGAAAAGTCCAACCTAGGATGGTCACATTCAGAACGGAGCTTCTCAGGTACACTTTAAACCAAACGTGCTGGTTGCTGTTTTTGTAAAGTTGATCCCAAGCTAGGGTCAGCTAAGAAGAGGGAACCTCAACTGAGAAAATGCCTCCATCAGACTGGCCTGTTGGCAAGTCTGTGGAGCATTGTTTTGGTTAATGAGTTATGTAGGAGTCCACAGCCCAGTGTTGACTGTACCACAGCTAGGCAGCTTTTCCTGGAAGGCATAAGAAGGGTAGCTGAATGTGAGCCTGGACAGCGAGCTAGTAAGCATTGTTCCTCTGTGGCCTCTGCTTGAGTTCCTGCCCTGACTCCCCTCAATGGTGCATTATGACAAGGAAGTATAATCCAAATAAACCCTTTTCTCCCCCAAGTTGCTTTTGGTCATGGTGTTTATCATAGCAACAAAAACCTAATTAGGACATGAGACCCGAATCTTCCCAACTCTGAGTTGAATTACTGAAATATTTCTTGCTGAGATGTAGGAACTCCATCCCATATGCCTTCTTAATGTCTCATTCCTTGTCCACGTGTCCATCTCCCTGACTCAGCTACCACATTAGTCAGTTTTCTGTCATCATGACAGAACACTAAAAACAGCCAGCTAATAAGGAAGAAAGATTTGTTTGAGATCGCCATTTTGGAGGCTTTCAATTATGGTCATGTGGCCCTATTGGAATTATGGCATCCAGGAAGTAAGGGAGAGGAAGGGGACTAGATCCTAATACCTACCTCACAGCCATGCTCCCAATGAACTAGCTTGTTCTCACTAGGACCCAGCTCCTTTTGTGATTGTGTGTAGTATATGTGTTTGTGCACATGCATGTGCAGGTGCACTTGACTATGAAGGTGCATGTGGCTGCTAGAGATCACCATCGGGATGTCTTTCCTACTCACTTCTCCACCTCACTTTTTTCAGGCAGGGTCTTTCACTAAACCTGAGGCTTGCTGGCCAGTGGTCCCCAGGGATCTACTAATCTTTGACCTCTTGAGCTCTAACATTATTTCTTGAGGAGCAACAAGCCAATAGCTTTTATTCCAAGGACCCAACACTACCCCACACATGGGTGGACCTCTTTTCAAAATTCTTATCTGTTTCATTTGTTTAAGCAAAATAAATCAAAATTATTTGCTTGACATGGTCCCCTCCAAAGGTTCAATCAACTCTAGCTAGATGGAATTTGCTCATCTTTTTCTAAGCATGCCCAGTTTTGACCTAGCTCCACATATTCTGAACTGTTTCTCTACCTCTGTCTTCTTTGAATGTTCCCAAAGTCTAGCCTTCTTTCAAGACTCCCTTAGACTCCATGATGGTGGTTAATCTTGACTTTTAACTTGCACAGGATATAGAATACTTGTTATGAGGGAGTTTCTAGATTGAGTTAATTGATGTGGAGAAACCCACCCTAATTTAAGGAGCACTGTTCCACAGACTGTGGCCATGGACTGAATAAAAACAAGTGAGTGAACACCAGCATTCATCTCTCTGTGCTTCCTGACTGTGGATGTGATGTGACCAGCTGCCTCACAGTCCTGCTGCCATGGATTCCCCACCATGATGGACTGTACCTTCAGACTGTGAGCCAAAATAAACCCTTCCTCCTTCAGTAGCCTTTTCTTGGGTATTTTGTTACAGCAACAAGAAAGTAATTCCCAGTGTGCTCCTCCCTACAATGGCTGTGGTGGCTTGAATAGGTATGGCTCCCATGGACTCACGTGTTTGAACACTTGGCCTATAGGGAGTGGCACTACTAGGAGGTGTGGCCTTGTTGGAGGAAGTGTGTCACTATAGGGGTGGGCTTTGAGGTCTCATATGCTCAAGCTATATCCGGTGTGGTAGACAATTCACATCCTGTTGCCTGCAGATCAAGATGTAGAACTCTTAGCTCCTTCTCCAGCATCATGTCTGCCTGCACACTGCCATGTCCCACCATGAAGATGATGGACTAATGCCCTGAAACTGTAAGGCAGCCCCTGTTAAATGTTTTCCTTTATAAGAGTCGTTATGGTCATGATATTTTTCACAGCAATAGAAACTAGCCGAGACACTGGTCCTCCCCTTTCTGATTCTACCCTTTCTGATATCTTTTCACAGAAATAGAAACTAAGACACTGTTCCTCCCTCCCCTTCTGATTCCAATACCTATCACCCTACCAGGCTAATATGTGACAGCATCAGAGCTCACTCCCTCCACCAACTTTTGTGTGAACCCTACCTCTCCACTGAGAATATAAGTCCCATGAGGGTAGGAACTGTGCTGTTCTATACATACTCTGTAGCAAGCAATTAGTATTTTGTCATCAGAAAAATAGAAAGGGGCTGAAAAGATGACACAGCAGTTAAGGCTGCATCCTGCTCTTACAGAGGACAAGAGTTTGACTCCCAACGCCCACATTGGGCTCATAGTAGCCTGAAACTTCAGCTCCAGGACATTGGATACCTTCTTCTGGCTACTACAGGAACAAGCACTGCACTCTCTCTCTTTTTCTTTCTCTTTCTCTCTCTCTCTCTCTCTCTCTCTCTCTCTCTCTCTCTCTCTCTCTCTCTCGTGTGTGTGTGTGTGTGTGTGTGTGTGTGTGTATGTGTGTGTGTTGTATATGCATGCATGCACACACACACATAGAAATAAAATAGGTCTTTTTTAAATAGAAATAAACAGTAAGAAGTTGGCATGCAATCTGATTTTATTGATTTAAAAAATATATTTATTTGCTGCTGGGCAGGTTCTTAGCCTTCTTGAGTCCATAAACCCTTTTTTTTGCTGGCCTCTCTGGTGACTAAGCATGGAAAATGAGGAGGGTCAAAGAAACATGGGTACTCTCAAAGAAACGCAGTTAGGGGCACCCTCAGAAAATAATGTGTCTCCTCTTTTTCCTCTTCTGCCAGGTCATGTTTTAAAATTGCTAAGGCCAAGGAGGCCACTAGAGGGCTGACAGTTGAGCATGGATCCTGGAAGCCTCCAGGATGGGGACTATGGGGCAGAGTCTGGACTGCTGAAGTGTGACTTCTTTTCCTTAGAGCAGTGTTTCTCAACCTGTGGATTGCAACCCTTTGAGGGACCAAATGACCCTCCACAGGGGTAGCCTAAGTCCATCAGAAAGCACAGATACTTACATTATGATTCATAGCAGTAGCAAAATTACAGTTATAGAATAGCAACAAAAATAAATTTTATGGATGGTGGTCTTGGCAAATGGGGAACTGTATTAAAGGGTCACAGCATTAGGAAGGCTGAGAACCACAGCCTTAGAGTATAAGACGTTCATCAACTTGGAGCTGAAACTACCTTGGGCCGGCAGCCCTGGAAATAATTGAGCAGGCTAATATCTAAGCAGCCAGACCTCTGGTACTAGATCTATTGACGCTCTTATGTCAAGCTAGTCAGCTGCTATTTATTCCTGTCCTCCCCAGTTGCAGTTGACCTTGGGAGATGCTAGAGCATACAGAAAATAGAAGATTGACTGGAAAATGGAGTCCGTGACCCAACTTTCATGATGTTGTCATCCAGGATGGGGTGGGACTTTGCATTCATGCAGCTGCTTCATATTCCCCATGTTCCTGTAAGTAACCCTTCATCTATGCTCTGTAAGTAAGCCAAATAAACTCACTGACTCGGTGTTCTAGTTTCATTTCTACTCCTATGATGAAATATCCGGGCAATAAGCAACTTAGGGGAGAAAGGGTTTAGTTCAGCTCACAGATCACAGTCTGTCACTCAGGGAAAGTCAAGGTAGGGACTCCAACACCTAGTCCCATCAGCTCCATGGGCAAGGGCACAGGAAGACTATATGTATGCTTACTTGTTTGCTACTTTTCAGCTAGCTTTCTTTATTCTTACATAGTTCAGGGTCCATCCAGCCTACGAAATGGTCCTGCCCACAGTAAGATGAATCTTCCTACATCAATTAACAAGCAGGACAATTGCCCAGAGACACACCCACAGGCCAATCTCAGCTGGACAATGTCTCATTAAGACTCCATTCCCAGGTGATCTTAGGTTGTATGAAGGCAGCAGCTAAAACTAGCCAGCATAACCAAGCTACACTTGGGTGGAATCCTTTCTTTGTTTTGTGTTTGTGTCCTGGCTGGGTGGCATAGACTTTTGTTTACCTCTGAATGAAAAGATGATGCAATAAGAAAATGATGATAAGATTAAAATAAATAGAATATGCTATATTCTTAAAATGGAATGTTATGTAGTTACAGAAAGGAACAGAGTACAGATAGATGCTGCAACATTGATGAACCTTGAAAACACTGCATGCTGTGACATGGGTGAACCTTGAAAACATTGCATGCTGTAACATGGGTGAACCTTGAAAACACTGCATGCTGTGACACGGGTGAACCTTGAAAACACTGCATGCTGTGACACGGGTGAACCTTGAAAACACTGCATGCTGTGACACGGGTGAACCTTGAAAACACTGCATGCTGTAACATGGGTGAACCTTGAAAACACTGCATGCTGTGACACGGGTGAACCTTGGAAACACAGAGCTAAGTGAAAGAAGCCAAACACAAAAGACTAGGTACTGCAGCGCTGGGAAGATGACCCCGTGGGTAAAGGACTGGTTGTGCAAGCAGGAGGACCTGAGTTCTGAGAATCCACATACAGCCAGACATGGTAGCACACATTTGGAACCCCATTACTCCTTTGGGGAGATAGATAGTGGAGACAGGAGAATCATCAGAAACTCACAGGCCAGTCAGCTTTGTGAATGCATCAGAAGCAAAAAGACCCTGTCTCAAAATAGATGGGAGATAAAATCTGATACCTGAGGTTGTCCTCTGACCTTTACATGTGTGCTTTGGCATGTACACTCACAAACATGCATCATATGTCATACACACATAGGAGTTTTTGAAGGCCACATATGGCATGATTTCTTGATTACTATGAAATGTATGGGGTATGCCATCTACAACATTAGAAAGCAAATTTGTGTTTTACATGGATGAAGAGTTTTCTGGGGAAGGGATGCCTATAAAAATGTGATGGAATGGGATAAGTGGTGATTATACAACCTGTATAACACTGACTTTTAAATTCTTTTGCACTGTGTGTGCATGTGTGTGTGTGTGTGTGTGTGTGTGTGTGTGTGTGTGTGTGTGTGTGTGCGTGTGTGTGTACCCAGCTGTCAGGTGTCAGAGGACAACTTACAGGAGTTCATTCTCTGCTCCCGCCTTGTGGGCTCCAGGAATCCAGTTTAGGTTGTCAGGTGTGGTGGAAAACACATTTGCCCAATGCATCATCTTGCCAGTCCCTCACCTGTACACTTTTAAAAATGTAGGCTTTGTGATAAATTAATCCCAAATTCTCCCTTTAAGGAGATAGCATAAACATTTGAATTAGCACAAAGCCCAGCAGATATAAATGCTGAGAAAATTCTGCTGTGCCTGGCTTTAGTATTATTGGAAGGAGCAAGAGAGAAGAGAACAGTTCAATGAGGGATGAAACGCAGAGTGTTTACTTACTTTCGTTTTCATCTATTTTTGTGTGTACGTGTACATGTGTGTGGGTACCTATGGTGGTGATGCACATAAATATGTGTTCACCGATGGGTACATATAGGCACATGTGTACAGTAGGAAGAGGTTAACTTCGGGTGTCTTCTTCAGTAGCTCTTCACCCTGATTTATTTTCTTGTTTATTTTCTTGGCGTATGTGTGTGTGAATTGTGTTTACGTGTGAGGGGTATGGGCACATTGGTGTGTAGGTCACATGCCTGTGAATATACATGCAGAGGCCACTGGGTGTCCTAGTCTCTCAATTTCTGCCTTAGTTCTTTGAGACAGGGTCTCTCAGCACACTTGGGGCTGGGGAGGCAGCCAGCAATCCCCAGCGAGCCTCCTGTCTTTGACCCCAGTGCTGGGATTCCAGAAAAGTGTTCATCCACATCTGGATTTAAACTCACGTCCTTGTGCTTGCACAGCAAATGCCTTTATCCAAGGAGGCTAGGCCAGCTGGCCAGCTAGCCCCGGAAGTGACCTGTCTCAGCCTCACACCAGCTAGTGGTATAAGCACTTTGCCACCACACCAAGTTTCTGTTTGAGTGGGTTCTGGGGAAAGAAAATTTTATTTCTGGTTGAGCATCTTCTCAGCCCAGCCCCTGAGTGTTCAGTTCACCTATTATGCTGACTGACCTTGGGCTAAGTATTTCAGCTCTTTTCTACCCAGCTTCTGCAGAGGTCAGTCCACAGGGAGCCAGCACATCCTGCAGACGATGCCAGGTAGCAGCATACACAAGCTTTGCACAGTTGTAGATGGTCACTAAGCCAGAAGCCTCTTCCTCTTTATTTCCTGTTAAATCTCATTCCCGCAGTAATTCTCGGAACGCAGCTGGAGCTGGCCAAGAGTCGGGCTTCCATTCCTGGAACTAAGGAGAACCCAGCAGGGATGTGGGCTGGGTCCATCACGGGGAGGATGCCTTAGAGAGTCCCTGCTGGAGACTGTGCAGGACCGGAAGTGAGGGTTGCCAGAGGAGGAAATGCAGAGACCAGAGCAGCAAGGCACTACACGCAAGTTCACGGAGCAGCACTCAGCAGCCAGGCTGCAGGGTGAGTGACAGGCAGGCAGGGACCAAACAAAACAAGCAAGGTCTCGAGGCAGAGCGGAGAGAGGTGGTTCAGAATAAAAGGTAAAAGGGGTAAATACACGTAAGTTTAGTAACTAAACTATGGCTGGGGGTGGGTTAGTAAAGGACCTGAGTTTAGATGCCAGAACCCGCATAGAAGCTGTTCTGTAGTGGAATTGGTAACCCCAGAAAGAAGGGCTTGGGGTGGCAAAGTCAGGTGGATCCATAGAGCTAGTTGCCTAGCCGGTCTACCTACATCAAAGACCCTGTTTAAAAATATTAGATGGATAACTTTGGAGATGACTCAGTGGGTCAAGCGATTGCTATGCAAGCGTGAGGACCTGAGTTCAAATCCCCAGACTCAAGGAAAGCCAGATATCGTGCATCTGTAATGCAGCATTCCTACAGTAAGAAGGGAGCGGAGATGGGAGAATCCTCAGCAACTCAGCAGCTGACTAGTCTGACATATACGGAGGAAAAAGAAGCACACCAAGAGATGGTTTCAAAGTCAACGGTGTAGACCTGCACCTGAGGCTGTCCTCTGAAGTCTACATACATATAGTGGCAAACACATGCCTACACTCACACACACAGACAGACAGACAGACAGACAGATAGATAGATAGATAGATAGATGACAGATAGTTATATAGATGATAGCCATATAGGCAGATAGATATAAATAGATGATAGAGATAGATAGATAGATAGATAGATGATAGATAGATAGACAGACAGACAGACAGACAGATAGATAGATAGATAGATAGATGATAGATAGGTAGATAGATGATAGTTAGACAGATAGAAGATAGATAGGTAGATGATAGATAGATAGATAGATAGATAGATAGATAGATGTTGAACGATAGAAAGTGATAGAGTAGGAATTTTGACATTGACCTCTGACTTTCACTTGCATATGCATACATCTCTCTCTCTTTACACACACACACACACACACACACACACACACACACACACACACACCACACACGCACGCGCATAAAGACACTAAAACTAGATTGGATCTACGACCTGATATCTGTTGCCCTCAACGAGTCTGTAAATCATTCTTCCTGTCATAGAAGCCTACGGAACGGGAGAGGGGGAAGGGCACAGTGGGTTCTGGGGACCTGGACATCATTAATCATCACCATCTCTCCCAGGACAAGGCAGTTCAGTGTGCAGCAGCTGGGGGTGGGAAATCCTTCCCTGGACATTCTCCGCATCTTATCCCACAGTCCAGCAACACTGTTGCCAAAAACGTCACCACAGAGTAAATCTAAAGACAAAAATGGGCCGATTTGTTTGATGCAGGAACTCTGAGATGGGAGGCTCTTTACTCAAGAGTTGAAATTACTGCATTGATAAATGTTTGTCTGTTGCTGCCAGCTGGGACCAAAAGGGTGGGGGTAGAATTTGATCCTCTGAAGAAATTCCTCCTAGATGTCTCTTAATCTAGTCTGTGATCAAAATGCATGCTGTTGAAATACTTAAACTCTTCCTCCATGTTGTCATCCATCTACATATGAATTCATCACAAAGGCCAGATGTAGGGCGATGCAGTGTCTGCAGATATTATCAGGGAATATTGCAGCTAGGGGGGTAGTTCAGTGGGTAAGAGCACTTGCTGTGCAAGCATGAGGACCTGAGTTCGAATCCCCAGCACCCACGGGCATGGGAGCAGGCACGGCTGTAAAGCCAGTACTATGAAGGATGGAGATGGTAGAATCTCTGAGGCTCGCTTAGCTGCCAGACTAGCTTCAGTGAGAGACTCTGTCTAAGAGAATAAGCTGGAGAAGGAAAGAGCAGGATTCTGCATGTCCCCCCCAATGCCCTTCACAAGTGCACAGGCATACTTGAGCCTATATGTACACACATATGTACACACACACACACACACGTATGCATATGCCACAAATTCCACACACAAACTCACACATCAAAGGGGGTGGAGAATAAGGAGAGATTATTTTATTATGACATACACAGAAGGTACTTGGTCAGCATAATAAATGACACTAGGCTCCAAACGGGGCGGGGGGGGGGGGGGCATAATTCAGATTTTCTTCCTTCATTCTTCAACAGAGCTCAAAGGCCATTGGATTTCAAGGCCAAGCAAGCACATGTGGTTTTGCTTAGGGCTTGCAGCAGCAATGATGTCCAGGCTGTTTCTCAGGGACCTGGCCAGTACGGCTCGGAAGAGCCTGGGTTTGCAACAGTGTTTCAATAATTTCTCCTTTCAGGAGAGCATCCTGTATCCCCAGGCAGAGACTGAGGTTTGTAGCCTGCTGGGAACCAACTGTAACAAAGCCTTTGGCAGCCCAGAGGATGCTGGGTCCTCCGTTGGCTGCAGTCCATCTCCTGATTTGCACATTCGTCCACTCCACTGGCTGACACACATGCCCACTTACCTATGCAAATTTAGATCCCATCGTGCAAGGCTACTGGCGTACATTTCTCACACATTCATACCCCAGTATGCCTGCATGCGTATAGTTGAAAATACAGGGGCTGGGAAGATGGCTCAGTGGGTAAACCGGTCACTGCAAATGTGCAAACTTAAGTTCAAATCCCCAGAACCTCTGTGCGTGTGCATGTGCGTGTGTGCGTGCGTGCATGCGTGCGTGCGTGCGTGCGTGCGTGCGTGTGTGTGTGTGTGTGTGTGTGTGTGTGTGTGTGTGTGTCCCAGTGCTCTTATGAGGAAATAGAAGGCAGGAACAAGAGAAAGCACTCTGGACAGTTAGCCTGGTGTACTCCACAGTGCTGTGGGATGTTCTGTATGGCAAATGTGTTGCTGATTGGTTGGTAAATAAAACACTGATTGGCCAGTAGTCAGGCAGGAGGAAGTGTAGGCGGGATAAGGAGGAGAATAAAGCTGGGAAGTGGAAGGCTGAGTGAGAGACACTGCCAGCCGCCACGATGACAAACAGCATATGAAGATGCCGGTAAGCCATGAGCCACGTGGCAAGGTATAGATTAATGGAAATGGATTAACTTAAGCTGTAAGGACAGTTAGCAAGAAGCCTGCTATGGCCATACAGTTTGTTAGCAATATAAGTCTCTGTGTGTTTACTTGGTCGGGTCTGAGCGGCTGTGGGACTGGCAGGTGAGAGAGATTTGTCCTGACTATGGGCCAGGAAGGAAAACTCTAGCTACACCACAGTGAAGAACAAGAGACCTTATCTTAAGCAAGATGGAAGAGGAAGACTGACCAATAACCTCGACTCTCCTCTGACCTCCACATTCACACTGTGGCACATGGGTACCTGAACTGACACATAGGAAGGTCATATGCACTCACATGCTCTCTCTCTCTCTCTCTCTCTCTCTCTCTCTCTCTCTCTCTCTCTCTCTCTCCCTTATGATCATGTTAGTTTTAGCACCTGCCACACAGATTCTATCATGACTTTATGACATTCATACTACAGCTGCATGAATCCTCCTTCAGACAGCTGCACCCCGTTACAGAAGTGACACTTTTTAGGAGATATTATGAAAACGATAGCATCATGTGTCTCACCAGACCTCTCTAGATCACTGCATCTTAATCTTTATCAAGGGGGAGAAGCAAAGCACTATTTGAAGTGTAACTACAATAATTACCAAGCATGGAAATGGGAGGCACCAATACTAATGTAAGCCAGTAGATAACAGCTGGTTTGGACACCAGCAACTTCTTTATTTTTTAACCTTTGTATTTTTGTATGATAAGGGTGTGTGTCTGCACGTGCGCAGGCATGCGCTCCTGTGTGTGGCAGTCAGAAGACAACCTCCTGTGCCTCCCTTCCGCTTTCCACCTTGTTTGAGCCAGTGTCTTTTTTTGTTGCCCACCCTTGCAACGTGCCCAGGGAGCTGGTCCGCCAGCTTTGGGGGACTCTCCTGTCTCTGCCCCATGTCTGGTTATATGAGTACTAGAATTACAGACATATGCACTGTCCACTCTGGCTTACATGGGTTCTGGGGATCTGAACCCAGGTCCTCACATTGGCACAGCAAACATGTTACCCACTAAGCCCTGTCTCCAGCTCACTAGCAATTTCTAAAGGTGTTCAGAGTGAAAAGTGGTGAGGACCTGAGGGTCCTGTCCATCAACCCACCCACAGCTCTGGGCCTTCCTGCGTTCCTTCTAGTTTGAGGATATTATTTGCTAAAAGGCTTCTATGGTTCCAGATGAGCCCTTCACTCACACATTTTCTAGATTGGTGAAACCACACCTCAGAAATGAAGCAAAAAATTTTAGAGCAGTTCACATAAGACCAAAAACCCAGTTTAAAGACAGTTAGAGAAAGTCTTAGTGGGTTATATTTTTTCTTCAATAGCTGGCAGTGGGAATTATAATTTTCTTAAATGCAGTATTAGTAACCTTTGAGCTTCCTCAGGAAGCAAGTGTAATTTTTGTTGTTCTTGGAGATTGCTCTCTCAGGCTGAAGTAACTGGTGAGAGCTGGAATCCCTAGCTAGGGAAGTTGGAGTGGGTGGAGACTGGGGGTGGGTTGGGATGTGGGGGTGGGAAATGAGAAGTCTGGGCCCAGGGTGCTGCCTGGAATTCCAAAATGGGAAAAGCGACCTCAGCTGCTTTCATATGGAAATTGGCCGGGAAGCTGACTTTGTCTCTGCTTGGAACCCAAGCCAACACCAAGTTCAGTGAACCTAACACACTGTTCAGTCAGCCATTGAAACCCAGCAGAAGAGCAGGCAGGGGAAGGGAGGGTGGAGGGGCAGAGGCTCCCCTTTCATCTGGGTTTGGTTCCGGAGGAGGCCTAAAGAGGAATTAACCCGGGAAGTAATTGGAAGGCAAAAGTCTCATCCAAAGTGAAGGTGAGTTTGCCCTGGCTCTTAGTGAAAGCAAGGAAGCCAGTTGGGTCAGGGTGGGGGGCCCTGGTCTGTAACTGACAGTGAAAAGGGTGTTAACACGCTGAGCGTGACCTAGAGATGGAAAGGCCTGGCCTGTAACCAGCCCACCCGGAGGCCCTTCCCCACCCTTCAGAAGACGCAACCTTTAACTGAATTTCTCAAGATCTCCTCTAGACCTGTCTTCGCTTCCTTTGTGTCTGCTCCTGTCTTCAAGGAAAGCCGAGGAAGCACCTGCACCCACAAGAGGGTAATGCACTTTCTTAGACACTTTTTGGGGAGACGCGTTTCCTGTCTCTTGTCCTTGATTTATTATTGCCTTTATTTGTTCTCCCCCATTTAGTTCATTTTATTTTAGAAGAACAGCTCCCGGGGCCTTCTATTTTCATGGAAATTGCTCAGCAATAACAATTTCAGATAGCTTGCAAAAGAACAATCATCATGCCAAGGCCAGTTTGCCCAAGATGCTTTGCAGGCATTTCACATAACAATTTACTAATTAATGACAAATTAAATGGAATTTGGTAAGAAGAATCAGAGGTTAGAGTGCGGGTATATATTATGTATAAAAAAGGTATGCAAATATCTTCAGCCCATTTGTGGTTCATCAGTGGGAAATAATAGCCATTCTGCTCATAACTCCCACAGACGGGAGGACTGTAACACAGGGGCAGAACTTGGAAATTACATATAATTCTAATTTTTAACAGTTTCTTAGATTATACATTGTGCCTCCATTTTCCAGATACAATGAACTTTGTCTTCTCTGTTTTAATAGTTTAGAGTTATGGAAATTCACCTATACTTTGTGGCTTGTATTATCTGTGTGTTGGGAGGCTAGAAATAATCCTTGGGAAAAGTTTTTATTGCTGTCATAGTTAGTTTTGAATGTCAACTTGACACAACCTAGGGTCTCCCGGGGAGGGAGTCTCAGCTGAAGGATGGCCCAGATCAGACAATACGCATGCATGTCTGTGGGGGGTTGTCTTGACTGTTAATTGATGTAGGAGGGGCACGCCCACTGGGGCAGCACCTTCACCTGGGCAAGTGGCCCTGTGATGCATAAGAAGGCTAGCTAAACATGAGCCTGTGAGCCTGCAAGCAAGTTCTCCAAAGGTTTCTACTTCAAGTTCCCACTTAAGTTCCTGTCCTGACTTCCCTCGGTGATGGATTGTGACCTGAAAATACAAACCCAATTAATCTGTTCTTCCCCTAAGTTGCTTTTTATCACAGCAACACAATGAAACTAGAACAATCGCTCATTCCGATCTCCTACAGCAGACACTGGAAAACTACAGCCCTCTTTCTGTTTTTATAAATAAAGCTTTATTAGAATGCGGCTACATGCAATTATCTATAGATTGCTTAGGGCTGCTTTTGAATTACTAATGCAGAACTGCCATGGATATTTGAAGCGTATAATGACTATAAGATTTCCAATCTGGACTTTTATAGACAAAACTTGCTAGCCCCTATTCCATAAGGTAACGCTGGAGAGAGAGAACACTTGTCATAAAGAGCAAACACAAGCTTTTAATAATTTACTAAGAAATTAAAGATGTCCTATTACCCTTAAAAGTCCATAAATGGTTATCATCATTCCAACAAATCTCGCAAACACTCTTCTTTGCTTAGAGCATGTGTGTGTGATGCTATGAGGGGGTGACTTTCTTCTCTCTGCTTCCTCTTTGTAGCCGACTGAACAGGCAGCTTCTCTCAAGAGAACACAGGTCACAACATACACCCACTGACACATTAGTGGTATAACTATTGTGGGGGCAACCAATCACTTTGTGCTTAGATTTGAAGGTAGCTCCATATGGGGGAATTCACATCTGGTACAGTAAATTCAACCTGGCCAAAAGCTAGGTAGTAGTTCACAGGCCTTCAAACAGGCAAACAAGAAAACAGCAAAAGAAAGAAAGAGAAAGAAAACACAGGCCACCCTAATAAGGAAAAGCTTTATGAAGAGTGAAGTATGTCTGTCACCTGTGTGAGCATAGGTTCCCTGTGTCAAATAAGACGATTGATTTGGGCATATGTCAGTTAATACACGTTTACTATTTCTAAATTTGTGCCACAAAATATCTACCTGGACCTTCATCCCAGCTTCTTCCTATGATGGCAGCCCCATGTTAGAACTGTGAAAAGAAGAGGCAAATCTACAGAGCCCTCTAAGCCCTCAATTCAGATCACCCAGCACTCACTTCTTCTCATTTTATTGGACTGGTCAACATAAGTTACAAGGTCAGTCCACACCAGAGTCCCTCCTCCTTTGGCGGGCATGCCACTCAGCTTTCCTTCACTAGAACAGGCACCTGAGATAAAGCAACTTCTAAAGAGGAAACGGTTACTTTATCTCATCATTTTGGAGAGCTTAGTCATTATCCACGGTCCTGAAAAGTTTTATAAAAGAAGCTTTATTTCATTGCAGGCCTGGGACAAGGCAGGAAACATCATTTGGGAGCCTCCTCATGGAACAAAGGTGCCCACCTCATTGCCAGGAAGCAGAAAAGAAAAAGAGAAAGAGACTGAGGTACCCTTTCAAGATACCCTGCAAAGTTACACCTCAATTATAGATTACTCACTACATCCTACCTCTTAGTTTCCACCAGCTGTAAATGCCCAGGTAGGAAGTAAGCCTCTGGCCCCTTGCAGAAAGACTCCAAACTCCAGTCATGAAGAAATGGAAATTCTTCTTTGTCAGGAACACAGACACAGAAAAGGAGAGATTTGTGTCTTTGTTAGTCAGGGTCTCATAGCCCATGTTGGTCTCAAACTTACTGTAGAGCTGAGGATGACTTTGAACTTCAGGTCCTCCTGCCTGACTCCCAAGCCCTGCACCACTGTGCCTGGTTTACTATAATGCTGGGGTGAAACCCAGGGCTTCCTACATGCTAGGCAGGTGCTCCATCAACTGAGCCACACCCACAGTCTTTGATTTCAAGCTCCACAAGTGCTTATTTCAAAATTGCTGGGGAAGAACTGACAGGCTGCCTGACTCCCAACTCATTGATGATACTCTCGGCACACCTAAGCCTTAAATCCCGGCTGCTCGGTTGTCAGTTGCAAAGGCTAAGGAAACTGTGAATATGCCTCAGAGAGCGGCCAGCCTGAGGCTGGATGAGGCTAACAGACAAATATAAACCTTTGAAGGGCTGGAGAGATGGCGCGGCTGTTAAGAGCACTTGCTGTTTGTGCAGAGGTTTGGAGTTCTCTTCCCATCACCCAACCTGAGAAGTTCAAAACGACCTGTAATTTTAGATTCCCAGGGATCCAATGTCTCAGGTCTCTGTGGGCACCAGCATGCACACATACACAGACATAAATAAAGAATAAAAGTAATCTTCAAAATAAAAATCCTGTCCATTTTAAATGGGCTTAGTTATTGCTGTGGTAACCCTAAATGACCCAGGTCAGTTTCCTGATTGCCTTACCCCCTGAGTGTGACCGAAGAAGCACCCAGGGGTATTCCTTCATTTGCTACTTATCTCATTGTAACCTGCAGAGTTTGTGCTAATCGTTGTTGAGAAAGCTTGAGCTCAGCAGACAGGCAGATTTGACTTCCAAACGCATCTCCTATTAGCTGTCTACCTTGCGAAAAATCTCTTCACCTGAGTTTCCCATCTGTTCCATGGACAGATATAAGAAGTGTTGTAAGAATTTGTAGAAACACAGGCTGAGGAGATGGCAAGGTATTAAAGCACCATCACACACGTGTAAAGAAGAGTTCAGATCCATAGAACCAGTGTAAATGGTGGTAGGCGTGACAACCTACCTTCAATTCTAGATTTGGAAAGCAGAGACAGGATTCCCAGACTAGCTAGCTATCTAGATTAGTCATATCGGTGGCTCTGGGATTGATTGAGAGACCCTGCTTCAATGAATATGGTGAAAGAGTAATGGAGGCTGAGTCCCAACTGTAAGATGAATTGCTAAATGATCTTATTAATAAAAAACCTGGAGCCAGACATTGGGGTGAAAACTGAGGGATCAGAGAATCAGAAAGAAGCCAGCCATGTTCTTACTGCTAGAAATCCTCAGCCAAAGAGAGGCCTACTTCCTGTATACCCACGCCTATATGCCTTTCTATCCCTGCCCTCTTACTTCCTCTCTCTACCTAGCTACATCACTTCCTGTCTGTCTGTACAGACCTCCAGACTTCTATGATTAGTGCTGGGATTAAAGGTGTGTGCCACCACACCTGGCTCTGTTCCCAGTGTGGCCTTGAACTCACAGAGATCCGGATGGATCTCTGCCTCCCGAATGCTAGGATTAAAGGTGTGTGCTACCATTGCCTGACTTCTATGTTTAATATAGTGGCTGGCTTTTTCCTCTGATCTTCAGATAAGCTTTTTAGGGTGCACAAATAAAATATCACCACACCCAACAACAACTATGGGCTTCCAGACGTGCATGAGCACATGAATGTACCCACAGGTAAATAATCATACACATCGATGCACATCACACATACGTGGAAACAGAAGGACAAACAAGACTTAGTAAAAAATGAATGTGAAGCTTCTTAATTGTTGACATACAACGAGCATTCAGTAACTGCTGGCTACTGTTGTGGATTTTAGTAGACTGTGGCCAGAGACTTAGCAATGGTCTGACTTGAATTTGAATTTGAAGGATGGGTAGAAATTGGGGAACAATCTTGTAGAATATCAGACAAAGACACACACACTATGTATCATTTAGTTAAAAATAACTAGACACTTGGCTGGTGCTCTTCTCTTTAGATCTAGTCTCTCCAAGAGCTCAGGAAATAAAGTAGGAGAAGATCCTTGGCCAGATGTGCAAGGACTTTAAACATCTGTACATGAGCAACTGGGCATTTTTAGACTAGACAGTTGAAGGCAACAGGAGAGGTGGACAAAATGGAAACCAGACAAGCACATTAGGAAGACTGGTAAGGTTGCATGGTGAATGGACTAGCGAGGGGCCACAAGGGGGGACCCACAGGGAATGAGAGCTTGCCTGCCTGCCTTCCACACTCGAGTGACTTAAAATCTCAACCACCCACTCTTTCATTTTTAGGTGTTTAATGAATACATATTAACTACAAGTACTATATGTACTAACTGGCTAACTAACTAACTAACTAACTATATATATGTATATAACATAACAGGTTTCATTATGATATTTGTATACATGCAAATAATGTATTTGATCATATTCACCTCCATTACTCCTTTTTCTCTCCCTTCACCTCCCACTGACCACCTTCCTATTTCCAGCCAGTCTCCCCTTTAATTTCTAGGCTTTTTGTGTGTGAGAGCTTATGGGTTGAATTAGGGTTACTCAGAGGAGTACAGACAAGGGGCTATTTACAGGAACATGGACAACTTACCAGTGGCCTCTCCACTGAAGAAACCATCTGTCCGACACACTCCCACCCCTACCCCTCTATCTACTATTAACTGCCTGTAAATCTCCAGGGAGGGGTTAGGTCTTGTGAACCCACCTCCCCAACTCCACCAGGAATGTCCATGCACCCAATCCTGTGCAGCCAACCACCGATTTGAACACCCCTCCCGTGGGAAGATGGGCTGTTCTTCCCATCCCCTTGAAAATGATCCTACCTCGGTGAGTAACCTCTAAAACAAGGATGGAGGCAGATACAACATAGCGGGATTTGCAAGACTAGGAACAGGGTAAGTAGCACTATCCCTAGCTGGTCCTTTCTCTACTGGGCTCGAGATTTAGAACTCAGCTCCAAGCCATGAGGAAGCCGAGTTACCCCATAGAAAGGCCATGTGCTCTGCAGCACCAGCAGCTGTCCTAGCTGACAGGAAGTGTCAATCTCAGATGTGACTAAGACAGTCCCCAGGCGACCCCAGCCACAGCCTTCACTCCCCACACTGCCGAGGGCTGGTGAAGCCAGATGAACTCTCCGCAGTAAGTTTTGCCTAAATTGCTGTTTGTGAGTAAAATAAATATTGTTGATATTTTTAGTCGCTGACTTTGGGGGTGTTTTGTTACACAGCAGTGGTTAACTAGAAGCAGCTGTTCTGGATGCTGGGTAGGCGTCACACACGCTGTTTATTCTTACGCTTTTCAAGAAGGCATGGTCTGAAAATCAAAATATTTGTGGATGGAATGTTCCCTCCTCCATCGCCCTCTCCATTTTCTTAGTGGCGTTTATCATGATTTGCCATTGTAGTCTTTATTTGCTCCTGTATTGATTTATTTGGTGTGTGTTTATTTTATTTCTTCCCCTCCCATTAGGACAGAAATCTCTTAGTACCCCGATCTTGTTTGTCTCCCTCACTGCTATATCCCTTTACCTATCCTAGCCTGGCATGTCATGAACACACTGTAAACATTTGTGGGATAATGAACAAGCAGATAAACACCATGAAGGTTGGACGTGTCCAATTTCATTACACAGAAACCACATTCAGAAGGCATGTGCCCAAGTTTTAAGAAAGAGAAAAAATCCAATTTACGTCTGCAAATGGAGGGGATGATAAGCCCTTTTTGTGTATTTGTTGCATTTGTATATACATGTGTGGTGTGCATGGGTGTATGTGTGTTTGACTGTCTGTGCATGTGGGTGAGTGCACATGTGTGTGCACGGGTATGTATGCACATGTGTGTGGAGCTCTGTTTATGTTTGGTGTCTCTCTCAATCACTTTCCACCTTATATAATGAGACAGTCTCTCATCCAACCCAGAGTACACTTTCTGTTCATCTAGCTAGCCGACTTGCCCTGGGGACATTTATCTCTGCCTCCCCTTTGCTGGGATTAGAGGTAGACCATTACACCCACCCAGCATTCATTCTAAAGATATCAATTCCAATCTTGATGGTTATGGGGTAAGCGCTTTTGCCACTAAGCCATCTCTTCAGCCTATGTGCATTTTTCTTTTAATGAATTGGTCCTCAGCAGTCCGTGCCCCTGTGTTCCACGTCCACTTTAGCTGGGCTCACAGCAAAGGGATCATCTTTGGATACCTACTCTGACAAGCACTGATGTACTTCCCCTCTTCCGATCCTCAATAGCTCCACAGGCAGGTACTCCCATTCTCCATCAAGGGACCAGGACACAGGCTCACATGACTTTATGTGACTGTTCTTGCTTGAGGCAAAGATATTTTCGTTCAAGTAGATTGAGAAAGCATGTGGACAACCTTCTCTTTGTGTAAGAGGCACAAAGAGACCAGGCAGCTTGGTCCAGTCAGCAAGTTCTAGGCCAGTGAGAGCCACTGTTATACACACATACACACACACACACACACACACACACACACACACACACACACACACACACACACACGAGTGCTTGCACTCCCCCATCCCCCAGCATCAAAAAGAACAGAAGTGTCTCCTCATTCCAAAATCTGTAAAGTTCAAGATCAAGGTTAGGAGGTTTAAAGCCTTGAGAAGAAGTCTCTACTCACGGTGTGTCTCCACATCTCAGAAGAGACGTGGCAGTTCTGGGGACTCTTACAAAGGCTCCTCTCACAAGGGCTCCATTACGTGATCCTCCTGCCTCCACCTCCTTCAGCAAACCCTGCAGGTCTGTGCTGCCACCACTAGTAAAATCCGCTCTCATGACCCAATCGCTTCCTAAACAGTTCCTCTTTTAATATAGTCGTATTTGTGGTTGAGTTTCAACACATGAATTGTAGCAGAGACAGAAATTCAAACTACAGTCTCCATTCCTTGCATGTGTATGTGATATATGTTATATACAGATACATGTGCGTGCGCGCGCGCGCGCGCGCGCGCGCGCGCGTGTGTGTGTGTGTGTGTGTGTGTGTGTGTGTGTGTGTGTGTGTATGTGTGTACATGAGGGCACCCATGTGGAGGACAGAATGACTTTTGGATGTTGATTCTCTCCTTCTACCACGTGTGTCCTCAGGATTGAACTCAAGTCGTCAGACTCGGTGGCAGGCACCTTTACCTGCTGAGTCGTCTTACCTGCTCATCTACAATCTCAGATGGGGCGCGTACTATATGAGACAAGATAGAAAACCATGAAGACGTGGGAAGGGGAAGGGTGGTTTACCTGGGGGATCTGCTTGAAGCCTCGACTGGCTGAGAATCAACAGTTCCAGCGACATTTGCTTAAGGTCTTTCTCCTTTCCCAACTACAGATCTAGAACTTTCTAGAAATCTCCTGGTTTTATGATATCAGACTGGTGTCCCATCAGCTACCTCGGGAGTCAACCTACTCTCTCGCTTTCAAAAACAGAGAAAAGGCAAAAACAAAAACAAAAACAAAAAACAAAAAAAAAACCCACCTGGTGTTTCTCAGCAAGCCTTTTGAGATGTGACCTGAAAGTCACCCCAACGTAGCTAATGGTAAGGCTGTGACTCTCCCTGGAGGACCCTGTACCCACACTCGGATGTGCTTCATTCTTTCCCTGTGTGTCTTTCCTTCGCTTAACCCTGTGATTCAAACTTGTGTTTCTGGTTTGGTTGTTGTTGTTTGTTTTTTTTTAACAAGCTGTGCCTCTCTCATTGAGAAACCCGCACCCACACTCGAAGGTGGCTTCAGTCTTTCTCTGGGCACCTTTATTTCTATTTGAATAAACTATAATCCGGCATCATAATGGCTCCTTCTGAAATTCTTTCCTCCCCGGAAGCCCAGTGTCTAGTTTTACCTAAGAAGCTGCCTGCCCCTAAGGATTAAAGGAAGTCCTCCTGCTGCTGAGGGCCCCCCCGTGGAGCTGTGCTTCTGTCCATGAAGCCATTGAAATTCTGCATGTATACGGTAAGGCCTAGGCAACTGCGGGTACAAGCTGTAAGAAAATAAACAGGAGAGAGGTAGGTGGTGTGGAGAACCTCGCGGGTGTTGAGTGCCTGGCCATGCAGTCAGGCATGACAGTTGCATGCAGGCCTGGACAGACCCATGACCCTGTGGGTGCCCCCCCCCCCATTAAAGCTTCCTCCATCACTACTTCTTCAACACTGGGTCTCTCTGCTCCCCAACTTTAGCCATCTTTCCCTTGAGCCCCAGAAGAGCACTTACGACTTAGAAGGACACTCTCATGTAGTTTCCAGAAACTCTTTACCACCTCACCATCCCAGGCCCCAGGGGACAGCCTCATGCCTTTTTGGGAGACACAGCCTTCATCTCTGTGGTGGAAAAAGCTGAGGTTGGAGCAGGGAGCTCACCAATAACACCAAATCAAGTTTAACTGGATACCCCTGACAGGGTAAAATGCTTTTGTTGTAATATTGTCTCCAATAAAGGGTACTGTAGTATTTAAAAACTAGTATTGATTCTTCTGTGAACATCATAAATCCTCGCGGGATTTGAGACCCTGACCCCAGAGGACATGGACGGATGCTCTTTACCCTTCCATTTCCCAGGCCACCCACAGGAGAAGGACCCTGAGGTTCCACCAACATCAAAGAGAGATACTGGAATCCCCCAGCGACAGAGAAGGACTGAAGAAAAAAGTGATGGAACTAAGGAATCGAAATACAAAGCGCGATCACCCCCCTTACGTTTTATTAGGCCTTGTTCAGAATCAATATAAGCCCCGGGGCCCAGGCTGCTTCGCACTGGAAGGGAATACATACTTTCCCTCCTAAAAGGAAATCAAGCCCCTTAAGTAAAACAGATGTTAGCACTGAGCTCCCAGCCCCTCCGGCTTCCACTCTCCCAAGCTCACCCTCAACGGCACAGAAAAAGAGGGGTGTCCCAGAGACCCAAGATCCAAGTCTAGTTGGAGAATTGTGGGTCTTGCAATGTCTCCTTCCTTATAGCCCACTGAAGTTTTTCTCTCTGTTTACCGGGAAGAGAGCAGGGGAGAGGGAGTGAGGGGCGGAGGCAGGCAGCCTGTTCGCAGAGGATTTGGAGATACAGTGGCGACGTGAATGGAGAAGATTTTCATTTCCTGTGTTATGCGGCACAAATAATATCAGTATGAAAAACCTGGCAGGGAGATGGGAGATAGCAGTTTTTACATTGATAAGTATTTGTTCATTTCCTAACAACAAAAAGAAATATAAATCTCTCCAGAAATTAAATAGCCTGGCTTGTTGAAGCACTTTTTTTTGTGGGTCTGCTGCGTGCGGGGCTGGCTCCCTTTCTGGGCCCCCGCGCAGATAATCGAGGCAAGGCTATCATCCGGGATCACGCGGGCTGTGGGGGCCTGGCTCGCAGGGCCCAAGTCTCCTACTTTTTTTTTTTTTTTTTCCTGTCACTTATTTTCTCGGCGGGCCCGATTTGCATTTTAATGGAAGTAGTTTATAGACTTCTCTGCTGCCTCTGCGGAGCCACAAGTGGCATCATTAAGTGAGCTAAGCCGGATTAATGCCGATAGTAAAGTCAGATAATACAATAACAGCGGCCTCCATTCCATTTGCATTAGGTGAGGAACGCGGGGCTGCCTGGTGCCTAGCGATAATTTGTAAGCGCGATATGTTGTACTTGAGAGGATAAGATTAAATTTAGTGGGTTTAACTGTCATCCCGGTAAGTCAATTACTTCATCTTTTCAGCCTTTGAATTTCTTTTATAAATAAAATAAATGGAATATTGAGCTGCTCCCGCAGCCATTTCGAGCTCCCATGAAGAATTACACAGTCTGAGCCCAAAAAATAAATAAATAAAAAGGCTTCGGATTGAGCTCCATAAACAAAATATAAACTCCATTGAGGTGCCGACTTGGCGGCAGCCCCGAAATATTGTCCGTCTCTCATATCACAAGCATGACGGATTCCATTGTGACTTCAGTTTTTCCATAATAGGAAATATTTATGTCGTGCCTGGGTCTTTTCTGTCCCTATCCTCCCATTGTAGGAGGCAAACACAGGCAGACACAGCCATGGGCTTCTAACCCCTCCTTCCCCCCTGTCTGCTCTTGCCCCAGTGCTAAATATTTAGCGATCTGAGGATAGAAAGGAAGCCCCATGACCCAGGGGCTTGCATCCAATTTCCAGGGCACCTCAGATAAACGGGGACAGCTTCCTTCCGATCTTCCTCTTCCGGACCGTGGACTAAGGCCCTGGAGATGGATTTTCTGGTAGAGCGTTGAACTAGGGAGATGTTGATAGGTTCTTACAGTGAAGATGCTGGGAGAGGAGACGGGGCTGAGGACAATAAAGACAAATGGGGAAGTAATAAGAGGTAGAAGGAAGAAGGGGAGGAGGAAGGAAGGAAGGAAGGGAGAGAGAGAGAAAGGGAAGAAAGAAAACAGAAAGAGAAGAATCCAGCAATCAAAGACCTCTGGAAGGCACCAATCAGTAAAGGCCATCTTTAAGAGATGAAGATCACTGGTCTCCTCATACACTGACAGACATACTCACTAAAAACCACTACCAACAAAGGCAATTTGCAAGAGTGCATAAATAAGTGAGTAGATGGTAAGCAAGACAGGCAAAAGGCAGAATCTGTGTGGAGCCCCTATACACTGGTGACTAAAGAAATGTAGCCCAGGTTGGCCTCCAATTTGATATGTAGCCAAGGATTAACCTTGAACTTGTGATCCTCCTGCTTCTTCCTCCAGAGGTATTGTTAAAACAAATGTCAATATTGTTTGCATTTAAAGCATTGTGTGTAGTATATGCACACATGTATTTAGGTGTGGGCACGCATATGGAAGGCAGAGGAGGATCTCAGATGTATTCTCTCTCCACCTTATGTTGTGAGACAGGACTTCTCACTGAGCATGAAGCTCACCATCTTAGTCAGGCTCTCCATCCAGTGAGCTCCCCGAGATCCTCTTGCCCTTCGCCCAAATGCTACAGTTACAGACACATGTGGCCATGCCTGACTTTCATATGCCTGCTGGGGCTTTGAACACAGGTCCTTTCACTTAAATAAGCCATTTGGCCAACTAAATGTCTATTACATTTTAAAGCATCTTGCTATGTAATTCATCACTTTTGTCAATGCTAGTTCCTCAGAAGCTTTGTACAGAGGCCACAACCGGGAAGCCCAGACCGGTAGGTAAAAAGAAGTCATAATGAGAAGAGTCTCTGTGTGCACATGCACATGCATGTGTGTTTCTCTGACTTCATTCCAAAGCCAAAGATATAAATGACTTTTAGATTGTCCCTTGTTTTGTATTATCCACGCCTCTGCCCTTCACTAGTGCAGATAATCGAGAGCGCACTGTACTGTGATTAATTATATGTCCAGGGCTGAGTGCCAACAGTCACTGAGAGCAAAGGGTTTCAGGCGCTTTTAAAGGTGGAAGGATTCTGCTTGCTTGTTCTACTGTTTAGTTTTTTCTGGCCTTGGCCAAGTGTCCACTCTGTGCTCTCTACCTTTTAGCTGCATCCTTCTGTGCAGCCCTCTGAGCACAGCATGCCTGAACACCGAGGACTGTTAGTTGGTATTCCCATTTCAGAGTGGGGCAAACAGAGGTCAGAGAGGTGCATCATATTCCCAAGTTATAAAGGCTCACAAACATCAAATAAAATAAGACCAATGATTTGACCAATGACTTCCATGTATCATCTAAGATTCACAGATATTGAATGTATTCTTGCTTAATTACCATAATACGGTCCCTTTAATGGCTTCAACACTGAACCTCAAATGCTTTGTAGGTTATCCATTAAGTCACTGAATCTGTTGACAGACCAATAAAGCAAACTTTGATCGTTTGGACCTATGTTCAAGCACAAGCCTTGGATGTCAGGTCTGAGGATGTTGCTAGTGGGTGGCAGTGGCCACATGGACCCTTTCAACCCTCTTGTTTTAGGGAGTGTGTGTGTGTGTGTGTGTGTGTGTGTGTGTGTGTGTGTACAAGTGGATGCCAGAGGTCAGACTTTGATGTCTTCTCCATTGTTTCTCTGCCTTTTTTTTTTATTTTAAGACAGGGTTCATTGCTAAGCCAGAAGCTCACCCATTGGCCTGATTGGCTAGACTGGCTGCTCCAGCAAGCCCCAGAGATTGTCCTGTGTCTGTGCAGTGCTGGGATTAGCTCCCCATGCCTGGCTTTTCACATGGGTGATGAGGATCTGAGTGCAGAACTTCATGCTTGTGAAGAAACCCCACTTCACTGGCTGAGCCATCTCCATGGCCCACATGTCCCCTTTGTTTGAAGTAGTTCCCATCAGTAAAGGGGAGCAGAGGCACCAGCCACAGTGAATATGTGCAAAGGAGCCAAACACACCCAGCCCAAGTCCGAAAGATTAGCACTGTTATTTTCTTAGCACAGAATAACATGAGGCCCCAGGAAATAAAGAGTACACGAAGTCATCTGTGCTGCGTGGACTTCAGAATTCATGATCCTCCCAGCTTCCTGAGAGCCCAGCTTCTACACCACAGATATGTAGAGGTATTCATACCACGCCATCGAACTCCATCAGACATCAACCTGTATTTTTGTGATATGTCCCAAAGCTGGGCAACGCGTTTCCCAGAGTATTATCTCTAAGAATAATGATTCATTTCAGGTTTTCTTCTGTCCACTATTCTCTGTCTAAGTTAAAACAAACAAGTGAGCTTTTGTGTTACTCGTTTGAGGCCTAACTATTGCTTACTTTTTATCTCTAATGCTACCATTTCATGTTCTCCTGTCTCTAAATATTATTCCTATTTCTATATTATTTCTAGGTATGGTTTAAAAGACATTGCAAGCCGGGTGGTGGTGGTGCACACCTTTAATCCCAGCACTCAGGAGGCAGAGGCAGGCGGATCTCTGTGAGTTCGAGGCCAGCCTGGTCTAAAGAGTGAGTTCCAGGAAAGGCGCAAAGCTACACAGAGAAACCCTGTCTGGAAAAAAAAAAAAAAAACCAACAAAACGAAAAGACATTGCACTGCTGTTTTTGTTTTCTTTTTCAAATAATACACATCAAGTTTCTTCTTAGTTTTTCCTTAAGTGACCTTTAATTACCTCTTTCTGTATCTCAATGTTGTGGTCACAAGTTTTTACACACACACACACACACACACACACACACACACACACATGTACACACATATACACACACGCCTCCTATGCTATTTCTATTACTTTTCAATTATATTTTTATTACTGAAGTGTGATGTGTGTGTGTGGGTATGCAAATACCATGTGTGGAGGTCAGAGGACAATTTGTGGCCATCCGTTCCTTCCTTCTCCCATTTGAGTTCCCCCCAAACACACACAGATCATCAAGTTTGACAGCAATGTTTTTACCCACTAGCCAGATCTACTTTTATATTACATTTTTGTTTAATTATCATTGTGAGTGTGTGCTCAAGGTGTGTGTGAGTGAAGGAGAATGTGGGATATGGTGTTTGTGTAGAGGTCCAAGGACACCTTCTGGGAATCTGACCTCGCCTTCCACCATGAGTTTGGAGGCTCAAACTTGGATCATCAGATTTGCTTGTCACGTACTTTTACCCATTGAGTAAGGTCTCTCAGCAGACCTTATTATTACTACTACTTAAATCTTGTTTCCTGGCAACAAATGTGAAAAATCTGATCACTGTATACCCTCCTGTAAAGTCTCTCTTGAATTTTTGGAAAATCACTTTACTAATTTTATTTTTTTGCACACACACACACACACACACACACACACACACACACACACACACACACAACATGCCAAAGCAAAACAGACTTAAGTGGAATTTATTATTTCAGAGTTCAGTTCCATGAGCAGTTTGCCCCTAGTTATCTTATTACCCCACTTAGTCTCAGAAACCCCTCCAAAGAGCTGGCATTTACATTTTTCATCTTCATCCGTAGGAACACTCTTCTAATAATAATACTTCCCAGTGCCGATACTATTTCGAGGTTTGATTCTGTGATAGGCGGAAGTGTTCATCAGCGTCCCGAGCCTGCATGTTCTCGCAGATATCGGTGTCCCATTTTCTCTAAAATTAGCAATGTCATGCAAGCTTTCAGATGCTGTAATTACAACAGCAACCGACCAGAAAAGCTCCCAACACCCACCCGGTCTCCTGTGGCCCTGCGATCAGCCATCTGCAAACTCAAGTCTCCCTTTTTTTTAATTTGTGTATGTATGTGTGTGTTGTGTGTGTGTGCATGTTTGCACATGTATAGGTGCTCATGTGTGTTCATGAGGAGTCCAGAGACTAAGGCCAGGTGCCTTCCTTGGTCGTTCTTTGCCTTGTACGTTAAGGCACAGTCTCTCACTTTGAATCCAAAGCCTACAGATTCAGCTAATCTAACTGGACACTTTGCCGTGGGGTTCCTGTTTCCACCTCCTGTGTGCTAGGATGACAGGGGGCGGGGGCTGCCACACCCACCCAGCACTTAGGGAAACTCTGGGGATCTGAACTCCAGTCCTCATGTTCACCCAGCAAGCCACTGCTCCAGCCCCCCTTGCCCTGTTCACCTCTGCCTCTCACAGTTATTGCCTTCTGTTTGAGTCTCCTAGTTCCCCACTCTACTCCCAGTTAGGCCCCCTTAATATCTTATTCCCATCTCCTACTGTAAACCAACACTGACTTCTCACCTTCTCTTTGAGGTACCAGGTCACAAAGCTCTGGGTCCATAGATACACCAGCCCCGAGAAGGCCAGCCCAAGTCTTATTAGGAGACAAGAGAAGTCGAGAAATATCCTTCCCCCAGATACCTGCCCTGTTTCTCCTGCTTAGAACTTTGGCGCATTTGCCAGCTCCTTGGGTTTAAGCCATGTGATTGAGGTTCTTACCTCTCTGTCTCAGAGCTTTAGCAAATATACAGCCTCCTTTCTCATTGAATACTCCTCTCTGATGCCTACCTCTTCCTGGTAGGATATAATTTCCCAGTGAAGACGAAGGCCCTTTTATCCTCGCTCAATCCCAGCCCCTGAGAATCCTTTGATGAGGGTTATACCCCAGGATGGCTTAACTCTGTGTAGCCTTGGACATCTATCTTAGTTTTGGTTTAGGGGTAGTTCCCTCTGGTTCAGGGAGGTCTTCTTATGCCTGCACCCCTGGCCAACATTTGGTCTGCGTTCTCAGGAAGGGCCGGGAGCCATTGTCATTCAGCTAAACTGCTCATGAACTTGACCTTCAGACCCTATAGTTCCATCAGTGTTTGTTCTAAGCTGGCACATTTTGGAATATGACGTAGTGCCTTCAACTAGACAAAGAGTACAAGCCTGTGAAACCTCTTGCCAGAAGGCTTGTCCAGCACCTCTGGGCTCCTAACGCCTTTGTGTCCTCTGACAGGTCCAGTCTTGGACTGCTAAGGTCAGGTCCAGTCTTGGACTGCTGAGGTCAGGTCCAGTCTTGGACTGCTGAGGTCAGGTACAGTCTTGGACTGCTGAGGTCAGGTCCAGTCTTGGATTGCTGAGGTCGGGTCCTGGGCAGCTAAGCACCCCCACCCCCTCCTCCTGCAGTGGCCCTCTGGTTCCGGTTTCTTGTATTATTTGTCACCTCACTTTTCTTTGCTTCAGTGGCTTTCATAACTCTCACTCTGTGTTTTCATCAATGGTAAGTCCTCGCAGAGATGAAAACACCCTCAGGTTGGATGGGAGTCTGGCCTTTCCCTTGTTCACTGGCACAGTCTTCTAAGACACGAGCCGTGGCCGGACGATGGGCAGACTAGCTTTGTTCTCCATTGACTCACTTTCCTTCTTCGATCCTTACTTTCATTTTTGTTTACTTCATAGATGGTTATAGAAATTTTAACTGTTTTATGGAAGTGAAATTGACACAGCAGAAGCAATTGTCACATATGTAACATATAAGACATATTCACTTGTCATATATAGTAACATATATGATAATGAATATATACAATGTGATGTATTTGGAGATAAATATATACCCATTTATGGTGTACGAAACTGCCATCATTATCAATGCCGTAAACTGCTTTACCACCTCCAAAAGGCTCCTCCTACCTGGAAGAGTTCTATTGAATTGAGAGGATTGACAATATGTATTTAGTTTCTCTCCCAACCAATAAAAACAACAAAAATATGGAAAGGTACCAGGGACCTGGAAAGATGGATCAGTACATAAAGCTGCTTGCCCTGGAGCCTGACACCCAGACTATGATCCCAAGAACCCATGGGGTAGAAGGAGAAAACCCACTCCTGCAAGCTTTACTCTCAAACACCCACACACGTGCTATGTCGCACATACAACTCTCCCCAACCTCATACACACACACAAATAAGCAAACATAATTAAAAATTTTAAACGTGGGGCTGGAGAGATGGCTCAGCAGTCAGGAGCACTCGCTGCTCTTCCAGAGGACCCATTTGGTTCCCAGAGCATACATGGTGGCTGACAACCATCTGTAACTCCAGTCCCCGAGGACCTGACACTCCTCTGGCCTCTGAGGGCAACAAGCACACACATACCAAGCACACATACACCAAGCACACATGGTGCACAGACATACGTGTAGGTGAAACATTCATACACATAGAAAAATGAAGATAACAGACCCCAATTACAACAATAACGGAAAAGGGTCAATCAGGCAGAAGAAGGAGAGCTAGTGGAGTAGAGGCAGCCCAGCCAGAGTACCTACAGAGGAAGAGCTGACTAAAGGCAGCCTTAATTCTCCCTAATCACTCCTGAGAACACCCAGGGACTTTGAACATGAAACTTCACACAGGCGTGAAGTATGTATTAAGGCTCTCTAGAGAAACAGAATCAAAAGGATAACTGAGCAGATGGTATGTGGATAGATGCTAGGTAGAAGACAGGTAGGTAGATAGATAGATAGATAGATAGATAGATAGATAGATAGATAGATAGATGGTAGGTAGATAGATAAGATAGACAGATGATAGAGAGATAGATGATAGATAAATAGATGATAGATAGATAGATAGATAGATAGATAGATAATCAATATATATATATATAGATGGTAGGTAGATGATAGTTTTTAGATGGTAGATAGCAGATAAATAGGTGCTATATAATTGAAGATAGATGATAGATAGATAAGAGACAGTAGATGGATGGATGGATAGTAGATAGATAGATAGCAGATAAGTAGGTGATATATAACAGGAGGGGAGAACGAAGGATAGATAATAAGTAGAGGATGGGGACAGATAGCCGAGGGACTTCTCTGTGGGAATCGGCTCACACATACAGAGCACGGGAAGTCCTGCAGGACACAGAACAGGAAGCAAAAGCATACAAGACAGGACAAGATTGTGTCCCAACTGCAGCACTAAGTGCAAATCTGTCCCTCCTCTGCCTTGGTTTACTCGGTCCCTCAACAGACCCGACGCCTATTCTGTACCACACCTAAGAACTTATTCACAGAGAAGAAAGTGGAATGACTAGGTCTTCGAGAAACAAGTGGAGTTGACACGTGGTGCAGAAAACGGGGGGGGGGGGGTGAAAATGCCACTGGAAGACTAATGGGAAAAAAATGGCACAGCGCACCAAGGAAATGAGATCATGAGGCAGTGTTGATTCCACTAAAATTAAAACTCTTGGTAAAGTTGAAGAGTGGGGTGGTACATGCCTTTAACTGAAGAATTTTGGGAGGCAGAGGCAGGCAGATCTCTGTGAGCTCCAGGCCAGTCAGGGCTACATAGTAAAACCCTGTCTAAAATAAATATATCAACAAATCAATAAATAAACATTAAAGTTTGAAAAAGGAAATGAAATACCCACTGCCCTTGTTTTGGGTAAGTGGCTGCATCCTTGCGCGGTTCCAAAGGTTGACCTAACTGGGGTGGCAAGGGACGGAGAAATGAGACGTGTGCACACAGACAAGCTGGCCTCAGGAGAAGCTGCAGCACCCCAGAGGCTCCGAATAAACATTATACATAGTTGACCAGGGAGGCAGGGCCAGTGCCGACAGCTCAACAAGGGGGTGGGGCTGCAGGATCTCAGCACCTTTATTGTATACTGTCGAATAGGATGGCAGCATTATTCCATACACCTGGACAAGGAGGTGGGGTTATTACCTACAGATAAACAGGGAGGCAGGACTATTATACACACCTGAACAAGCAGACAGGTTGAGCTAATCTCATAAGGGGCAGGATCTGTAGTGGAACGGTCTTCAGGCTATACATCTGGGGGAGAGAGCTACAGTGGACATTTTCTGTACACACTGTCCACATCCACACTCTGACCCAAGGAAGTTGGTTCCATCCCTCTGAGCCTCACCCAGGGGAGGCTCTGCTTCTTCCACGGGGTTGAGGCATTTGTCCTTGACATGGTGGTGCCCATGTCAACAGCACACATTCACCAAGGACATCCACTTGTTCCTTACCACAAGTGATAACAATGCAAGCAATAGCTATTGGCTTAACCCACAGTTGCGGCAAGAGTGCTGAGCTAATAAAAGACAAGTGGGAGAGGGGGGGTACTGTATCATGTACAAAGTTAGAGGCTGGTGCACACTGTTAAAAACGAATACATCAAGGCTGGGGAGATGGCTCAGCGGTTAAAGCGTTTGTCACATGATCACAAGAGAATGTCTTTGTAATTGTGATGCTTCTGTGGCAAGAGAGGGAGTGGAGACAGGAGAATTCCCAGGAGCTTGCAGGACAGCTAGCCTGCATATACAATAACAAACAGCAAGGGATCCTGTCTCAAGAAAGGTGGAAGACAAGGACCCACAGCTGAGATTGTCCTCTGACATCCAGGCTCGTGTGTCCCCCGGGTGTGGCCACATTTACATACACAAATGTGCCCACACATATATCACACACACACACACACACACACACACACACACACACACACACACACACACACACACAAACAGTTTCCAGGAGAAATTAATGAAGATTCCAGAAGTAGTAGCTGAAAGATGTCTATTGAATTCAGCACTACGGAAGTTTTGTTCTGTTTCTTAGCATGTGAGATGGTGAGTCTTAATCGTGAACTGAGGTTTATAATAACCACGGGAACAAATCTCTGGGCATGTTATGGAGATCCTACTTTTGGTTAATTGAGGAGGGGAGACCTACCCTAAATACGGGCAGCAGCGCCCTGTGGGCGAGCTCCTGTATTGAATGAAGAGGAGAAAGCAAACTGAGCGTCAACATTTGTCTCCCTGCTTCCTGACTGCGGATGCCACGGGACCAGCTACTTCAGCTCCTGCCGCCCTGCCTTCCGCACTGTGATGGATTGTGCCCTCACACTGTGAGGCAAGCTGAAAACTTCCTCCCTTAAACTGTTTTCATCAGAGCAATGAGAAAAGTAACCCCGACAACATACATAATTATTCATTTAACAAAAATACTCTGATGCACAATTTATCTAAAACTCCGAATTTCTGGTTTCTTTTGAACATAAGGAAATTTTACTGCAGGGCCTGCGTCCTAGAAGGGAATGATGTGAGAACTGAACGTGGGCACAGGACCTTCAGATTGGTTAATCTCCACCATTCCCATGCCAGCCAATTTGCTGTTCAGACACTTAGTGGTCTAATTTGGAGCCTGTTGTGTGTAGAGCGTGAGGGCACATCTGGAAAATTACTCAAGAATAAAGAAGAGGAGCTAGAGACCCGGCCCTGTATCTGACTGCTCACAACAGCCTGTAACTTCAGGTCCAGGTATCTGACACTCTTTTGGCCTCTGCAGGTGCTACACTCACATATATGAGCACACACACACACACACACACACACACACACACACACACACACACAGGGATGATGGGAGTGAACAATAAGAGTCATTGTCAGGCAAAGCAACTAACATTAGTCTGGAATGAAACTCTAGGTCGGCAATGTCTCTGAAGTTGTCCCCAGTGACTAAGGGAGGTGGATGATGACTCTGGAGAGAATGCTTAGCATTTGCTCTCATTGTCTGCCGCCTCTTTCTACAAGTCACAGTGGCGACACTAACTAATGGTTAGCTGTATCAAGATACTCCTGGTCTACAAAGGTTAAGATCTGAGTTCATTCTCCAGCTCCCATGTTTGAAAAAAGCTGAGTGTAGTGATAGGGAGCAAGGTGGCATTTGCCTATCATTCTTGTGCTAGAGGAGCAGGGACAGCTCGATCCCTAGATAGGCCAACCAGTCCAGCCTACCTGGTGAGCTCGAGACTAAGGAGAAACCCTGTCTAGGTAAAAGGTTGGAGCTAGAGAGATGGCCCAGCAGTTAAGAGGGCATACTCCCCTTGCAGGGGACCTGAGTTCAGTTCCCAGCACTCATATCCAGCTGTAACTCCAGCTCTAGGGGATCTGACACCCTTTTCTGGATTCCCAAGACAGTTGCATTTATACATGAATGTGAATGAATGGGAACATGTGCACGCGCACGCACACACACACACACACAGGCACGCGCGCGCGCGCACACACACACACACACACACACACAAACACAACAATGTTGCTATGGAAAAGAAGCCCAGGCTTTTTGTCCCCACAAATGACTAGCTTCTACTTTTATTTAATCTTCATTTATAGACCACATCTCTCTTCACTAAGGTAGAAGCCAAGGATCTGAATTCCTTCCAAGACATTGGAGGCATGTAAGGCATTCCCTAGGTTGGGAGTTACTTAGAATGGGCAGACCTGGATTGGCAGCACTGGGTGGGCCTTGAGGGCCAGATGTCTTGGGAGGTCCCTGGTGAAGAGCGCATCGCGAGATCTCTGGGGCCAGGGTCTGCTTAAATTATCCTCTTTTCCCAGAGTGACTCAGAGTCATCGTTTTCTGTTCTTGGCTGAAGCACAAACCTTTCATTTAGACCTGATGGACTGTGTGAAAACAGGAGTACACAGGCCATTCATTCCCAGCTCTGTCAGCCAGGAGAACAGCAGGCCTCACAGAGGCCATTCAGAGGGAAGCCATGTGTTCAGCTCACCAAATAATACCAGGTCTTCAGTCTCGCACTTCCTTAGTAGTTTTCCTCCTTCTTCAAAGCTAGTGGTTGTATTTCTCCATCCTTGGACATAATGAAGTCCTCATAGGTGGATATGGCTGTGTGATACCCAGACATAAAATCTAATTATCCACAGAATCCCTCACCTTGCTATTACAGAAGGAGAGGGGCCCTCCAAGCTGCCAGCACAATTGTAGACCGCAGCAGTATTCGGGGCACTGGCAGCACACCACTGTGTTCTGTACACTTAGAATGCTAAGTACTTTTGCAGAGGTTTTTGGGGAAGGCATTGCTCAGAAGATCTTGCAATACATATTCTTTCCAGATGTGAGGGTGAGCTGGCTCCAACATCTGCCACCCAATACATATTTGTAATACTTTATGGCACTTTCTGTTTACAAGGCCGGACTTCCCTGGATGGACAGCCCCTCAAGGGCTGAGACTGTCTCAGGCCGAACAGATGGAAAGCAAGCCAAAGCCTGTAGAATAAATGGGCCATGCTCACTAATTGATTTATTAAGTGTGGCAAGGGTCAGGGTTCCTGGAGAAAAGTACTCAATGTGCATTCCTACCTAGGGAATCCTGGGATTTGGGGGTAGGACTCTGAGGTCATCCTCCATTAGCTCACCCTTGGCCTTCTGGGAGAGATGATGAGAATTTGGAGACACTCCATTTGGATTCAAAGACTTTGGAGAGTGGGTTGACAGTGGAAAGAAACAATGGGAGAGAAGAAAGGACTGAGTGCCAGCTGAATGAACACCAGGCCCTGCACGCGACAATGCTGTCATTGTAAGATCTGTATGACTACTTCTGTTGACACAGAAGAACGCAAGGCTGACAGAAGAACTTCTCCAGGGAAAAGGGGGACAGAAGTGACCGTTCACACCAGCTCTTCTGGCCAGTGGCAATCTCTCTCTCTCTCTCTCTCTCTCTCTCTCTCTCTCTCTCTCTCTCTCTCTCTCTCTCTGTGTGTGTGTGTGTGTGTGTGTGTGTGTGTGTGTGTGTGTGTGTGTGCGTGTGTATGCGTGTGTGGTGGGTGGACACATAGATACCACAGCACACAAGAGGCAATCAGAGAACCAACTCCCCTCCCATGTGTTTTGAGACAGCTTGCTGCCTGTCACTGCATAGTTTAGATGAGCAGGCCTACCAGCTTCCAAGGGTTCTCTTGTGTCCTTCCCATCCCCACAAAGGGGCACTTGGATTGCAGACGCATGCTGCTTCACTCAGCTTAACAAGTGTGCTGGGGATACGAGCAGAGGTCCTGGTGCTTTCGCAGCGACCTCTTGACTCACTGGGTCATTTCCCAATCCGTTCTTTCTGTGAATAATGTTGACAGTTGAATCACAGACAAGGATCGCACTGTGTTGAAAGACAGGGAAAGGCTGAGGCTGATGCTAACGAGAAAAGTCGTATGTATGACACACTTAGAGAGCATGGGGACAAGATAAGAAAGACTCTGATTTCCAGAAAGACATGGTTGAGGCATCATAAGTCAGAAGCAATTAGGAGGGCTGGGGAGATGGTCCAGTGGGTAAAGTACTTGCCTCACAATTCTGAGGACCTGAGTGTAGGTCCCCAGGATGTAAAGGCAGGTGTGGTAGTTCGTGTTTCTAATTCCAGTGTGCCTATGAGATGTGAACACAAGAAATTTGCATGAAGCTCATAGGCTGGCTGGTCTGGTGTTTGCAACAGAGAACAAGATCTTGTTTCAAAAAGTAGAAGGTGAGGTACAACATCTGATATTGTCATGTGACTGCCACGAGTTCAGACACACACCTCACACATATATACACACCACACACACACACACACACACACACACACACACACACACACACACACACACACACCACATACCACACACACATGCACATGCACACACACACACACGTGTACACAAACACACACATATACACATAACCACACATCACAGCATTATCAAATATGTTTTCTCTTTCCTAGAATGCTGCTCCTTTAGCCTGAGAAAAGATCTGAGCCTCCATAGGGGAGTAAATAGATTTTTTGGGGAAGGGGCTGTCTTTAGCTCGTCCTGATTTTAGCTAGAACACATATTTTCTCCTATTCACATTCAGAAATATTCCCAAAGATTCTCCAGGGAAATAGCCAAGAACCTTCCCCAAACCCCCAAATTTGTGACTGGAAACTTTATCTAAGCTGCTGGCTTTTTCTTGAATCACATTTCCTGAAGCCGCAGACTTCCTCTTCCACCAAACCCTCATGGCTTTATTGCTTAAACTCAAACTGTACATGGTCATTCCTGCTCAAAATGCTGAGCTGCTTTTTGTCTCCACCAGTGCAATAAGTATTAAGTCTTATTGCAACACCAGTTACTCATCAGCTCTGTAAATCAGACTGTAGTGTAAGCCTATAGCTTAGGACAGTTACAAATCCTTCCATGCCACAGACCAGCCAGGTCATCCCCTTCCCCAGCTAGTAGTCACAACAGGTCTTGTTAACTGTGACACTTTCCAAAGGTCTAAGCCGTCAGAGGCAAACTGATGAACCAAACCATCTTGTGACATTTCCTGGGGAGCTATGAACAAATATCTATCCACCACAAGTTAAGGCAAACCAACGGCAGGTCAAAGAAATGGCTACACCCAACTCTAGCTTGGTGAACCAGTGAGTTTATTGGGGTTGCTCACAGGAGCATGGATGGAGAACTCATGAAAGTCACATCTGTGGAGCTCTCTTCCTGACTTGCAGATGGCTCCACAGGTCAGAGTTTCTTCTCTCCAATAGTCCTTTGCTACCTATATAAGCATGAGGAAGGAGGGGCATTTTTGAATCTTGTACATTTCAGGGACTTCCTGAGACTTGTGAGTTGTTTGCATCCTAAGCCTCAATGACCCTCCTTTCAAGGTGCAATGTTTCCATTTTGATAAGACATTACTATACAGCACATGGTTTAAGTCCATCCCACTGGCACATTTCACTTGGTCAGTGCCATATTTGGAAGCACTGACTGCCAATGCATGAAATGTTTCCCAAAATATGAATATATATATATATTTTACATATCATATATATATATATATATATATATATGAATTTTTAGCATCTCTCAAAAACTTGGACTGTAGATCTAACCAGCTATAAAAATGAGGTAGCCACTGCATGTCTGAGTCAGTCACACCTCTGTGATCCATGGTCCTCACCAGTCTTCACTATCTTACAGTCAGTCTGTGTCTGTCATCTTCTTGACCCTCCTAACACTGGAAGACTTTTAAGATGTTTACCCTTGATCCATGTATAGTTTATCTTACATTTTACCAGGTGTGGTTTCCACCTCCACCTTGCAATCTCAGATCAGTCTTGGGCTGCTCTCTTCTCTTATGTGTGTGTGTGCGCATACATGCACACCCACATGCATGCACACACAGTGAATGCATAGGCCAAAGATCACCACCAGGCATCCTCTTCTCTTGTTACTTTTTAAAGATAGGGTCTCTCACTGACCTCGTCAATTCACCTAGGCTGTCTGGACAGCAAGCCCCATGGATCCTCCTATATCCAACTCCCCAGCACCAGGATTACAGAATGCATCATCACACCCAGATTTTCATGTAGCTTCTGTGGATTAACCCAGGTCCTCATACTTGTGCTGCAGGCACATTACAGACTGGGCCATCTCCCCTGCTCCCACATTGTATTTCTGACTTGAGATTTTCCATACAGAATAGACCCATGACCTTCAACTCTATTGCAGGCTGAGATGCACCTGTCCTTGTATCTGTCCCCTTCCACGGGATGCAGATATGCCTGAGGAAAGGGTCCCTCCATTCCCAGCACACAGGTGGGGTGGACAGACTAAGCAGATAAAAATGTAAGATGCTCAAGCACATTTTCATTTCAGAGACAGCAGACCACTTTTAAGTGTAAGTATACCCCATGCACCCTTTAAAAATGTTTGCACCCACACAGTATTAAAAAGTAATGCTTTGGTTGTTACTATGTGGACAATTTAAATGTGAGTCTAAATTTAAAGTATGAGAGAGACACTTAAAATTGTTCGTTGACGATCTGAAACTTGGAGTTATTATCTACACCCATGACATAGAACACTGCCTGGAAATTTACACGCCTTCATAACAGTTTGTGAAATATGTGAATATAGAAATATGTGAATAATCAACAGCTCAGTGGCTTCAATTAGTTGTGGTAAGTGACTGGGTTTCATAATCTCAGCAATAAAGGAAGTGAGTGAGAGAGGGAATGGGAGGGGAGAAAAGAGGATGGTAGAGGAGAGGAGACAGGAGAAGAGAGAAGAAGAGTCTGTAGGCATTTAGGCCAAAGATGATGCCCTAATTAGAATTTATTTCATTACCAGGGGTCATCTTTGGAAAACCCATTTTGCTTGTGTTTATGTTTCTATCTTCACATCAAAGCACTGGGTTAAACAAGGTCTGATGCCCTGACCTGAGACTGCCAGGATTGTTGAGGTTAGAGTGGGGAGTTCAGGTTAGAACAAGGCACAGTAACTATGCGTTTGGAATCGGAACATTTCATCCTGCCTCTCATCAGCTCCTCAGAGGCCGGGAGAACACGGCTGGTAGGCCTCCGTTTATTTATGGAGAAACTGAGAGGCTAAATGATTTATTCAAGATTGCACAGCTTGGAACTGATAAAGGAGCACTTTGAACCGAGATTTTCTAGCTTCAAGGCCAAGTGCCTTCCACTGGATCACATTACCTCCATAAATATGAATCACAGCTCCATTCGCTAAGAAGAGCCCTTCCTTAAGCCAGAGAGGATTCACATATGTAAACAGAGGTTCAGTCCACACGCCTGCCCAGTACCCACCCTTCCTGGCTGTGGACGTCGGCCAACTCTGGCTCCTGCTATGAAAGATCTAGGATAAAGAGGGCATCCCTTTAAATATTTTGTTCAATGTAAAAGACAATCAATTTTACATTCAGTCAATTTCAAACGCACTTATTTCAAGGAGCTGGCTCCACAGCAGACCAAAAAACTGTAGACAGTCTAAATTTGGGCTTTAAAATCTGTTTCCAAGTATTAATTTTGAGTGGAAACAATTTTGGTTGAATTCAGGGATTATAAATATTCCCCAAGAGTTTTGGGGCTCTTGGCCGCTGTCTCCATGTCTCACTCTGGTTTCAACCTAGGGGGCTGTTAGGTTAGAACTAGACAGCCTTGGCATGTAGCTGCTCTGAGCGCCTATAGCCATCTTTAAAACATGATCTAGCAATGTTGATATTATAAATGGCCATTTTTTTCCAAAATAAGGTTTGCCGAGTTGAAAGTGGACTCAGATGCCAAAAAGTCTTCGGAGGAAGATTTCCATTCAGGGAGATCCTGTTACCTAGCTCCTAGAGAAGTATGAAGAAATACCTTGGGGCAGCAATCCACACACTCTTGGATCTAAAACAATGGACTCCATGGGGACATGGGATTTGTAACTCTTTGGATGAACTAACTTTACCCACCCATGCAGGAGCCATGGATAATTTTAGACAGACAGGCAACTGAAGAAAGCCCTGAGATATTAAGGGCCCCCAGTGTCCCTTACAGTGGAGCAGTGCATCACTTGGAATGAAGAACAGAAGGGACGCCATACGTACAAACTCTGGTGGGTCATATACTAAGGGGGGGTATTTAAAGAGGAGTAAAGGTGAATTCTTAAGTCAGTTCTGACTTCTAAGGCAGGAGTTCAATTCTAAGCCAAACGTCATGAAAATATTATTGTTGAAACTGTGGTGGCTGAACTTCCTGGAGGGGCACCCCATGCTTGGAGGATCCCTGTGTGCATGTGAACCTCACCAACATGTATGAGAAAATGACCCATGACTGCAGTACGTAGCCTACAGCGTCATGATTATTGTGTGGTGGTGTGCTGTTTGAGGCTTAGTGGATGGAATAAATAAGGTAGAACCTCTAAGGAAAAAAGTTCGAGAAACCAGCAGTTCAAGGTGGAGGAAAAGGGAGGAGCAGCCCCCAGCAACAAGTCCTGGCCATGGAGGCTATAATAGATGGAATTCTTGCCCATCTTTCCATCTAGAAGGCCAACAATTGGCAGGAACATAGATGCTCTCATAAGGCTCCCAGTGCAGAGAATCCAATGGATTACAAGAGACAGAGCTTAAGGGTCAGGAGTTGGCAAGGGGAGAGCTGCAAGCAGTTTGGACAGTGACTTAATTGAGGGCATAACCACCAGTGGTCTCTACAAACAGAGCTCCAATTGTTGTCTGCAGAGGCCCCAGCTGACCCCACTGGGGGCTCCCATGCCTAGATGGCCCCTTCAGTTATCCTTCCTTGAGGACTCAGGCTTTTAGAAGCCCTACTGCCTGCCCATTCTTTGATATAGGTGCCCCAGTAGGGACAGACTATAAACTCTAAGTGCTGCCAATGCTTCTAGCTGCAGAAGGGATGCTTTTGTCCACCTTAAATGGGGGTACAGTATTGGGACTACACCTGGATCTAGTTGTATAGACCAATGAAGATGTACATGTCTGACTAGTTGTTCCTGGTGTCAGGACATGTTGCAAGTTGAGTGTTACCAGCAGATGTGGAACATTTTATCCAAAAGTGGAGTCATCGGTTTACCCATGGAGGCATAGTCGCACTCCTTCACTGTCTTCGAGGGACCCCTAAGCCACTGTTTTCTTCAGAGGAATTTAGCTAAATTGCCTCGTCTGAAGATGAAAACAAGTAAATGTCTTATTACGGCTAAAATCTAACAAGAGATTATTTCCTAAGAGAGAAGAGAACAACTAGTAAATGGTGAGTTGCAACTCCCTCTTATGTCTATTTATTTTATCTTGAGACACACTTGTCTCACTCTTACGTTTTGTTGTTAGACATGTGTTCTGTGACACACCAGTTGAGAACAGGGCCCTTGGGGACTTACGGATCAAAGTCTACAATTCTTAGTCAGAACACTTTATTTGAAGCAAGTATGTGAGGCCTCCTGGCACAGGCCTGTCTGTGACCTAGAGCTGCTCAGGAGAACCATAAGTTCAAGACCCACCTGGACAACTTAGCAAGACCCTGTCTCAGAACAGTTTTAAATGAAAGGGCTGGGGCTATAGTTCAGTGGCTGAATGTCTGCCTACGTTTGGTCTCTTTTACTGAAAAAATAGAAGATAGACAGGCAGATAGATGGATGACTGGTAGATGAGTGATAGAAGATTAACAGAAATAGACAGATTAAACACATTTTTAAAATCTTGACAGTAGCTCTTCAGCCCCTACTCTCTTGACTCATCTCCCCCAATGCTCAGCCTTTTTTTCTCTATTTATTACTTGCTGTATCTTATACTATTTTCTGTTTTTCTCCTTTACAAACAAGAGACTGTACTCTGCTTGCCCACAAATAGATCCTAAAACCCCAGAACATTCCCTGCACACAGCTGTCACTCCAGCGTCTGTCACAAGAGAACCACCTGCAGTTCCTCATGCTTTCCTAAGGCAGAACAGCTCATTCCCTCCTTACCCATTTGCTCTTGGCCCAATCTTACCAGAGGACAACTACTGTTCATCTCATTTTCTGTACCCAGCCTCACCACAGAGCAGTCTGGAAACCCCAATCCCATGTCATCAAGATAGCCTGGTGCAGCTCAAAGGGGCTGACTGGGCCATTCATCAAAGTCCTGTTCTCTCTGTTGCAATTGTCTTCATACCCCAAGATTTGAGTACACACTCAGCCACGTCAGGTTTGTGAAGGAGGCAGGGGCTCCCTTATCAGCCAGAGGCAGGAAGGTTGATGCATTCCATCTATTCTGTCTTCTAGGACTTTCTCCCCTGCTGTTATGACTACACCTTGACTGCCAGCATTATTGCTCAAAGCTGCCTGATATCATTGGCCTGTCCAGGGAAATCCTACTGAGTAGGAAATGCTCCGTGATATCCTTTCCAGATAGCCCCAGGGCTGTGAAAACTGTTCCTTCATGGAATGTCTCCATCTGGCACAATCCATTCCTCACTTGAGCCAAAGAAAATTCAAACAGTGAACTTCCTGTTCACTCTGTGCTTCCTGACTTTGGATATAATGTGACCAGCTCTCTGGCTCCAGCTACCACATCCTCCCTGCAGTGAAAGAATATAGCCCCTTGAACTGTAAGCTAGAATAAACCTCCAAGTCCCAACTCCTTATAATTAAGGACTTGCCCTATAAGGATTCACTTGGAAATGTCCATGAAAGATGGTCAAAACATTCAGAGGTATTCAATCTTTTGACATCATGACATGACACAGTCATCACAAATGTGTTGGGCAGGAGCTGTAGCTATGGGTGAGCAGAAGATACCTGAGATTCATTCACAAGTGACAGCTTGGACACAGCTGCCAATGTGAGGTAGTTTGACTTCTATTTTTCAATTTTATTGTGGTACAATAAGCATTCAGTAAAAGCCATGCTTCAAGCCTTTCATCTGGGTCTTTTCTGATCCTAGTCTTACACAGATAGCCAAATTCTATAGTGGATTATTTGTAAGTGATAGGACTCAGTAGGTCAGATGTATAAACTGCACTTTGACTCAATGATAATTTCAATTTGCCTTGTTCTAAGTCAAGGAGCAGTTGTGGCTTCCTTGAAAATATTATTAATTAAACAGTGAGTGCAGAGTTTTCCTGCCTGCCTTTCTCTTTCCCTCTCTCCCTCTCTTCTGTCTTCCTTGTATCATCTATATCTTTAAGAGAAAAGCATAGTCTCTTAAGAGGAAAGTATAACCTCCTATGGGTATATTAGATGCTGGCCTGAGCTAAGGCTAACAGATTTGTGTGTTGAATTTGATGTGCTTATGTGCATCCGACTTCGTTGTGACAATGTGTGCTATCTAATCAGAGAGGAACGAGAACTCCTCACCATTCCAAGGCCCCTGAAATAGTATTTCAGGCATAACCAGAAGCAAAACTGCCGGGAAGTTATTTAAAGGTATGGTAAACAATTTGAGAACCTGCAAATACCCCGGGGTTTACACTTTTCTCACAAAAGATCAACATTTGTCTAAGTCAACTTGCATGCCTGGTGTGGAGGCATGCAGCTGGGGACACGTTGACATGGAGAACAGGGCCAAGAGGAGTGAAATTCAAGCATGTTATCGCTCACTGTCAAGACTAATGACTCTCATCAAGGCGAAGGAGATTGGTATAAACACAAAAATGATTTTCCTTGGCAATGGGAGCACAAGAGAGACCTGCACTAATTATTTAGGTTCTTGTTTTTCTGGACAATACTCCTCATTAGTTCTTGGCGGTGATGTCCTTATAAGAATAGAGGTTATTGTGCCCCCTCTGAAAACGGAAGCTCAGGCAGCATGTCTATCCATAATACCCATATTTTCCAACGTAATGAACACAAATAAGGTGGGTGGGAAGAGATATGTTTTTGTAAACCTCTTGACTTAATAGAAATGCACAAATCCAAAGACCTACCAAGAGCTATAAACAGGACTAACTCTTTCACGAAAGATGGCTTAGAAATCTCTCATATATAAAATCATATTGCTATCAGCCCAAACAAAAAAAATCCAGATAGGGAAAGGGGTCTTGGGCACTATTAAAGTGAACTCCTTTTATTTCTTAAAAAAAAAAAAAGATTAATTTTCTTAATTGTCTGTGTGTGTGTGTGTGTGTGTGTGTGTGTGTGTGTGTGTGTGTGTGTGTGCCTGTGTGTATGGGTTTGTTTGTTCATGTGAGTGCAGAGGCCATAAGAGGCCAAAAGAGGGCACTGGGTGCCCTGGGGCTGGAATTACAGGTGGTTCCAGAAATGGGTGCGGGTGGCGGGGGTGCGGGGAAATGAACTCCAATTCTCTGCGTGGGCAGTGCAGATTCTTCACTGCTGAGCCATCTCTCCAACCAGAACTTTTTCTCTTAAAAAGAAAAAGGAGGAAGAAGAAGAGGAAGAGGAGGAGAATGGGAAGAGGAAGAAGGAGGAGGAGGAGGAGGAGAAAGAGGAGGAGAAGGAGAAGAAGAAGGAGGAGGAGGAGGAGGAGGAGGAGGAGGAGGAGGAGGAGGAGGAGGAGGAGAAGAAGAAGAAGAAGAAGAAGAAGAAGAAGAAGAAGAAGAAGAAGAAGAAGAAGAAGAAGAAGAAGAAGAAGGTGGCTAGGGACATGACTTAGTTGGTAAAGTGCTTGTTCTGAAAAAATAAGTTCCATCCTCTAGAGCCCCCATTAAAAAGGCAGGACATGGGGGCTTGTGCTTGTGAGTCCAGCAATGGGGATGCAGAAATGGGACTTCTTTGAATTTCCTAGCTGAATTGGTAAACTATAGGTTCAACGAGAAAAATCTGTTGCCAAAATTAATATGGAGAGGCACCCAGAAAGACACTGAATGCCAACGTCTGCCCTCCACATACATGTGTGCACACATACATGAACATTCACACACAGAGACACATAAATAAATAAATACACAAGTAAGTAAGTAAGTAAATAAATAAGCAAGCAAGCAAAATGTTTAAAAGAGAAAAAAGGATGAAGGAAGTTAAACTAATTTGCTCCCAGCATTTGTCAGCCGTGGAGTTGTTCAGATAATGAGCACAGCAAAATGGAGGGCACACTCATTGCTGTTGGCATGAAGGTTCCATTCATAAGCACTGCTTGTTTTAATAGGTTTATTGCATCGTTGTGGACATGTGCTATTGCCCTGGATGGATATGCTGTGAATATTTTTATAATTGTGGATAGTGCAAAAGTCATTTTCTGTTAGATTGCACAAATCCATTCCATTAAGAGACGGATACATTATTGTAACAGGATTAATGTGCCACACATAAACATAACCAGTCATATTCTGTTTGATAAATTATCTCATTTTAATCGGAATGTAAAGAGATTTGGGGATAGCTCCTCGTTTGATTTGCATAATTGTATTACAGACAGGCAAACTGCATTATATTCTTCATTAACAATAGATGGCTTGTATAACTATTGTATTTTTGAAGGTGCTGCTCATACATGCATCCTTCAATTTGTCATGTGGTGGCATTACCCAGGAGTTCAGTTGGAAGAGAACAGAGGCTGAAAAAGATCCCTTGATTTTCGTTCAGTCCGGTTAACATCTCCTCATCCGATTGTGCCACGGCTGTGCTATTGTTTGTTTTAACAAATTGCAACCCAGTGGCAAAGAACTTCTTTTAAAAATCCCCTAATGTGAGGACAATTCAGCCCTTATAGATTTCCACAGCAGAAATGTCAGCGCTGCTAACGAACTCCATGTATAAAAATGTGAATTAAAATTAAATTAGAACCATACGATTGATTTTATGTTTGACTCTGGTAGATGCCCTCTCTGAGGGAGCTTGCCTTTCCTCTCAGCAGCCCAGACAAAAGTTAACAAGTTGTGTTTCCTCGCGGGAAGCGTGGTGTTTACAGTCACTCAGTGGCGATTATTACCAGCTCCCTGATGCTCCCCAATGACAGCTGTCAGCAGCCCCTTAAAAGCATTGTGCCGCCCTCTTAGCATTTCAGTGGATCTGCAAGGCCTGCCTTTCAGGGCCAGCAAGAGACTCTCTTTCTGTGATAGGTACCCTCCTCACTGGGGACCCTGCCAGCCTTGCAAGAGGGGACTTGGGTCTAACATCTGGCCTGCATTGCCACACTGAGCCCAGAATTGACAGTGGCTCAGTTGGGTATCGTGCCTGCCCTGAACATGTGAATGAATAAATGAGCGAATGAATGAACATAGAGATCCCATCAAAATTCCAAAGGTTTCTGGATAGGAAACTGAAAGAAAGGAAAGCGTTCCCACTCTGATAAAAATCCCGCCTTCTGCTTTCTCCACTAGATGGGATGCAAGACTCTCCCGCCACCTCCTATCAATTCCCCTCACTTGCGCTTGGTGCTTGAAAGCTTCCAAGGCACCTTGATCTTTATTTCATTAATGCCTCAGAACAGCCTCGTGATCCAGGTAGAAGCAGAGAACCACACTGAAGAAGCAATGGTTGCCTGGAGGAGGCCCGGGGGAGGGGGGGACTTGTGTGGGGAGGGGATGTGGGGGGACCACAAAAGCTGAGTGTGTGTGTGTGTGTGTGTGTGTGTGTGTGTGTGTGTGTGTGTGTGAGTGTGTGTGTGTGTGAGTACGTACACATCCATGGAGGCCAGAAGTCAACAACTGGGTTCTTCCTCAGTTGGTTTCCATCTGATTTCTGAGACAGAGTCTCTCACCAACCCTGGAGCTCACCGATTTTGCTAGACCTATATGACCGGTGGTCTCCAGTGCTTCTCCTGCCTCTGCCTCCCAAGGGTCTGGATTATAGACACCCAAACCACCCCAAACAACTTTCCACGTGGGTTCCAGAGAGCCCAAGTCAAGTTTACATGCTTGCACAGCAAGCCCTTGACCTGCTGAGCCCCGACGGCTAAAAAGCTGCCTTCCTCATTGTTCTTGTCACCCTGCTGTCCCCACTGGGAGCTGTGTTCTGTGCTCAGGGCCATCTCCTTCCTGGCCCCACTGGGAGCTGTGGTCTGTGCTCAGGGCCATTTCCTTTCTGTCCCCACCAGGAGCTGTGGTCTGTGCTCAGGGCCATTTCCTTTCTGTCCCCACCAGGAGCTGTGGTCTGTGCTCAGGGCCATCTCCTTTCTGTCCCCACCGGGAACTGTGTTCTGTGCTCAGGGCCATCTTTTTTCTGTCCCCACTGGGAGCTGTGTTCTGTGCTCAGGGCCATCTTCTTTCTGTCCCCACCGGGAGCTGTGGTCTGTGCTCAGGGCCATCTTTTTTCTGTCCCCTAGGATCTGTGCTCTGTTTCAGTACCATCTCCTTTCTCCTGCCATCTCTCAAAGTCCTGCTGGGACCCCTGCCTGCTGACCAGTCCTGTATCCCTCCTTGAAGGAAGGGACTACCTTTCACTGCTTCCTCCCTCCCTCCCCGGCTTCTGCCCTCGTAGTGGGGATTGCCCACCTGGCTACCTGGGTTGTTTGAAGTTTCGCACACATGAGCACACTCATTTTAACTCATGAGATGATTCTTCTCTCACTTAAACACCCAGATGGGAAAAGTTCAAAGGTGAGTTCAAGCAGCTGCTGATCTTTGTAGGAATCCCACTGCTCTCCAACCCCAGACTCTCAGGCTCAGAGGGCTCCTGAGGCAATTTTCTCCACATGGGTTTTCTAACCCAAAATCATACAGTTTCCTGGAAGTTGGTGTCTGCATGTGCTGCTGTTCCTTACCATTTATATCCCAGGCATTTCCAGGAACCTTCTGATCTGAGGTAGTTTATCCAGGAGATGTCAGGATACTGAGGAGGAGGGGAACCCTGTACTTCACAAGTTCTGTGTGGTATGGTATGTGATGTGTTTGCACCAGCTTTGGGCCTTTCAAACTTCCTCAAGCCTTGTTGTGAAGTAAGTATTCCCAGGCTTCCTTAACTGTGGTGATATTGTGTTCCCCAATATATTGTACACCCTAATAAACTTATCTGGGGTCAGAGAACAGAACAGTCACTAGATATAGAGGACAGAAAATGGTGGCACACACGCCTTTAATCCTAGCATGCCGAAGGCAGAGATCCACCTGGATCTCTGTGAGTTCAAAGCCACACTGGAAACAGCCAGGCATGGTGATATATGCCTTTAATCCCAAGAAGCGATGGCAGGACACAGAAAGGTATATAATGTGTGAGGACCAGGAACTAGAGTCCTGTTAAGCTTTTAGGCTTTTGAGATTCAGCTGAGATCCATTTGGATGAGGACTCAGAGGCTTCCAGATTGAGGAAACGAGATCAGCTAAGGAATTGGCGAGGCGAGGTTAGCTGTGGCTGGTTCTGTTTCTCTGATCTTTCAGTGTTCACCCCAATACCTGGCTCCGGGTTTGTTTTTTATTAATAAGATCTTTTACGATTCATGCTACACCTAGCAGTCACCTCGCCATACTCAAAGCTCTGAGCTTCTGGGGCAGGCCAAGTTGTCTGCAGAGACTTCTGCGTGGATGAGTTAGTGTGCAGATCCAGAGAAGCCACGGCCAAGCAGCTTTGTGTACTGTGGGCCCAATCTTTAAGAGAGGAAGAGAGAGGAGGAAAGGGAAGGGGAGCAGAGAAGGGAGGAGAGGAGAAGGAAGAGAAAGGGAGGGAGAGAAGGAGAAAGACGGGGTGAGGAAAGTTCCCTCTCCTAACTAGTCACATAGGAAGATGGAAGGAAAAAAAAATGTTTCCCTGACAGAAAGACCACAACAGAGCAGGCAGGACTTGACTTCCAGTGCTCTAGAGAGAGCTTGTAGGAGCATCTTCCCCATGGACCATGGTGAAGCCAGAGGACATTTCTGATGCCTCCGAGGGTTGACAGCTTTTGAAAATTCAGGGAACATCAACATTTTAGGCAGGAGAAGATTACTGTTGCCACGAAAACTCCAGGGTTAGTACCAGATTGCACTCTCAAACTTAACTGATAATGGGTACAAGGAGATGATCAGAGACAATGAGAGGGGAGGCAATGAAGACTTTGTGAAGGACTAGGACATAGATACCCAAAGCACTATCCTTCAGCTCAGCCATATTCACACAATACAGAGGTATCCTGGAGGCATAATAGAAAAACCGGTGATGAGAGCGTCCCTTCCCCCAGTCTTGTGGCCAGAAAGGCTTGAGTATCTACTTCTGTCTGTGGAATTTGATTAATTAAGATGAGTCAGTTTCTCAGGCCTGAGCATCTTCTGGGATTATGGACCAGGATGCCATTCAGCAGCTGTGGAGCTCAGTGCCAACTCTGAGCAGACGGGACTTCAGCTGCCTCACTCCTCTGCAGAAATCACTCTACTAGCCCCAGCAATCCCATGGCCCTGCACTGCCAGAGACCAAATACTCTGAAATCACTGTCTGTGGGCCAGATGGCGTAGAACTCTCACACTGCAACCTTAGACCTATGAACTCGAACCATTACACTGATGGCTGCAAGCTGCTGTGTCTAACCGACTTGGGGTAGCATCACAAGATTCACAGAGGCTCGTGGAAGTCCTTCACTTTTATCCCAACACAGGTGTCTGCTCCACAATGACCTTTCTGTTGATGATGGAGCATGGTCGGTGAAGTGCTTACTGCAAAAGCAGGGAGAGACGACTGCTCATGCTCAGCTGGCTTTCTCCCTTTAATACAGGCAGGACGGTAGGTAGCCTAAGGAATGGTGCTGCCCACCGTTAGCCTGGCTCTTTTCACCTCAATTAACCCAGTGTAGAAATTCACTGACCCACCCAGAGGTTCGTATGGTGATATTTTATTTGTGCTGAAATGTGATTTTATTTGTATGTTAATAAATAAAGTTCGCCTGGAGAGCAGAGGTCATAGTGAGCCAGGAACAGAAGTCAGGTGATGGTAGCCCACACCCTTAACTGGATCACATGGCGGGCAGTCTCTGTGTGGTCAAGGACACAGCCAAGCATGGTAACACGAACCTTTAATCCCAGTATCAACCATAGAGACCTGGAGGTCTGTATAGACAGGCAGTGACGAGGAAGTCAGGTGGTTGGGTTTAGAGCCAATGAGAAGGCAGAACAGAAAGGCAATAAAAACACAAGTCACACAGGAAGAAGGCCTCTCTGGGGAAGCAACGGTGGCGAGGTGGTACAATAAGGCAGTTGTGACTCTCTGATCTCTTTGGCTATTTACCTCTGTATTTAGCTCTATGTTTCTTATTTACTAAGACAGTTTAGAATTTCATCTACAGGTTTATCTGCTAGATGATTCTAGGTCCTGTAACATGAACAGTCAATGTGAACCATCACAAATACTATTTACGTTTCTCCTGTGGATAGTAGTGAGATAAGGGGAGCTTATCTCAGGAGCTGAGACTGGACACAGAGAGGGGTAGGACATCACAGAGGACACAGAGGATGTGGCAATCTGCATGGGGAGAGACAGCCAACACAGATTTCATAATCTGTGCAATAAAAAATAGAAAGGAAGAGGTTGACGGGGTGGGGGGGGAGACGGAGAAGAAGAGGAAGGAAGAAAGGATAGAAGGAAGGAAAGAATGAAGAAGAAAAGGATGGAAGAAGAAAGGAAGGAAGGAAAAAGCAGTCCAAGAGAGAGGGAGAACAAACGAACGAAGCATGGAAAATATCCTGACCTGGTGAGTGGCGGGGCCAGGGCTCTGATGTCTTACCTTCTGGTGTTGAGGCTGAGCCCACAGAGGGGCAGTTCAGGTAAGAGGGGAGGGAAGAGACTCCCCAATGCCTGTTCTTTCCAGCAGCCCCAAGCAAGAACAATGCAAATGAAATGTACTCTTTCCTTTTATCATGCAGGGAGCATAATTAGGAGACAATGAGGAATGACAACTAATAATGAACATCTTTTCTTCCTAATTAAAATTTAACGACTGTATTTCTTCCATTATTGCCCAGAGCTGCGGTGTGAAGTGTGTGTTAACAAGACCAGCTTTCAGATTCTCCTGCCACTGCTGCCTGCAGCTCGGCCCAGCCCTGCTGTAGCAGACCAACTCACTGTCCTCGCTGCAGCCTCACTTTGTCCATAGTTGGCCATCTTCTCAGCTCCTGAAAAGATTTTGGATCACTCTGCATTTTGACGTTTTCCTTGTGAGTAAAAACCTACCTTTGCACAGGGATTCACCCCTACGCTACATTCCTCCGATTTCATCATTCTTAGAGGGTAAAAATGGCTGATCAGAGGAACATGGAAGATTGGGGACAGAGTGATAGCGTGGACAGTGAGCTGCATCTTGTTGGGACAGAGTGTGGCTTGGTGACTGTCCAGAGTACAGCTGAAGCTACAGCCTCTTGATGGTTTCACAGGGCAGAGTTCCTTTGGCAAGCTGGTTCTCCTGAGAGCTGGCCTGGCATCAGCCTCTTTGGGTCTTCTGGTAATTGTGACTTCTCTAGCTATATCAGTTCCTACAGTAGATTGTGTTATTTCCAATTTAAGACCCTGATCCTTAGACGAGGGAAGTGAGCTCAGCATCTGTATCTGTTGTGGGAGACATGTTAGTAAGAAGATCTAGTGATTATTATGTAGTTGGGGGAACGAGACCCAGATCTATAACTGGTACCAGTTAATTATTGCTTTGCTGGAACAAGATAATTGCCCAAAACAAGGAAGTAAGAATTTATTTTCACTCACAGTTTGAGGTACATCATGGTGGAGAAATCATGGCAGAAAGTGTGTGAGGCATCTGGTCACATGCATCTGCACTCAGGTGAATGCTGGTACTCAACTCCCTTTCTCCTTTTCTTCAGTCTAGGATACCAGCCCATGGGATGGTGCTGTCGACATTTAGGGCAAGTCTTCCTACCTCAGTTAACCAATCCAAAAAGTCTCTCACACCTAGAGGTGTGTCTCCTTCCTGATTCTAGATACTCTCAGGTTGACAATCAGGATTAACCACAAGCAAGGTATTGATATCTGAAGTCTACCACTCACACATATCTGCAGAGGCCCCTCTTCTCCCAACCCACTGCCAGCACCTTAGGTTCTAGCCTCGGGCTTCTCACTAAGACTACCACAGTAGCCCCAAGTCAGACACTCTCCTGCAGCAGCGGTCACCTCTTTCTCTACCTTCATGCTTCCTAGACCTTGCTTTGTCTTTGTCAAAGTCAGAACTCCTTGTCATGGCCCACAGGAACCTGCATGATCCACACCCCCTGCTCTCCTCCCTTCCGCACACACCCTCCACTGGCCACAGTGTACCTAATCCACATATTGCTCCTGTGAGGAGGTCTTCTTGCCTTCTACGCCTGCTTCACAACCAGGAAGATGTCCATTAACTCCATCTTCTCAAGCCACCTCCTTCTCACTGGTTAATTCTGTTGTGCTTTCTGGGGATGCCTTTGTCGTCCTCTGGCTGGGGAAGGGCTGCTCAAGGGCTCTGACCCACCTCTTTCATTGTATCCAGCCCCCTTATGGGAAGTTCTCACTCAGAGTTGGTGTGCTGAATATGCGTGATCATGTTGTCCTGAGCCTTGCATGAGTCAGGATAGAGGCATGGACACGTGATCTGATCAGTGGTACTTCCGTGCTAAAGTGGCTCCGCCCACCAACCAAAGGGAGATGAAGGACACTGAGGCCCTCTAGGGAAGGGCTCTGATGGGATCAGAAAATGAAAGGAGGATAGGGGCTAGGATTCTGCCCTCTTAGTACACATGTTAAATCGATGTTATATGAGAAGGGGGGGTGTGATTGGGACTGGGATGATGGCCCAGGGGGTAAAGTCACAAAAACCTGAGTTTGGATCCCCAGAACCCATGGAAGTTCATATCTGTAATACTAGAATTTCTATGGGGAATTGGGAACCAGAGATAGGAGAGTCTTCAGAAGCTCCCTGGTCAGTTAACCTGATGTAGATAGTGGTGAACAAAAGAGATCCTGTCTCAAGCAAGGTAGAAGGCAAGGGCACACACACACGCGCACACACACACACACACACACACACACACACACGCACACACACACACAATCAATCAGTCAGTCAACCCATCAATCAATTTTTATTGTGTTAAAATACCAAGACTTAGGCCTCTAAGCACACACTAACCAGAGAGCCCTGCTGGGGTACTGAGGGAGTAGAAGGACATTGTGCGCCCTTCATCTGTATCCCAGCCCTGAGCACTTCCTGACCCACTGGAAGCATGACCGCATCATTGCATGGCTGACAGGAAAATCAGCGGGCCAAGGATACGAGCACAAATATGGTAGGCGACTCACCAATTCACACACCAGGATGTGCGTTAGAAACAGAGATGGACTGTCCTTCATCAAGCCCTGTCTAATAGTCTCTAAAGTTCAGACCTGATGGTACCTGGAAATGAAAGACCAAAAAGCAGACACAGGATTTCCACACAGCCACCCTGCGCGCCTCCAAGTCTCATTTCTTTCTACCACCGTGAGCCTTGTATCCACACGTAGCTTCCAGAGTGGTCCTCAAAGAAAGGAACACAGTGCCCCCATTTTCCTCTCCTTCATAAATAGCTGAGTGGCTTGATGGCTCAATTGGAAGCACTGGAGTGTAGGGACTATTTCCTCTCGCAGTGCTCGTGTGTGCTTCGACGGATGTGTATATTTGTACTATGCATACATATGTGGAGAATGAACCTCGCCGTACAGCTAAGCGGAAACCAAATACACAGTGTGGTCAGGGTTCCTGGAAGGGGTGACTATACAAATCTTTCTTAGGATTATAAAATTTTAGAACTGAAAAGAACTATAGAAACTCTTCTACTACTATTCCCCCTTATTTTCATGGCTGGGGAAACTGAGGCTAGGGCAGCCAAACGTGACAGCCAAGAGCTTTGCTCCTAGCCAAATAGTTACGTGATACAAAGGCTAGACTGCTTCCAAGCCCCCACCCCAGAGTCCTTCTGACTTCTTCGGTTTGGGGTTTTGTTTTGCTATAGATTAGGGAAGTTAATAAGAAATGTCTAACACTTCAGGAGTCTTTAAAGGGTGGCTGTGAGTGACCTCAGGGCTCGGCCACAGAAAGGTCTGCCCTGAATACGAAGAAGGACACCCGGGCTGGAGAGATGGCTCAGAGGTTAAGAGCACTGACTGCTCTTCCAGAGGTCCTGAGTTCAATTCCCAGCAACCACATGGTGGCTCACAACCATCTGTAATGAGAGCTGGTACCTTCTTCTGTATACATAATAAATAAATAAATCTTAAAAAAAAAAAAAAAAAAAAAAAAGAAGGACACCCAGCAGCCTCTTGTTTTGACCTGGGGCTCATAGCCAGATTCCTCTCCTCTTTGTTTTGTCCTGGTTTCCTATGTCCAGCTGGAAGCCCCCACTGGAAACTCTCATTATGAACACTATTTTTTCTGGCTCCCACAAGAAAACTCACAGAACCGACTAACCAGGGCTCATAGGAGCTCACAGAGACTGAACTGACAACCAGAGAGCCTGCATGGGACTGACCTAGGGACTCCACATATATGTTACAGTTGTGTAGCTTGGTCCTCTTGTGGGACTCCTAACAGTGGGAACAGGGGTTTTCTCTGACTCCTTTACTGGCTTTTGGGACCCTATGCTTCGTACTGTTTCACCTTGCCCAGCCTTAATACAAGGGGAGGTGCTTAGTCTTTCTGCAACTGGATAAGCCATGCTTTGTTGATACTCATGGGAGACCTGCCCTTTCCTAAACAGAAATGGAGGAGGGGTAGATTGGGGGTGTGGGAATAGGGGATGTGGGGGGAGAGGAGGGAGGGGAAACTGTGACCAGATTGTAAACTAATTAACTAACTAACTAAATAAATAAATAAATTTAAATTTATTTAAAAAAATAAATACTGGGGGTTGGGGATTTAGCTCAGTGGTAGAGTGCTTGCAGGTATATATGTAGGCTAAATACATCGTCACTTTATACTATGTGTAGAATATGTATATAAAGCTGTATATATACACATATGTAGTATATATTCTAAGTTCATGTACATGATATATCTTATATGTACATATAGATGGTAGACATTATGTATGACTATGAATGTGAATATTATATATATGAACTATGTATATAATTTATGTTTATATACTTCATTTCCTATCCCCTCTCCAGTCACCGTGGTGTGTGTTCTATGACATGAAATGAAAATGAGTCCAAAACTGTTTTGTATCTAGGTAGCATACAGGTGTGAAGGAAGGGCCAGCACTAACATGCAGATGACTTCCGGGGCTGAACACAAGACTTCACGTGACCCTTGCTCGTGTCAGCATCCCACAGAAGAACACTGTGGCCTTTGTGGCTCACCTGGGCTGGTGCATTCATGCATGGTGGCATCCCACCACGTCTAGAGAGAGAAGGTCAGACAAGAAAGAGCCTATGCCCGTGTATATGTGTATGTAGTATATCCAACATGCACACACATTTATGCCAATATTGCTTGTTCAAAATGAGTAGTCTCTAATACATGAAGACTGGGGAACTGCTCAGTTTTTCCCATAGGGTATGCTTGAATCAAAGGAGAGCTTCATCTGCTCTAGCTTCCTGTTGTCAAAATAGCCTCTTGTTCCTGTAGGCTCCACATGGCCCCAACTCCTTGAGTAAGACCAACCTACGTGTTGGACTCCATGCACTTCCAACCAAACAACCTTTTCTGGCTTCCAAGTTTCTGATGTGTGGTAGTTGCATCTTTCTAGGCCAAGATTTTGACAGGTTTCTAATAGGGATCCTTGAACTTGCAAACGTATCATTGGCCAATAAACTATGTTTAGAGCTAAGTTTGTTTCCCAGAGTCCTCTGCATCAATCTTGCTATAGCACCTTTTCACCGATTTACTACCCCAGTGACACTCAGGCGTGGCCTGAAGAATGTGCCTTTTCTACATGAGTGTGTGTGCATGTTGCATGCATGTATATCATACACACACACACACACACACACACACACACACACACACACACACACACACAAAATATACATAGGTGCATATAAACTAAAATGAAAAATAAATCTTAAAAACAAATGGCCACCCAAACAACCACTATGAGTTGAACACTGCCCATTACATTTAGTACAATGCTCCCACCCTTCTCTTTATTTTTTAAGATACAGTCTTGTGTATTCCAAACTGCTCTTGAATTCACTAAGTAGCTCAAGATGATCATGAATTTCTGATCCCCCTGCTAGCTTCAAGTGCCGAGACTACAAGCATACATCACTATGCCCAGTTTACAGAGTCCTGGTCTTCGTGTGTGTTAGCCAAGGGCTATGCTCACTGAGCTCCATCTCGAGCCAGTGTGAACTGTTTCTAAGCCCACAATGCTCCACGATAGGCACTACCATCCTCAGAACACGACACCAGTAAGGAAGGCTGAAAACAGCTCAAGAGAAGAAGAGGTCAAGGTCTTCGAGGTAGAAGCCTGTCTGCGTTAGACTTCTGTCACTGTGAATCCTGGTCAAAAGCAAATAAGGGCAGGAAGAGATTATTTGTCTTAAAATTCCATAACAATCCACCACTGACAGGAAGTCAAGGCAGAAACTCCAAGCAGCAAGTCACAGCATACCCACAGTCAAGACCAGAGAAACAAATGCATCCTTGCTTGCTTCTGCCTGGTGCCCAGACTGCTTCTCTCTCATACTGTTCAGGAATTTAGGTCCAGGGAATGGTGCAACACACAGCAGAATGGACCCCGCAGACACACACACCAATTCATAATCAAGACAATCCCCTACAGATCAAGCTGGTAAAGACAATTAATTACTCACCTGAGATCTTCTTCCCAGGTGAGTCTAGGTTGCACCAAGTTGACAGAAATAACCAGCATAGAATCAAATATAAGTAAGTACCTGGCTTCCCAAATTCCATTCTTTGCCCTACACCATCCATGCTATCTCCCAAAGACAACAATGACCATTGTGATGAGAAAACCAATAAAGCTAAGGACATGTGGCATTTCTCCAAAGAGGGAAAAGTTATTCTCTTCCATGTATTATAGCTCATACTTGTTGGGCTCCATGCGAAGAGAAGGTCCGTCTCATGTAGATGCTATCCAGGCATGTCTAACCAGGCATGTATGTCCAAGCATTTCTATCCAGGCATGTCTATCCAGGCATGTCTATCCAGGCATGTATGTCCAAGCATTTCTATCCAGGCATGTCTATCCAGGCATGTCCAACCTGCAATCCACAGGCTGTGTGAGCCCAAACATAGTGGTGACCGTGACCCAACACAAAAGCATAAACTTATGGAAAATATGAGCTTTATTTGCAGGCATTTTTGTTTTTAATTAATTTATTCTTATTTATTTTGTGTAGGAGTATATGTGTGCATGTGTATGGTCTATGTGTGTGGTATATGCACATGCTTGTTTGCAGATGTTGACATCTGTGTGTGTGCTTGCCAGAGGATGGTGTCAGTGGTTTGCTGTATCATTCCCTACCTTATTCCTTTAAAATAGTATCTCTGGAGCAAGACAGGCAGGTAAAAACTCCCAATGATCTTCTTGTCTCCTCACCCCCAAAGTGTTTAGATTATAGACACACACACACACACACACACACACACACACACACACACACACACAATGAGAGAGAGAGAGAGAGAGAGAGAGAGAGAGAGAGAGAGAGAGAGAGAGAGAGAGAGAGAGCCAATAGCTTTTGCATGAGTGTTGGGAACTAAATTCAGGTCTTCATGCCTATGGAGCAAGCAATCTTACCCACCAAGCCATCTCTCCAGCCCTGTGGGATTTTTCTGTAGCTTGTGTGGGTCTTAAATGTGAGCTTTTTAGAGTTATCAACACAAAAATAATCAGTGCTAACATGTCACTGATTAGTATGTGTTCCAGACTCATAGAACCTTCAGAAGTCATTGCCAAGGCTCCAGTTTACAAGATGAAAAAACTGGGGTCCAAGCAGAGGAGTGTTCTGCCCAGCCGTGTGTTAGCAGCTGATCTCAGACAGAGCTTCCTCGTCTCCTCTGTCTCTGGCTCCCACACCTTGCCTTAGCTTCTTTCCTGTTGCTGTGACAGAAGACTCTGACCAAAATCAACCTAGAGGAGAAAGGGGTTTATTTCAGACTACCATTCCAGAGGGATAGGATCCACCATGGCAGGGGAAGAGGAAAGAGAGAAGAACATGGAAGCAGGCATGTGGGTCAGGGAGCAGAGAGAAGAAGAAGTCAAACCAGGCCATAAACCCTTGCTCAAAACTTGCTCTCAGTGAACTCTTCCTCTGGCGATACTCCACCTCTAAAGGTTTCCAACCCTTCCCAAATAGCATCACCCAAGGGACACTTGAGACTGTGGGGGGCATTCCACATTCAAACCCAACACTGCCATAAAAGATCAAGATAGGCATCTCACACTTCTTCACACATGTGGAGGTGCACATCTCTCACTGAACCTGGAGATTGCCTACCATTTCAGCCGGGCTAGTGAGCCTGCTTTCTCTGGGGATTCCCCATCCCTTCCTCCCACATATGGAGATTACAGGCAGGCTGCCATACCACCCAGCTTCATGTAGCTCCTGACCCAGACTCTGGTCTTTATACTTGCGTGGCGAGTGTTTTACACTCTGAGGCCTCTCCCAAGCCCTCCAGAATAAGCTACTCTGCCTTAGTTTTTGGAAAGGATGTCTCTCACTGGACCTGAAGCTCACTGATTTGGCTAAACTGACAGGTCAGGGAGCCCAGGGAGTACCTCCCCACTGCTGGAATTGCAAGGGCATACTTCTACTCATAGCTTCTAATGTGGGTGCTGGGAACTGACCTCTGGTCCCCAAGCTTGCACAGCAAGAGCTTTACCAACTGAGTTTTCTCCCTAGTCCCTCCTTTTGTTTTAATGTGGAATGAAGTCTGCTGGCTGCTAGAAACATACAGAAGCTGGGAGGAGAGAGAGGAAAACACATGGTTGGTCACATGTCCTTCTTGACCACAGCACAGCCTGCTGAAGAGGTAGTCCAGGAGTCCAGGAGAAGGCACATACTGCTGCTATGTTGTGGGGAGAATTAATAACCAGACACCCTTCCCACATTGTCAATGTCATATCACGCTGGCACCTAATCAACACTTTGAAGCATTAGCATTGTTTTAATCATTCTCCTATTGGAGAACAAATGTTGCATGTATAATTACACTGCTGCATTGTACTGTACAAATAACCATGTAATGACATCGTCAGAATTTCTTGGTTCTTCATGGTAATGCCAAGTATAATTACCATGTAATCTGCCGAGAGCAAACAAGGTTGTAATTATTCTGTAATCCAATCTAATTATGGGGCAACAGGATTGTTATTTGTGTTTAGGAGGAAAATATACTTGCAAAGAGAGGGAAAAGAAATGCATTCTCCTTAGCTGAAGGAATGAACAAGATGGGGGGGGTATGAATGCTGTTCAAAGCACCGCTGTCTGCTTTGACAGAGTAGACTTTCTTAGGAGGTCAAGGTTTGGAACCATCTTTGGAAGGTCAAGGATTGGGGCCATTTGTAGGAGGTCAAGATTGTGGGTCATCCTTGGAAGGACAAAGTTTGGGGCCAGTTTTGGAAGGTCAAGGTATGGCCCATTATCTCTAGTGTTGATTCTGGGTTCACAGGGTAAAGATTGCAGGGACACATCTGAAGAGGAAGAAGGAAAGTAGAGGTGGGCGGAGACTCTGGAGAGACTGTGGGGTGGGACAGGCCAGTTCTCACAAATGTGTCCCCTTCACTACTGTGTGCGTCTCTGACATAGGCCTAGAACAAGAAACTCACATAGTTGTGAATATGTCTGTACTCAGTTCAGTTCAACTCACCAACCAGTTTTCCCCACTCTGGGCCTTTTCTAGTGGGTGCAAGAATGATACAAGTCTGAGTCCGACTTGACAGAAACAAAGACAACAGGAGACTGGATTGAAGGAAAAACTGGAAGGTGTCAGGGAAATGCTGAACGAAGGTGAATGATGAATGGTTAGCTCCCCAGGGCTTCCCTAACTGTGGGGTGGCCTGAAACAAGAGAGATGTATTGCCACACAGTTCTGGAAGCTTTAAGTCCAGAACAGAGATGGCAGCAGAACCATACTCCCCAGGAAGGTTCTAGTAATGAATCTTTCCAGCCCCTTGCCACTGCTATACTTGTCTGCAGTCTCTAGGCTTCCTTGGTTTATAGCTTCAGAAGCTTGGTTTCTGCTTCGGTGCGTCAATCCATACACGGCACTCTTTTCAACAAATTATACATGTGATTTAGTTAATGTGTGTGTGTGTGTGTGTGTGTGTGTGTGTGTGTGTGTGTGTGTGTGTGTGTCTACATGATGTGTATTTGGGGTGTTCATGCCGTGTGGTCAGAAGTGGAGGTCAGAGGACAACCTGTGGAGTTCTCTCTTTCCAATGTTATATGGGTTCTGAGGACTGAGCTTAGGTCAATGGGTTTGCACAGCAAATACCTTTACCCATGAACAATTTTTTAAGATTTTTTTTATTGATTCTTCATGGATTTCACATCATGCATCCTGATCCCTGGCTTCTGTGCACTGTCAATCCTGGGCCCCAGTGGGACTCCTGTTAGATTTCCTGTTGTTGCCTTGTGTCATGGAGATCCTGCAGCTTTGGATCTACAGGTCCTGCCCCTTCACATGCTCTAGTATTTATTTCATAGATGAGGTGGATGTCAGGGCTAGGCAACTCATAGTCCTGGTTCTGGGCCTTGCTGGAGAGCTCTCTTGTCAATGAGGGAAAACTGGTGGACTGTACTACCACCCAAAGTTATGAGGATATCTGTACTGAGGCCAGAATCCATATTGATGTCTGAGGGCCCCTCTGATTTGGCTCTACCCACCACCAGCCACCACATGGTGGTACCATTGGTGACTTGGGCTTGGGAGAGTTGGCCCTGCCCTTGTCAATGTTGCTGGTAAGAGAGCTGGCCCTGCCCTCACCTGGGCAGCCTGGGAGAACTAGCTCTGATGGTGAGGTGCAGGAGAGAAAGCCAATGGCATGGGTGTGGAAGAGCATGAGAGTGGGAGAGCTGGCCCTGCACCTCACCCAGGGCAGCATGGGAGAGCTGGCCCTGAAGGTGTGGGTGTGAGAGGCTAGCCCCACCTCTCACCTTTGCAGAGCAAGAGAGCTGGCCTTGGTTGTATGGGAACAGGAGAGCTGGCCCGATGGTGTGGGCATGGGAGAATAGGAGAGCTGACTCAAAGTAACAGGATCAAGTAATCTCAGGCTGACATCTCTGAAGCCATAAGACCAAACAAACATCCTTCTTTCCAAATTCATTATCTCAGCTATCTTGGTTATAATACAAAGCTGACCAGCATAAGGATATGTGATTTAGCCTATAACAGAAACCATTTATTAACATATGGATTTGGTCCCCCCTCTTTTAATCATCTATTACATACCTTACATGAGTTAGCTGCACATCTTCCTTGTGTGTGTGTGTGTGTGTGTCTGTGTGTGTGTGTGTGTATGTTTGTGTGTTTGTATATGTGTGTGTGTGTTCGTGTATGTGCACATACATGCAGAAGCAAGAGATCAATATCAAATGTTCTTCCTGGGATCTGCTCCACCCTGTGGAGCTCACAGATTAGTCTAGGCTAGCTGGCCAACAAACCCCCAGATTCACCTGCTTCCCAAATTCTAGGGATCTTCCAATCCTGGCTTTTATTATTTTTTTTAATATGAGTTCTAGGAATCTGAATTTGGGTCTTAATGCTTACACAGCAAATACTTTCCAACTGAGCCACCTCTCCGGCCCCCTCTTTTCTCTTCTTTCTTTCTTTTTCTTTTAATAAATCTTCTGGGGATCAAGAGTTGGCTCAGTCATTAAGAGCACTGACTGTTCTTCTAGAGGACCCAAGTTCAATTCCCAGCACCTACATGGCAGCTCACAACTGTCTGTAGCTCCCAGGGGCTCTAACTCTCTTCTGGCCTCAGTAGGCACCAGGGACACATGTGGTGCTCAGACATCTAAGCAAGACCCAGCCCTGCCCACACCCTCCTATACACACACACTAATTGTTTTTAAATCCTTATATCTTCTATTTTTAATTTCATTTTTTAAATATTTATTTCATGTGTACCACCTGGGGCTTGTAGAGGCCAGAAGAGGGCATCAAATCCCGTCAAGTTACAGACAACTGTGTACTGTCTGGTAGGTGCTAAGAATTGAGTCCAGGTCCTCTTGAATAATTGAGTCCAGGTCCTCTTGAATAATTGAGTCCAGGTCCTCTTGAAGAATTGAGCCCAGGTCCTCTTGAAGAATTGAACCCAGGTCCTCTTGAAGAATTGAACCCAGGTCCTCTTGAAGAATTGAACCCAGGTCCTCTTGAAGAACAACCAGTGATCCTAACTTCTGATCCATCTCTCCAGCTCCAACCCCTTCTTTACCTAATTGAACATTTATAATATGTGCCATACGCATGCTCTCTCTTAAGCCTTTTGGAATTCTGCCAGGTAGAGACTATTACCCTCATTTTACATGTGAGGAGACTGAGACTAAGATTGATTGACTCAGGGTCAAGTTGGGAGCTGAGATCAAGCAGTTAAGGTCCAAGGCCTGCAGTGTGTGCTTTGTAGTGAGCTTTGCTGAGCACAGACTGTTCTGAGATACCTACAGACAGAAATCAGAAGGGCTGAAGGAAGTCCAGCTCATGAGAAAGGCTTAGAAGGACAACACTGTACTATATACAGTAGTAATCTGAAACTGGGCATCCAGGAAGCAAGTATAAATTGGAAGGGGGAAAGAGTAGTTGAGAGTTAGGGAAGAACAGGGGACAGGCATAGTTTCATCATGATAGAACCTATCAGGTCACACAAAATGTTCTCAAGCTAATCTAGACCATTTGTTGAGATTTGTATGAAGAGTGGGAGAAAGATTTTATTTCATCTTACAAGTTGTAGTCCATTGTTGAAGGAAGTCAAGGAAGGAACCCCAGGCAGGAACTTGAAGAAGAAACCATGAAATAATACTGCTGGCTCTTTCACAAACTCATGTCTAGCTGGCTCCTTGATATAACCCAAGACCATATGCCCAGGAAGTAGCACTGTCCCCAATGGGCTGGGCCCTTCCTACATCAATTCACAATCAAGACAATCCCCCCACAGACATGGCCTTGGCTGCTCTGATCTGAAAAATCCTCCAGTTGACAAGGAGTCTCAGATGATTCCAAGCTGGATCAAGTGGACAGTCATGTCTAACTAAGACACCATTCATGCACCCCTCCTGATGACACCCAGAGGAGAACCTCCAGTGGTCACACTTGTTCTTCATTTCAGGGTCTGACTTGTGAGCCTCATGGCCCCCCAGCCCCTCAGAAACGTGCTATGGAAGAACACTATACTTCATGCACTCTTAGACTATAAACTCTTTAGGGATAGGTTTAGTTGGGCTGGTTGACCCTGGTGGTCTGGTGTTGCCTGTTTTCCAACTTGGTATCAGATAATTCCCACTGTGCAGAAATTAATCCCCTGGAAAACAGGATGAAAAGTTTGGTGAGGCAATATTCAAAGCCCAACTAACAGGGACATGCCTTTGCCCCCTGTTCTGTCATTTTGTTTCTGGAAAAAGCTCAAACGCTCATTTGTGTGAACGCTGTGAAGGACTTTTATGGCTGATCTTCTGGGGGGATGTCTTTGATAAATGATGTAGAAGTGTTTAGACTTGAAGGCAAGAGGCACAGGGTGTGAGCACGTGGGTTTATCAAACACAGCACAAGGGGCAGATGGCAGCCTGTGGGGTGATTTCAAAGGGTGCTGTAAGTCTGAAAGGGATTCTGTAATTGGAAAATGTCAAGGGAAGGAGGCAAAGAGCTCTTCCCCAGAGTTATCAGATAAAACGAGTGTTAACTGTCAGCTAACACAACCTGGCACTGGTTTCATTTGGACTATTCTGCAAGGTTTGGTGATACATACACCCCTTCATCCTCCTCATCATCACTACAACTTGCTGTGGAATTACCGTCTGACAGAAAAGGGAAGAGGGGCCCGGAGAGGTTAGACAGAGGTACAAGCTATTGTTATTGTTGCTGTGAAAAAGGCAGCTCACGTGGGGTAGATTCGGGATCACAGTTTGAGGGCACAGTCCATCGTTGTGGGGATGTCACGGCAGCAGGCGTGTGAGGCACCCAGTCACGTCGGGTGCATAGTCAGAAAGCGGAGAGTGGGAGGGCTGGTGCTGAGCTCACTTGCTTCTTCAGATTGAATCGAGGGTCGCAGCCCATTGGATGGGTCCTAGTTTGTTTCTGTGTTGCTGTCATAAAACCCGAACTCAAACTAGCCTGGGTTCATTTCACCTTGCACCTCCAGGCAACAGCCGTCACTAAGAAAAGTCAGGGCAGGAACCTAGAGGCAGGAACTGACGCAGAGGCCAGAGGAGAACGCTGTTTATCCCTGACTTGTTCGGTCTGCTTTCTCTTGTTTTCTTTTTATTATTAAAATCTTTTTCAAACAAATGAACACCAAGGACAAAGATGGGTCAAAAATAGACTTCCTAAGACCAAAAAAAAAAAAAAAAAAAAAGCAGTGAAATTTGAACAATGTTCCATCATAGTCAGAGAGAGTGGGGGAGGAAGGGAGATTACAAACGGTAAAAGGTAAAGGGAGAGAAAGGTGAGCCAGGTGAGCTCAGAGTAAAAGAAAAACCCGTAGCGCAGAGGCCCCGTTAGAAACAAACATGACTGTTAACTAACAAGCAAAGGTGAAGTCCTGAATGTTTCAGGCCACTCGAACCTGGGTCATGTGACAACTGAACTGTTCTGTGGGTTCTGGAATTTCCCCCCCCCCCCCTTCTTCCACTGTAGTCATTGCGTAGTTACTACATGGTTGGCTGCCACACCTCCCAGCAGCCTTATTTCTTTTTTTCCAAACATTTTGCATTTTGCATTCCATCATCATCCTCACCCCACCCCACCCCCACCTCCTGATGAGCGTGTGTGGCGGGGGCGGGGAGGGGGGGAGTTATGGGATGAATCCTGGGCAAGCTCTCTACCACCGATTTACACCCCAAGCTGAGAAAGAATGTTTTGGGGGCCTGGGGAGATAGCTCAATGGATAAAATCATTTGCTATACACATGTGAGGATCTGCATTTTAATCTCCAGCACCTACATAAGAAAGTCACACGGTCCCAGTGGCCCTGAGCTTAGGAGACCGAGGCAGGGGATCCCTGGAGCAAGCTGCCAGCTACACTAGCTGAATCAGTGAGGGCTGGGCTCAGGGAGAGAGACCCTTCCTGGTCAAACTGGAGACTGATCGGGGAACCTGGGGCTTCCACATGTATACTCACACTGTAGGTGCATACGCATCAGCCCTTGTGCCTCGGTACACGTGAACATGTACATCATACACACACACACACACACACACACACAGAGTGTTCTCTTTTAAATAGTACTTAAAATGAATCTCAACCATTCCATTACACCATATATAAAAGCTAATTTAAAATGAATAGCGGATCTCAATGCACAAAAGCTGGTGGAAGCAGGAATAGGGAGAATCCTAGTACCGTGCACTGGGAAAAATTTCTTCAATATAATCCCCAAAACATAAACTAGAAGAAGTAAATACTAATACTTTGAAACTCAAAATTTTAAATTTTTATTTTGCAAAAGGCACTATTAACCAAAAATGAAGAGACAACCGACAGACTGAGAAAAAATAGATGCAAACTGTATCTCACAAAGGATTTATGTCTAGACTGTAGGAAGAACTGCCACAACTCTACATTAAGTACTTAAAAACAGGTAAAATACTTGAACAGAAACTTTACTACAGAAAACACATGGAGTCAGGCATGATAACACACACCCGCAGTTGGCAGGTGAGGTTGGAAGCAAGGATAATCTTTTTTTTTTATTGAAAATAGATTCTTCTCTCATACAATCCATCGCAACCACAGTTTCCCCCTCCCTTCACTCCCCCCCTTCCCCACTTTCTCCCCCAGCTCCACTCTCCCTCCACCTCCGGGGCCTGCAAGTGTGCACCAGGACCTCTCTGTGTATGTTATGGCTGTTAGGGTGGTGTTTCTGTGGGACTCCTAAAGGCGGAAGCAGGTGTGTCTCCTATTCTTTTGCCTGCTCTTAGGACTCTTTTCCCTCCTGCTGGGCTGCCTTGTGCAGCCTTGATATGAGGGCTTTTACCTTGTCTTATTGCATCTTGTGTGGTCATGGTTAGTTATTGTCTCTTGGAGGTCAGCCTGCTTTCTTATATGACCCAAGACCACCTGCCATGAAAAGCATCACTTCTCAATCTTTAATCGAAGACTGAGCCCTCCCCTGTCAATTATTAATAAAAAAAAATTCCCCACAGACACACCCAAAGGCTAATGTGATGAAGGCAATGATGTAGGATGTTCTGTATGTTAAAAGTGTTGCTCTGATTGGTTAATAAATAAAACACTGATTGGCCAGTAGCCAGGCAGGCAGTATAGGCGGGACAAGGAGAAAAGAGAATTCTGGGAACAGGAAGGCTGAGTCAAGAGAAACACTGCCAGCCGATGCCATGACAAGCAACATGTTAAGATACTGGTAAGCCACAAGGCACGTGGCAACTTATAGATAAATAAAAATGGGTTGATTTAAAAAAAAAAAAAAAGAACAGTTAGCAAGAAGCCTGCCACAGCCATACAGTTTATAAGCAATATAAGTCTCTCTGTGTTTACTTGGCTGGGTCTGAGCAGCTGTGGGACTGGTGGGTGAGAGAGATTTGTCCTGACCGTGGGCCAGGCAGGACTGAAAAACTCTAGCTACAAAGCAATTCTTCAAATGGGATTCCTTCTTCCCAGGTAAGTCTAGTTTATGTTAAGTTGACCTACCTAAAGTAACTGGCATAGTTGATCTTTGTCAACTTGACATTAAACTATAACCTTTCATTTCTTATTGAGCCCCAAGATCTCATGTTAATGTCACAATATAAAACCTAGCATAACTTTAAAAGTCCCACAGTTTTAAAAAATATCCCCAAACTTTAAAAGTTCAAAACCTCTTACCTATGGATACTATGAAATAAAATAATAAGGTAAATACTTTCTTATTTCAAGAGGAAAGGACCAAGGCATAGAAACAATCAAATTAAACCAAAACCCCAAAACCAATAAGGTAAATAACCTTGATGTCTAACATCTAGGTTTACTCATCATCTTCCAGCTCCAAAGGGCTTGGGAAACTACATTCCCCTTGTAGTGGGTAGCTGTTCTGTCTATGACCTTGAAGCTCTGCCTCTAGAGAGGTAGCAGGTAACTGTCCTACCTACCTATGACCTTAAAGAACCTGTCCCTGGAGCGTGGCTCAGGGCTACCCTTAAGACCTAAGAGGCACTTATACCCCTCTCTTCTCTCACTCTGGGCTGGATGGTACAGACCATCTCAGCAGCAGAACAGTATTGGACTGTACTTCAGCTTTCCAGGACCCTGCAACAATTCTTCTGTTCTGTATTTCATGAATGTATTTCCCCAGTTTGTATCCTAATAAATTCCTTTTGCCCCTTAAGCAGACTTCCATGGATTTATCGATACATTCTCCTGATTCTGTCATCTATAGTATGTATAGCTTATCTAGCAGGTCCAGGCTGGCTCCATTCCACATCTGGCATCTCCTCTAACATGGGGTCCCCACCACAACTCTAACTGCACCTTCACTCACAGCCTCTTTTGGCTTCCTCAGGGATTCCAGTCCTGTCATAGGGTATCAAGTGTCAGCCTCTCTCCATGATCTCTTCAGCCTCACATTTCCGCTGCAACTGAGGCTGGACTTTCACCAGTTGCCTCTCCTGGTCTCTCTCAGTGTCAAGCCTCAGCTGCTCTCCATGACCCCTTCAATACTATAGTTTTGTTGCCACCAAAACCAGTACCACTTGGAAGATATTTACATATCGCCCAAGTTCGGTGGCCAGTTTAAGAAGGAGTTCTTGGCCACAGACCCAAAGAAAACCCTCCCAGGAGATTTCACTTCAACTACACTGACCTCTTCTTAATTCTAGCTTATTCCTCTCAGCACCTGCTAACCAAGTGATTGTCTCAGTAAAGCAGAGGTTCTACTCCCATAGATTCTTAATTCAAATTATCACATAAATGGTCCTGGTAGAGTCTTTGCTTCCTCTGAAATTTCACAAGCCAGGCCTTCATGGTCTACACTGCTCTCAGCATTACCTTTCAAGTTCCCAAAACAGCTCACGTTTTGAGCATTCAATGGCTTTTCCAGCCTAAAGCTCCAAACACTTCCACCATCCTCCATACCAACATGATCAAGTCCATCACAGCAATGCCCACTCTGTGCTACCAGTTTCTGCCTTAGCTTGACTCTCTGTGGCTGTGATAAAACACTGACCAAAAGTAACATGTGAGCAAAGGGTTGATTTGGCTTACCTGTTAGAGTCCATCACCAAAGGAAGCCAGAACAAGAACTCAAGGCAGGAACCTGGAAGCAGGAACTGAAGCAGGGACCATGGAAGAATACTGCTTACTGGCTTGCTCCACTTGCTTTCTTATTCAATCCAGGACCATTTGCCCATGGATGGCACACCCACAGTGGGCTAAGTCTTCTGACATCAATCAGTAATCAAGAAAATGTCCTACAGACATGCCCAAAGGGCAATGACAGAGGTAGTTTCTCAATGAAGCTTCCCTCTTCCCATGTGACTCTAGCTTGTGCCATGTTGATTTAAAAAAAACAAAACAAACAAACAAACAAATAAAACCATCACCAACAACAATAAAAAAAAAAAAACCTAACTAGCACAGCATGGTGCTGCCCATCTTTAGGGTGTGCCTCAACTAACACAGTTTAGAAATTCCCAGACAGATGTGCTCACAGGTTTGTCCCTTAGGTGATTCCAATTCCAATCAAGTTGACCATACAAATTAGCCATCACGTTACTGAAGGTTGCCCCATTCCTGAGCAGCAGAGGCTGAGATGACACCCAAGCAGAAAGTCCTACCAATCCCTGGATTCCTGTCTCTCTATAGAACAGACAAGACCCACACACCCCACCTGGACGACTCTCTTCCTTTCTGTTGCAGGGGGGCCTGGGCTTTTGTCACCTGTAGAAGTTCGCACATGTCCCCATGCTTCCTAGACTAGACAAAAGAATTGGAGGGAACATGGCTCATGGGTAAAGTGCTTGGTGTGTAAACATGAGGGCCTGGGTCTGGATCTCCAGTGCCAACATAAAAGGCACGTGACTGTGACGCTCGTGCTGTGGGCAGAGATGGTTCGTGATGCTCACTGCTGAGCCGTTCTAGCCGAGCCAGTGAGCTGTGAGTTCAATGGGGAAACCTGTCAGGAAAGAATAAATTGGACAATTGATTGAGAAGGACATCCAGATGTCAACCTCTGGCCTCTACCCATGCCTGTATGGGTATGTAAAAAGTACAAACACACACACACACACACACACACACACAGAGAGAGAGAGAGAGAGAGAGAGAGAGAGAGAGAGAGAGAGAGAGAGAGCGTAAACTCACAGATCTAAAAGCTAGAGTGTATGTGAATCTTACCTCTCCTGTTGTTCAGTGTATCCACTGTGTTCAGGAATCTTAGGGGTTCCACTGGGTGTCCTTGGGAGCCATTAAAAGAGGTGGTAGGAGACCCAGACTCACATCATGTGACAGTATGACATGTGCTGCTACTACAGGTTTATACTGACCACGTCAGGCTTCTTTCATAAACTTCCATTTGCAGAAATGCTTCACAGCTAAGACAAAAGCAATAATAACAAAAGCATGGCAGATTTTGATATGTGCCATTGCTGTCAAATATGCTTTTTTGGTAGAGAAAATGAGAGGGAGAAATTCTTGCTGAAAATCACAGAGCAAGTTAGTGACAATTACATTGGAACCTAGGTCTTTGATCTCTAAAGCAATTCTTTCTGATAATTCACTTTTCATCCTGGCTCCCAGAGGCAAGTGTATTTTGACACACTATTACATAAAGAAGTATATGTACGTATGCAGGTTTGTATGATACAAAAATGCATAAACACGTCATGGCATGTTCTGGTTCTATTTCTGCTGCTGTCATAAAACACTCGTTCCAAAAGCAACTTGGGAAGTGCAGGGTTTATTTCATCTCACATGTTATAGTCCCTCATCAAGGGAAGCCAGGGAAAGAACTCAAGGCAGGAACTTGGATGCTGGCACAAATGTGGAGACCAGGCAGCAAAGAAGGCAGTTACTGGCTTGCTCCCAGGCTCACACTCAGACACTTATACACATTTGTCCCACCTGTCTAGGAACGGTATCAAATATAGTAGTAGGCTAGGCCCTCCCACATCAATGAATACCTAAGAAAAGGCCTCACAAACAGGACCACAGGCCAGTCTGATGGAGGTCAATCTGATGGAGCCTTCAGCTGAGATTCCCTACTCCCAGGTGATACTAAGTTTGTGTCAAGTTGACAGCTAAAGCTAACTATGATGTGGAGGTGTGTGTGTGTGTGTGTGTGTGTGTATGTATGTGTGTGTGTGTGTGTGTGTGTGTGTGTGTGTGTGTCTGTGTCTGTCTGTCTGTCTGTCTGTATATTTGTGTGTTTTGGTTTGAATGAGAATTGGCTTATATGTTTGAATGCTTGGTACCCAGTTAGTGGGACTGTTTAGGAAGGAATAGATGTGATCCTGTTGGAGTAAGTGTGGTCTTGTGGGAGTGTGTCCTTGTTGGAGGAGGTGTGTCACTAGGAGTGGGCTTTAAAGTTTCAAAAGTCAATGCCAGGCCCATTCTCTCTCTCTCTCTCTCTCTCTCTCTCTCTCTCTCTCTCTCTCTCTCTCTCTCTCTCTCTCTCTGCCTGCTGCCTACAGATCAAGATGTAAGCTCTCAGCCCCAGGCCTAACTACCTGCCTACCTGCTGTCATGATTTTTCCATGATGAACTACCCTCTGAAACTATAAGCCAGTCCCCAATTAAATGTTTTCTTTATAAGAGTTGCCATGGTCATGGTATCTCTTCACAGCAATAGAAGAGTAAGACTGTGTGTGTGTGTGTGTGTGTATGTGTGTGTGTTTGTACATATTATTCACCATATCCTGTGTATTGAATAATGATTGGTTGACAGTTTGGACGTTGTCATTTCTATAGCTTGTGATTTTCATGCTATCCCTGCCATCCTAGATTAAAAACCATTTCCTGTGAGTTTTATATGCCCCCTATAATGCCTGACATATAAAAATTCTATTGGGGAGATTTCTTAGTGGTTAAAGTTCTTGCTGAACAAGTATGAAGACTGGAGTAGGATCCCCAGTCATCACAGGAATGCCACATGGTATGGTGACCCACCTGCAATTACAGCCTAGAATGCAGAAGCAGGGGATCCCCAGAGCAATCTGACTAGAAAAATTAGCCATATTGACAAGATCTAACTTTAATTGAGAGACTCTGCCTCAAAGAATAAGGTGGCAGAGCAATGGGGATGATTCCTGACAGGAACCTTTTGGCTCTATCTGCATGCACACACACACACACACACACACACACATCTACTCCCTACAAATATGCATACACACATGTACATCACATACACACGCATAAGAATTAAAAAGGAAACAAATCCTTAAATGTCTGCAATGGGTCCTTGTAGTTGTAACCAACCGTCTTATTAAATAAGAAACACAGAGCCGATTCAGAGAAGAAAGCCAAGAGGTCAGAGCTAAGAGCCTCACCCTTCCTGCTTCAGCGATCCTCTTCAGCCAAGAGAGCTCTCTGAAGGGAGCTACTTCCTGTGTGTTTGTCTTTATAGCCTTTCTGTTCTGCCTTCTCATTGGTTGTAAACCCATGCCTTGTCACTGCCTGTCTGTAAAGACTTCCAGGTTTTCTATGGTTGGGATTGAGATTAAAGGCATGTGTCTCCAATGCTGGCTGTATCCTTTTACACACAGAGATCTACCTAGCTCTGTCTACCAAGTGCTGGGATTAAAGGCGTGCGCCACCACCGTCACGCTCTTGCTATAGCTCTAATAGCTCTGACCCCCAGGCAACTTTATTTATTAACATACAATTAAAATCATATTTCAGTACAAGTAAAATACCACCACAGGTCCTTACACATTTTTCACCCTCATCACTTTTTACCTGCATAAAACCTTCTCAGTGAACCTGGGTGCAGGTATGCAAAATAGGTATGTGAAGTAGGCAGGCAAATCAAACATTTACTGATAATACACCATAAGGAAATTTATTTTAAAACAGTTCTTTGATGTGCATACAGTTTTAACATTTATTAAGGACAAAGGCAAATTTGCATGCTAATGAGGTAGATGTGTTTGAATATTTTTAGATAAATAATTAGAAGGATGAATATTTGATACTTCAGGCTAGAGAGCATCTTCAGTGTTTGTCAAGGTTGGTCAATGTTTTGATTTGATAATCGGTGATGCTGAGAACACTACTTCATAAAGGATATAAAGTAAATAGGCAGAAGTGTTTTAGGACCATTTCAGAAATTATTAGAATTTCTGTTCTACTCTTAAGCCAAAAGTCATTGCACAGTTTTTTATGGAACTCTGGTCAGCAACACAAGCAGCAATTTTTAAAATTAAATATTCAAACACAGTATAGTCCAAAGATATACTAATTTGACACATGTTGAGAAATACAGTAGGAAAATATGGAAACTCTGTTTTCTGTAATTAAAAGTTTTTTAAAAAATATTTTATTTTTAAAGTTTATTTCTTAGTCACTGTTCTATCACTGTAAAGGCAACTATTGTAAGCAAAAGCATTTAATTGGGGCTTGCTTATAGTTTCAGAGGTTTAGTCCATTATCGGCATAGCAGGAAGCATGGTGGCATGCAGGCAGACATGGTGCTGGAGACGGAGCTGAGAGTTCTACGTCTGGATCTGTAGGCAGCAGGAAAAGGATCACTGGGCCTGGCCTGGGCTTTTGAAACCCCAGAGTTCACCTCCAGTGACACACTTCCTCCAACAAGGCCACACTCCCAATCCCTCTCAAATAGTGCCACTCCCTGGTGACCAAACATGCAAATATATAAGCCTATGGGGCCATTCTTATTCAAGCCACCACAACGTGTGTGTGTGTGTGTGTGTGTGTGTGTGTGTGTGTGTGTGTGTGTGTGTATGCACAATGGTGCAATGTCCAAGGAGGCCAGAAGAAGGCATAGACTCCACTAGCACTCAAGTTTCAGGTGGTTGTAAGCCATGCAATGTGAGTACAGAAAACTAAACTACAGTCCTCTGTAAATATAGCTCATACTCGTAACAGCTGAGCCATCTCTCCAGTCCCAAAAGACCATGCTTTATAGAGGCGGGAAACTTTCTAAGTACAGTAAAAACACTGAAATTCATAACAGAATAGTCTCAGATCTGAGTTGAAGTGTTGCAGACTGCATTGTTGGTGTTGCACAAAGTGGCAGCATGCACAGTGCAAAATGTGCACATGCACAGTGTATTCAAAACTGCAGCTGCAGAGAAGTAAGATGCAACATGGGTGAGCACTGCCAGACACACCATGGATTCGTACTACAGGTTTGATTTCGAATTAGTCTTTGTTAATTGTGCATTCAGAAACATTTTACTGTTTCCAGATTGTTCATGGCCCCTACGTTCAGTCACATGACCCCATATGGGATGACAACTCACAGCTTAAGAAGCTGAGGTTTAGATAAAGGCCACAAGTTTTTAAAGCTCTGCTGAGGTGTGTTCAATGACAAACACATTGCTTATGAAACAGTCTTTGGGTAGTTGTATGTTGCTAGAGTTTTTCTGCCTGGCCCACAGTCAGGGCAAATCTCTCTCACCCGCCAGTCCCAAGCCGCTCAAACCCGATCAAGTAAACACAGAGACTTATATTGGTTACAAACTGTATGGCCGTGGCAGGCTTCTTGCTAACTGTTCTTACAGCTTAAATTAATCCATTTCTATTAATCTATACCTTGCCACGTGGCTTGTGGCTTACCGGTACTTTACATCTTCCTTGTCCTGATGGCGGCTGGCAGTGTCTCTCCCTCCAGCTTCCTGTTCTCTCAATTTTCCTCTCTGTTAGTCCCGCCTATACTTCCTGCCTGGCCACTGCCAATCAGTGATTTATTCATTGACCAATCAGCAACACATTTGACATACAGACCATCCCACAGCACCTCCCCTTTTCTTTTCTTAAAAAGGAAGGTTTTAACCTTTACACATCTCCAAAGTCAGCTTGGTATATTTGGGAATTTGGGCGTAGCTTCTCTTACTACTTTCTGCTGGAGGGGGGCGCTGTATCTTCTGGGGAAACAAAGAAAATTTTAGGATCATGGAGTAGTCCGTGAGGCTGTATCATCTGAGCCAGTTGTCTTGAAACGGTTCTGGATGTTGGATCATCTGGGCCATGGTGTCATCGGAGACCTTTCAGGGGGTCTTGGCTGGTCAAACCTGATGTATCTTACTCTGGAACAAATCCATAGCCTCTTGCTTTCTGTGGAAACAAAAGAGACTCTTTTCCAAAGCAACATATCCTTACATCCAAATTTTGAAGTCAAAGTATCTTTAAAATATACGTACTGGTTTAACTCAGCTTCCTTTACAATCAAACATCTCTCTGTAGTTAAGAATCCCAAAGACAACACAATCCAGACTCTCTGTGTAATAGTCATCTCTACGTGGCTTATTTTTTATATTAATTTTATTGTCTCTTTAAAGACTTTATTTTTTAAAACCATGTATTTGTTTTTATACTGTATATATCACCTTTTTTTGTCTCTTTCAAGCCTACGTATATTTTACACACATTTTAAACTATTACATCTGAATCTGTCTTATTGTGAATCTATTGCTTTAAGCTGCAGCAGCTGTGGCTGCTGGCTCCACCCACCTCAGCTTCCCAACATGGCGTGGCGGTACTGTAGTTTTCCGCCAGCTCTGGGAGCTATCGTGGGTCTATGTTTTTATCCAAGCAGCGTGTAGCCCAGAAACCTCTTTTTTTGTTTTGTACTAGAAAAGGCTAAATCCACAATGTAGCTTAATGTGCCACTTGCAGAGGCCTCATTCCCGCCATACTGCAGGTCAAGCGCGCACGCCAGCAACCCGCCAGTAGCTCAAACCGGCAGCTGCCGCTCATTTGAGAGAGACAATTAGGAAGCTGTTTTTAGCTCCGTTTTAGAATCTTTTTTTTCTCAGGTTTTAGGTGGAAACTCTTGCCACCACGTTGGGCGCCATTTGTTGCTAGAGTTTTCCTGCCTGGCCCACAGTCAGAACAAATCTCTCTCACCCGCCAGTCCCAAGCCGCTCAAACCCGATCAAGTAAACACAGAGACTTATATTGGTTACAAACTGTATGGCCGTGGCAGGCTTCTTGCTAACTGTTCTTACAGCTTAAATTAATCCATTTCTATTAATCTATACCTTGCCACGTGGCTTGTGGCTTACCGGTACTTTACATCTTCCTTGTCCTGATGGCGGCTGGCAGTGTCTCTCCCTCCAGCTTCCTGTTCTCTCAATTTTCCTCTCTGTTAGTCCCGCCTATACTTCCTGCCTGGCCACTGCCAATCAGTGATTTATTCATTGACCAATCAGCAACACATTTGACATACAGACCATCCCACAACAGTTGTAGGTGTTGCATTGGGTCAAAGGTTATCTACCTATATGTCCAAAGCCAGTTGGATATGATATGTCCCTCTGACTCTGGTCTGAGGCCCCTTGCTAAGTTTGGGCAAATGTTTTTAAAGAGATACCAGGAAATCCCCCCCTCTATGTGTGTGTGTGTGTGTGTGTGTGTGTGTGTGTGTGTGTGTGTGTGTGTCTGTGTCTGTGTCTGTGTCTGTGTCTGTGTGTCTGTGTCTGTGTGTCTGTATGTGTGTCTAATATACACACACAGAGCTATTTATTCTTCCTCTTAGTACAGTTACTATTGTGGTGGCAGGCTATAGATTTAGGCTGTCTAAATTAGAACTCCATCTGTATTATGCACACACACACACACACACACACACACACACACACACACACCCCATATATACACACACCCATGCACAAGTGCGTTTTCCCTTCAAGTTTCCATCCCCTGTTGAGTTCTGTGATTTCCTCAAAAGTTCAGATTTGTGCAAACACTGTGTATGTGAGTGCACATGCATTCACATACTCTGTGTGCAGGTACATGTGTGTACAAGTGCCCATGGAGGCTAGAGGTCAACACTGGGAGTTATTTCTTAGGAACTATCCACCTTATTTTTTGAGACAGGGTTTCTCACGGTGACCTGGAGCTTATGAGTCAGTTAGGTTGACTGAGAGCAAGCCCCAAGGATCTTCCTGTCTCTACCTCTTGGGTGCTGGGATAGTAAGAGTGTGCCACCAGCCTTGACTTTTTACATAATACTGGGGATTGAACTCAGATCTTCATGCTTATGAGGCAAGCTCTTTACCAACTGAGCTATCTCCCCAGACCTTCATGGTAAACCCTTGGTCCTCATCTACAGTCTTATGTCTCCCACCTAGAGGGAGGGAAATTCAGAATGTTTGTCACGCCTGGCCCTATTCCTTGAAAACCACGACCTTCCCAACAGCAGCTTGCCCTGCGCCCTGTACACACTAAATTTAAAGTATTAGAGGTTTTGACACTCTTTTCCTGAGCTAAACTCTCCACAGATGACAGTTCCAGCACAAAGGAAGCAGACAGTGAGGAGGGAACAGGAGGGAACAGGAGGCCGCAGCATGCCTCTGTGTTCTCTTGATCTGGATGGCTGTACAGCCCCTGGTGCTGAGATGCAGCTTTTGTTTGTGAGCCTTTGGTTTGAATGGAGCTCTCTGCTTCTCTCACTGGGGACTGGAGAGGGAAGAATGAAACAAACATCAATGGCAGGCTTGATAATCCTACAGCCATTGACTTGAGGAGCGTACTGAGCAAGGGGACCCTGTCTGCCTAATGTGCTGTGTTGATGCACATTTTTAGCAGGCCTTAATTGATGGATTATTGACGGGGAGCGGGGATGCAGGCTGAGAGTCTGCAGTGTGAGGGACTACTGGGGAGAGATTTGCTCTGCAAGTGGGATGTAAGGGCTCCTCCAAAGCTCTTATCTAATATTGGGTCACGTATTAGTCAGGCTCCTCTAAAGGACCAGAACCAATAGAGTGAATTGACGAATTACAAAGGGAATTAATTAGATTGCTTTGCATGATAGGGGCTGGGTAGTCAGTCCCACATTGGCCATCTGCACTCTAGATAGGCTGAACATTCGGTAACTGCTCAGTCCACAGAGATGGATGCCTCAGTAGTCCTAATTTGATGCCGAGGATCTGAAGGGTTCTTAGAGAGCTGCTGGTCTTCAGTTCATGTTGGAAGGCTGAAGAAGTTGGTTCTGATGACAGTAGCATGAGCAGCTGCAGCAGCAGCAGCAGCAGCAGCAGCAATGAGCTGGACAAATTTTATCTGCAAGCCGGGTGGTGGTGGCGCACGTCTTTAATCCCAGCACCCAGGAGGCAGAGCCAGGCGGATCTCTGTGAGTTCGAGGCCAGCCTGGTCTCCAGAGCGAGATCCAGGACAGTCAGGATTGTTACACAGAGAAACCCTGTCTTGAAAAGCCAAAAACCAAAATGTTATCAGCAGATGTAGCATCAGGCAAGCAGCATTGTTTTTTCCTTGGACTTCTTTATATTTGAGCAGGCACTTGCAAGTTTTCTCACTCTGGGGCAGGGGTGGGGGGAGATTTCATCCCAATTCATCCTTCCTGGAAATGGCCTCAAGGGTCCTCTCAGAAGTGTGCCTCTTCGTTGATTTCAGACTCAGTCAAAGTAACAATCAAAATTAACCATCGCAATTCACGACCAAGAAAACCAAGCCCTGAAAGATGTCCCAAGCCACAGCTTTCCTCCTGCTTGACTGGTCTAGTCCTTCTAAGACCAGACATCTTCACAAGCCACTTAGCTCATTGGTAGCCCTGTAGCCCACACTGCTATACCGACGATCAGGGACCCTCATCCCTTTATAGCTTCAACTCCTCCATCACTGGTGTTAGGAGAGGATGGGTAGAGGGCAGAAATCTAACCAGTTTTGTTATAATTACTATTTGGTCACCTCCCAAGGCCTAGGAACCGGTCCCTGGTGAAGAGCCAGAGCTGACTGCCTTCTTAAAAAAAATAAGGCTAGCCCTTCATGATCACATAGCTTAGCTGTCAGAGAACGTGAGACGAAGTTGGATGAAAGGGATACAGCAACGACTTCACTTAGTGATGGGGGCAAACAGGTTTTAGGTTCTATGGGTACCAGTCTTAGATGAAGGCTCCCAAGTGGACAGTGGACGTGGGCATCTCTGTGGAGTGAATTCTGTGGAACTTTGTTTAAACCACCACAGCCCAGTCTTTGAAGGATAGAAAATCAGCTGGGATGGGGACTGCATTGCAGGCCCCTGAAAACAGGTGAGATGAGAAATTCCTCCTGGGCCAGACAACCTCAGGTGGTCGTGGCTCTGGCTCGAGAGTCAGGGTGCTAAGTTCTAGTCCTTTCTGAAGTCAGTTTTCCAGATTAGTTAATGTGAGGTAAGCAAATCCCTCACCTCTCAAGTGCAAAATTGAGAGTAAAAACTAGGTGACCTCAATAATCCATTAGCTTCTATTATTTCCAAGGAACTCTATGTCCTCCTGCAGAGATATTTACACATCCATGTTTATTGCTGCATTAGCCACAGTAGTTAGGAAGTGGAACCAGGCTAGATGTCCCTCAGCAGATGCATGGATAGTGAACTGTGTCTATAAGCAGTGGAATCATATTCAGCCTCAAAGAAAAATGAAATTATGAACATTTCAGGAAAATGGATAATTAAAAATATTATGTGAGGTACCTCAGACTCAAAAAGACAAACACTGCATGTTTCATGTGGATCTTATTCTGGGAAAGTGATTTTAGAAAGGACCAGAATGCAGAATCCTCACTCTCAAATCAGCCATTCCCTTGACTTCCATGAATGCAAGTGAGGGTATGCCTCGCATAACCAGAAATGAGGCCACACTGGGGAGGAAACAGATGTTTCGAGGATTAGAGTGAGGTAGAACGTGATATGAAAGTGGGTAAGAGTTGTGGGTACCAGGGCATAGCTCAGGTGTGAAGAGCTTGCCTTGAAAGTATGAGGACATGATATAGATTAAATCCTATATTAGAACCTAAAATGTCTGGCAAGATGGCACCCCACACTTGTCATCTCAGCACTGGGTAAGCAGAGGCAGGTGAATCCCTGGGGCTCCCTCGTTTGACGTAGCCGAAGTGGCAAGTTCTAGGCCAGTGAGAGACCCTGTCTCAAAAAAAAAACAAGGTGAAAAGCACTTGAAGAATGATACTGAGGGTGTCCTCTGACCTGCATGCATTCATGCACACACACACACACACACAACACACACACACACACACACTAAAAGAAGTCACTGGATGTGGAAGAGTACAAGGAGTGGCCAAGAGATAGGGAGGAGAGAGGGAGGAAGACCAATAAAAACAAATTGTTTAAAAATCCCTTAATGAAAATACTAATACTCTATATGCTAATATTAAGAAATGGCCAAAAGTTAAGTTGTCAAGCTATGTATCAATTCTCTCCCAGGAAAATTGCCCTTTGTCAGGTCCTGAGCCCAGGGCTCCACAGCATTGAGGACAGAAGCTCCAGAAGAGCTCTGACAAGTTGACACCATTCTCCCAGCTGAAAGAGTCCAAATCTCCGCCTGAGGCTGTGGAGGCCGGAAACAAAGCCTCAGAGTCCACCCAGGGCTGCCCAGCAAGGAGACAAAGCTCTCCCAGCCTCCTGCACTCTCTCTGTGTCCCAGGCCATATGAAAGCATCTGGGCTTTCCTTATTGGATTCGGCAGTTACTGATGACTGAACCTGCAGCATCATGCGTATGAGGCAAGGGCTCTCCTTAGCAGTAAGCTACGGCCCGAGCCCTGTGAAATCATCTGTGTCGTGTCTTGGCTGTTCCACCCCACCATTCCTCAACAGGAAGCACTTTGCCAGATGGCACTGTTGGCATGCCAAGCACTGAGCAAGACACAGAAGGAATGTGCAGCCAGGTCATCTGTACTTACTTCTGGCTGCCAGCTGGTCCATGATAGCTCTTCATCTCTTAGAAATGGCCTTTGGGAGGAATGGGAGATAGCTCAGCCAGCTAAGTGCTTAATGTGCAAGCACGCGTGGGGACCTGAGTTTGATTTTCAAGCCTCATATAAAAAACAATGGGTATGGTGGTAAATGCTTAGAATCCCCCCCGCCCCCGGTGCTGGGGAGGCAGAGACAGGCCGATTCCTGGGGCTCACTGGTCAGCCAACCTAACCAAATAGGGAAACTCTGGGTTCAGTGACAGACCTGTTTTACACACACACAGGGTGGGGGTAGGGTGAGATGTGCCATCAGGTGAAGCTGCTTTCAGCCGAGCCTAATGATCTGAGTTCAATTCCTGGGATCCAAACAGTTGAAAGAGACAAAAAAAAAAAAAAAAAAAAAATCCCACACATTGTCCTCTGGCTTCCATGTGCATGCCACAGCACACACAAAGCCTCACACACACATAAAATAAATAAATAAGTAAATAAATGATAGGTAGATAAACAAACAAATTTAATTTGGAAAAAAAACCCACGCCAGATGGCTCCTGAAGAACAACACCCAACATTGACTTCTGACCTCCAAATACATGCACACACACTCATATATAAATACACACACACACACACACACACACACACACACACACACACACACACACGACTGTTGGAATAAAGGCACACCCCGGCATTTCCCCTGTCCTTGTATTCCTTCCTATGTCCTTCTTTGTCCCCTTCCCAAAGGGATCATCTTCAGTAAGAAGAGCCCAGAGCCTTCTTGTCCTAGCACTAAACGTATGTGACACCACTGTTACCTCCACGGCTTCTCATCTCTTCACCTTCATGCCTGTAAACTCAGATCTGCTTGGGGTGTAGAATTAAAACCTTCCCGTGTGTGTGTGTGTGTGTGTGTGTGTGTGTGTGTGTGTGTGTGTGTGTGTGTGTGTGTGTTGAAGTCCAGAAGCAAAAACAGTTAAATCTCCGACCCTTTATCTCCCATCTCCAATTCCACGCCATTGTTCTAGCAGGGTTTGAGCCGTGTGCTTCCCCTGCTCCATAATTTAAAATTGACATCACACTTAGCTAATGTTCTGCTCTTGGGAATGTTTCAGCGGCACGCAGTGCAGGCTCCTTACAAGTGTAGCTTCTTATGTGGGGCTCAGAGAGATGCCGTGAGCCGGTACTGCAAGGATGTCTGCGAGCCATGTTTGAGCGGCTGACTGGAGACCCGGCTGTGCCGATGGAGGTGTCTAGGTGCAGTGCTAGGACTCCAGGCCAGGGCTCTGCAGAAACACTGAGGGAATGTAAACAAAACGGTGACATGGAATTTCTTCTTTGGAGGCTGGTTTTTGGAGTCCGAGCCACTATTTGATGCACACGGCGGTAGCGCTAATGAATCTATTCAATCTAATCTTCATAATCATGGCATCTCCAAGGTAGAAAATTAATTGGATGAAGTTAAATATCCCCTTTTCATGTCAACAAAATTGGTTTTTCCAGGGATTAAAGGATTAACGTGGTGTTAAGTCCCTAAAGAGGTTAAAATACTTTATTATTCATTACAAAATACAAAGACGGGGCTGTTATTTCTTCGTCTGCCACTGTCACTCAGCTCGTTAAAATGAAGCGCTGAGGAGAGCTGTTGACGGATTTCAGGGGCTCTCCGTGCCCTTCAAAATGCATGTCTTCCAGTATGCCCTTTTGGGGGAAAATAGCCTGAACTAGGTTGTGGTGAAGCCTTTTACAGCCTAGTCACAGATCCAAATACCCAGCAGGTGGAGATGGGCCTGCATGTGAAATCACCGAGGCTGTAAAACATGGCCGTCCACATTGATGCTCTTGCTGTTTTTGCCCCAAAATGGCGTAATTCTTGCTCCATCACTGAGATGGTATTTTCAGTTTGGGTCAAGGAATAGAGAGGGCTGGGCTCTGTCAGGGGACCATGGCAGCAGTCCCTTTTCAAATTCAGGGATGAGCAGGTAAAGATGGATGGTCTGTATGTCAAATGTGTTGCTGATTGGTCAATAAATAAATCACTGATTGGCCCATGGCCAGGCAGGAAGTATAGGCGGGACAAGGAGGAGAACAGAGCTGGGAAGTGAAAGGCTGAGTCAGAGAGACACTGCCAGCCGCCATGATGAGAAACAGCATGTGAAGATACTGGTAAGCCACGAGCCATGTGGCAAGGTATAGATTAATGGAAATGGATTAGTTTAAGCTGTAAGAACAGTTAGCAAGAAGCCTGCCACGGCCATACAGTTTGTAACCAATATAAGTCTCTGTGTTTACTTGGTCGGGTTTGAGCGGCTGTGGGACTGGCAGGTGTCAGAGATTTGTCCTGACTGTGGGCCAGGCAGAAAAACTCAAGCAACATTCTTTTCTGCATGTGGGTGTGTGGCTGTGTGGGTGTGTGGACGTGTGAGTATGTGAGTGTGTGGGTGTGTGGATACGTGAGGTTGTGAGTATGTATGTGTGTGTATGGATGTGTGGATATGTTGGTGTGTGGACATGTGAATATGTAGGTGTGTGGGTGTGTGGATATGTGGATGTTTGAGCGTGTAGGTGTGTGGATATGTGAGTGTGTGGGTATGTGAGTGTGTGGGCATGTAGGTGTTTGGATGTATGTGTGGGTGCCAGTGCCCATGTATGTGCAGGTAGGTATGTCAACATATTTCCAAGTCAGAGGTCAACCTCTGATGTTTTTCCTTAGGAAATGTCCATGTTGGTTTTTGAGCCTTTTTTTTTGTTGTTTTATTTTTTTGTTTTTGTTTTTGTTTTTTTTTTGAGACAGGGTTTCTCTGTGTAGCTTTGCGCCTTTCCTGGAACTCATTCTGTAGACCAGGCTGGCCTCAAACTCACAGAGATCCACCTGCCTCTGCCTCCTGAGTGCTGGGATTAAAGGCGTGCACCACCACTGCCTGGCCATGTTGGTTTTTGAAACAGGATCTCTCACTAGGACTTAGAGCTTGTCACTTAGACTAGGCTGGATGCTGAGCAAGTCCCCGGGGTCCTCTTGTCTCTGCCTCCCAAGTACTGGGATTACAGATATGAGTCACTACCCCCAGCTTTTTCACATGGGTTCTGGGCATTGAACTCAGGTCCTCATGCCTGCATGGCAAACACTTCACCCACTGACTCACATCTTCAACACTGCCCCCCACACACACATTCTTTAATCCAATGCCAACTTTTTGTACCTAGAGGTGACCTAGGGGTCTTTCTATGATGTAACTCAACAGAAAATGACAAATGGCCCTGGAGCCCTGGTGTCCTGGCCTGGAGGCTTCCTTACTCCCCTGTTTCCCCCTATTTACCCCCCACCCTATTCCTCCCCATTCACTAATAGATATGGACTTTGTGACCAAAGGCGTACACAGGAAAAATGGATGCTGAGAATCAGAGCTTAGACTGAGGCCAGAGCATGTGACCAAGGGCATTGGATCACAGCATGGCCATCCTTGACTTCAGCTTTCAAGACCCAGTTTCTGAGCTCTCTGGCACATGTTCTCCAAGCTCAGCAGGCCATGGCTCCATCCTCCATTAAAGTCCATCCTGGTCTTCTTCGGGAAACTAACTGTAAAGAGAAACCTATTCATTCAGACACTACTGGGACGATCTTGAAAAGCTCCACGCTGAGGAAAACATGAGTGGTGATAGCAAGCTTCTGATGTGAAATACTCATGACAAAATCCAAGTGCAGAATGGAAGCCACAGAGGAAACACTAGGAACCAAAGGAATGAAGTCTTTTCAAGAATCCAGAAATGAATTCTGAACAGACCTGGAGGTGACATTGGTCAGTGGAGATCTTCAGTCTAGAAGAAACTCACATACAGGAGAATGTAGATACAATGGAGATGGTCAACCTAGAAGAAACACATACACAGGGAAGCAAGGAAGGCTACCCGAGAGGTGATACAGGCTAGCTTTCTTCAAGAGCAACTGACATGTCTTCCCCTCTGTTTTACTGAGAGTTCTCTAGGAGAACAGAACCAATAGAATCAGTACATACTTAACGAGGATCATTGAATTGACTTACGTGATAAGATCCGGGCAGTCCAACAGTGGCTGCTCACACCAGAAAGGTGTGCTGAGAACTCTGTAGATGATCAGTCCATGGGGCTGGATATCTCAGCAGTCCCACACTGGCACTGGAGACCTCTTGGAGAGCCACATTAGAGGCAGTGAAGTTTCTCTTCTTCCAGATCCTTTTATCAGATCACTACCAGAAGGTACCATCCACAGAGGATTGGGTCTTCTCAGATCATTCAGTATGAGCAAGACAATTCTCCTATAGACATGCCCAGAGGCCAACCTGACCTAGAAAATCCCTCACTGAGACCCTCCCCACATGATTCCAGGCCATATGAAGTTGATGGTTTTAAAGCTAACAGTTTCACCATCCCACAAGCCTTCCCTGGCTGCTCAAGCCTGTGATTTGCCCCTTCTATGGGCTTTGAAAGGAGGTTCGGGGCCTTTGGTGAGCTTGGTTTCTGAGGTGGGAGCCTGTGCTTCATTCAGAGTGTGATGAGAGCCTTGGAAGTTTCCAGAACAGGAATCCACATGACCAGGGCTGTACAATGAGAAGACTGTGCCAGGTGGGGAGTGTGGCAGGGCTGTGAATGCAGAGGAAACTCAAGCAGTTTGGGGGGGGGGGGGGGAGACACAGAGAGTAGCATCTGGAGCACAGAGAGCCTGGACCACACAGGGCAGCTGGGGAAGCTGGGAAGTGGGTGAGGCTCTTCCACCCATCTTTATGGTGTGCTTCTTGGTAGGCAAGGTGGGCAGACAGTGCTTTCTAAGATTTACTTCTTGATGTGGTTATGCATAAAATATCTACTGCCTACAGAACAGGAGCAGTAACCCAAGAGGGGAAAGAAGCCCCATTTCCAGGCCCTCCCTGGAGAAAGCATCAGCCCAGAGAGACAGGAGATCCAGCCAGGAGTTGTCAAATGGCCTTAGGGACAGAGTGCTCACCTTGACCATTCATGAGTCCAGGTGATCTTGAATCCCCAATGCTGACCTTGAATCTTCAAGGGTTTGTTGTAAACTTGAGGCAAAAATCTAGGGGTCTTTCCAACCATGGGTCTTAACACATTGTACTCAGCTGAGATGTTAACCAGAATGGGGAGATAACAACTTGGTAACTGGGTGGCTAATGGGCCAGACCCTACCCGCCCCCCCACCACACACATATCAAGAACCAGCAGCTTGTAGTGGGCATGAAGGCCTTCAACATTGGAGCTAGAGGGATCATGCTACTTGAGTTCCCAAGACTTTCTGGGACTGAAGAAATGAGATACTCATCTGAGTGTATGTGTGTGTGTGTGTGTATGTGTGTGTGTGTGTGCGCGCGTGCATGTATGCACATGGAAGCCAGAGGTCAAAAGCTTGGGTGTCATTTCCAAGGTGCTTGTCACACTGGTTTTCTCACTGGTTTGAGGGCTCTTCCATTAGGCTAGGTTGGCTGGCCAGTGAGTCCCAGGGCTCTTCCTGTCCCTGCCTCCCTGTCACCGGACTTACAAATTTGTACCACCATGCCTAGCTTTTCAGAATGAGCTCTGGGGATCCAACTGAGGTCCTCATGCTTGCAAACCAAGCATTTTACCAACTGAGCCACCTCCTCAGACACTCATCTAAACCTCAGCCTGAGAGACCTTTTCTCTTGAGGTTTATTTAGTTATTCAGTTATATGTATGAATGTTGAGGTGGGGCATTGTGCACACATGTGCAGGTGCCCATGGAGGCACGTAGGCTCTGGAATGAATTCCCTGAAGCTGGAGTTACAGGTGGTTGAGAGCCACCTGGCGTGTTCTGGGAACCACACTTGGATCCTCTGCAAGAGCAGCAAGTAATTTTGACTGTTGAGCCGCATCTCCAGCCTCAAAAGACCATCTTCACATCAGGCTTCTGTCTCTTGCTCTGAAAAAGAAGGATGGAAGGTAAGGGATCAAGTTTCTGATGCTCTTCCCCTGGAACACGGCAACTCCTGAGGTGAGAAAGCATATTTCAAGACAAGGAATCCTAATGAGGTGGAGATTGAAGTTCTTTGGTACAAGGCTCTTAGAGTATATCTGAAAGACAATGGTGGAAGGCCAGCTGTCTGGGGCTCTGCCTTGGGGTTCCTCAGGCTCCCTCTCTTGAGAACAAACAGGAGACTAATGCAGTTGGGATTATTGTTTTAGTCGACCCCAGAAAAGCTGGAACTGGACTCAATGTATGCTCTTGCCTTAGTGGGAGGTCCTTAGGAGAAACATTTGAGGAGCGGTTCCCTGCCCTTGCAGCTCCCAATGCAGGAATCTGTCCATTCTGTTCCCCGCTGTCTTTACACAGCCCCAGAACTGGAAGTCTTCTCTTCACACGATGCCAGGGCAAGCCCACCTCTTCAGGCTTGCCTTCCTTTGCTCTTTGGATACTCCAGACTGAATAGGTTGCTGTGTGGTTTTTTTTTTTCCTTTTTCCTTTGCACCCAAGTTTCCAGCATACAGTCAGCATTGAACGTAAGACTCAGTTGTAATAACTGATTATTATAACAACGATCAGTGACATTTATCAGTACTTGACGTTTTCTGTAGCTTTTTCTCTCTACCCCCTGTGTGTGTGCATGCGCATAGATGTGTGTATGTGAGATAGATGTGAGAATGCACAGCTGTGTGTGTGCGTGAGCATGTAGAGGCCAGAGGACCACCTCAGGTGCTATTTATTCCTCAGACACTCACTATCCACCTTTTAATTTTAATTTTCTTTTCCAGACAGGGTCTCTCCTTTACCTAGAACTCACCTGGTGAGTCCCAGGAAACTGCCTCTTTGCTTCCTCAGAGCTAGGATTACAAGCGTGTGTTATCACACCCTGTTGATTTTCTATGGCTCGAGAGATTGAACTCGGATCCCCATGCTTGCAAAAGGAATACTGTGCTCACTAGGAAATCTCCCCAGCTTTCTCTATTTTATCTGCACGTACCTATTTTTTAAACATTATCTCATACGTGGCTAGTTTTGTAGCCTTCTCCCCCACTTACCTAAAGAAAAAAATAATAAGTGGGTGAATTTCAAGTAGAGATGGACGTAGCTCATAGGTAGGTAGAGCTAACTAGCTTCTGGTGAACAGATGTTGGGATGGATGGGTACCAAATTGACTGCAGTTTCATAGTTCTTACATGCAGTTAGCCAGGAATGGAACAGACATTCAGGGTCAGCCCTGCCATTGGCCCGAGTTTTCCACTCAATCCAATTTAACCAAAATAAATAGAATTTCAATAACCAGAAAGCCAGTTTCTCCAAGATACAGTTCATGTTTTATTCACATGGATATTGAATACCACCCTGCTGTATACTAGGTGCTCACAAAATGTCTGAGGAAGGTTGAATTTAATCACACTAGAAATGTGCCTGCCAGGTGCAATACACAGTACCCAGAGTCTTCCAGACCCTTGGGGAGGTTTAACTCATGGACCTGAGTAGATAGAAATGGCCACATAATCAATACAGCCTTCCTAGAGTGTTCAGGCTCGTCTCCCTGGTCCCTGCTTATTCCTGCTGGGGCCTTTCTCATGCTGTCTGTCCACTCACAACGTGCACCCTCTTCTCATGCCTTTAACCAACTCCCTCCAGTCTGGAAGCCCTAAATCAAGTCTCCCCACCATAAAGCTTCTTTCGAGTTTTAGACAACCCACATTGATATCCCTTTCCTCATTATCCACAGCACACAAAGCTCCTCTGGGGTGTCCAATCACCTGAAACTCCCCCACCCCAAGGCTGTGGGAGCACTGTGGTTTTAGTCTTCCTGAGAAGATCCCTTCCCACTGCTGTGTAAGCTGAGTCAGAGGATGTTGAGATACTGGGATGAGACAGCCTGAGGTCAGATCCTCACTGCACCACTGAGCATGTGTTACACATTGATCAGGACTAATACCAGGAACAAAACCACTAAGCAATACAGATGGATCAATGGACAGATAGGAAGGCAGGTAGGCAGATAGTTAGACAGACAGATGGATAGATATCTGGATGTATACATACATGCATATATATGTATGTATACATATATATACACATATACATATATTTATACACAGAGACACACACATACATAGAATGGAATGAATAGACAAGTAGGTAGGTAGACACATTCATATACTTACATATGTACATACATACATACATAGACATGCATGTATAGATAGGATCGATAGACAGATATGTACATATATGTACATACACATGACTCAGAAATTGAGATACAGATTTATAATTTTATACATCCAGGTACTTTTATAGGACACTGGCCTTATACAGTTGTGAGGGACAGCTCTCAAGTCTAACTTCAGAGCTGATGCCTGTTGGACAGGCAGCTTAGGAAGGAAGATGGAGACGTGAATCAGCTGAGACTCACACACAGGAAGTAGCTGGAGCTGGGGAAGATGGGCTAAAGCCGGGTCAGTTTTTGCCGCCTCTAAGTCTGGTGATGTGCTTGCCCTGCTGAAGCTGGAATTTCTGTTGCAGACTCCATGGCAGGAGTCAGGAGCTGGGGTGATTCTTGTCGGAAAGTGCTTGCCTTGCAAGCATGAGACCCTGAGTCCAATTTCCAAAACTCCCATTTTGAACGGAACCAAGGGAGGCATTTTGAAAAGTCTTGCTTGTACTTACCGCTCAGGGGAGGCAGAGACAGGCACATGCCTGGAACCCAGTGACCAGCCAGTCTATCTACATGGCAAGTTCGAGTCCAGTGAAAGACATTGTCTGAACACAGAGGTTCAGCAGCTGAGAAAGGATGCCTGACACTGAGCACACACACACACATGCACACACATGCCACTACACCATACAAAAGGTAGAGACCCTACTCCCACTTCCTTGGAGTCAGTAATCTCAGGGAGGAGACAGGGGAAGGTGAGTCAGGGCCACCTGCTGTCTGACAATGACAAACCGATCCCTAAGAGTAGCGTCCACATGTGCAAGCTACGGAATGCCCACCACTGGTCCCCATCCCCAATTCACCTTGCTGAACCTTACAAGAAAAGGTGGGTTTGCATTTGTTTGTTTGTTTGCAAACTCTAGCCAACCTGACACACTTGAAAGCCACCACAACCATGCATGGTTTTTGTGTCTTGCACTAGTGGCTTTTCAGAGATTCAATTATCCTGTGTCTAACATAGAAATAACCCAGCAAAACCTCGTCTGAAAATGAAATAGGATTTTAACCTACCACATTCCTAGCACTCAACCGTATTGACTGTGCTCAATAAATGTTAGCTATTGAGATTAATCTGGCTTCCCTTCTTATTCCTCTAACTCAGATGGAGGCCTTAAAAGCCTACCTCTTCAGGTTGGGGAGATGCTCAGTCTGTTGCAAGTATAATACCCTGAGGTCATCTAAAAAAGAAAAAAAGAAAGCCCGGAGTGGTGGCACACTCCTGTAACCCCAGTGCACTGGGGAAACTGAGATAGGTGGATCCCTGGGGCTGATTGGCTACCCAGCCTCGCCAAATCAGCACGCTCCAGGATCAGTTGGAGATCCTGTTTCAAAAAGTAAGTTACATCGACACACACATGGAATGATCTCATGGTTGAGCTCTGGACTCCATATGAACACATAAATGTTCACACATACCCCACTACCACCACCAAATCTATCCTTTCATCCAGGTTGATTACCTGTGAATCAGCCTTGAACTCTACCTAGTCGCCCCGCCCTCCTTCTGTCTCTACCACCGGACACTAGTGTAGAGCACTCACTTTACGGCGAGCACAAAAGCTAACCTTCCTTCTGGCGTGTTCTTCCGATCCCACGTGATCTTACCCCTCTGCAACCACAGTGACATATATAAAACAAATGGGAGGCAAATGTAACACACCATGCCTTAAATGGCAACTGGCTCCCTCACGGCTATTAAGGTCAAATTCCAAGATCCCCACATCCTACATTTTGACCCTTGTCTTAATACACAAAAATAGATCAGTCATGGTCCTCAATTCATGCCGCATTCTTAGCATTTGTCTATGTATGGAGCCATTCTATTTTCACTCACTGTGTGTGTGCCCAGGTGAAGGACGAGGTCAGCCTCGAGTGTCATTCCTTAGACACTATCCACTTCACTTTTGGGGACAGAATCTCTCGCTGGATGGGAACTCACCAAGTAGGTTAGCTGGCTGGTCATTGAGCAACAGGGACTGCCTGCCTCTGCTTCCCCAGAGCTAAGACTGCAAGTGCATTCCTCCAGGCCCAGTTCCTTCCTTCCTTCCTTCCTTCCTTCCTTCCTTCCTTCCTTCCTTCCTTCCTTCCTTCTTTCCTCCCTCCCTCCCTTCCTTCCTTTTGTTTTTCCTTCCTTCCTCCCTCCCTTCCTGCCTCCCTCCCTCCTTTCCTTCCTTCCTTCCTTCCTTTCTTCTTAATGTGGAATTCATTCTTGGAATGAAATTCAGATCGTCATGCTTGTAAACCAAGCACTTTATAGACCAAGCCGTGAATCTGCTCAGCCCCCTCCAAGAGACTCTTCTCATGGGTCCTTATCATTTTAGGTCCCTGGTAAAGTATTATTACATGTAAGATGCGATTTCTGAGATTTGCTTTAAATACCCTTAGGTGGACAGGAAGTAGGTAAGGACATTGATGAGTCAAATAGGTGTGTCACAACAGGGTGATGGGGACACAGAGATTCACAGTGTGGTTTCTTTTTATGTGTGTTTGAATGGTCTCATAACAAAAAGCTTATTTGTGTGGGGGGGCAGTTCTTATGTGTGCTGCTGCACATGTGTGTGAAAGGGTGCACATACACACATATATGGGTGCCACAGGCAGCCTCAAGAGCCTTCCACCTTGCTATTTTGAGGCACAGTCTCTTCCTGGAACCTGGGGTTCACTAACTCACCTAGATTTGCCAATGAGCACTGAGAATACACCTGTCTCCAGTTCCCGATCACTGGGACTACAAGAATGAGCCCCCTCTCCAGTGGAAAACTGGCAGACAGCCTTGGCCAGAAACAGCACACATGCACACACACATGCACAAATGCGTGCGCGCGCGCACACACACACACACACACACACACACACACACAAACAGAGGGGGTCGCCATTTTTTTGTTTCTGGAGGAAATGTGAGCTCTGTCGGGGAAGGGAATATATGAGGAGCCTACACATAGCCCCACAACTCTGCACAGGATCTTGTTATGGTTGAGTTTCCCTGTTAATGCAGAAGTGTACTAAGTCCCAAGGGTCCATCCAGTGAACCTACAAACCTGAGAGTGGTCTCAAACCCCCAAACATAATAACAAACATTTTCAAATGTGATTTGTACAGCAACACTGCATTTCTGGTCGAAAATTGAGAACGATGGCAAGCCTGCACTTCTACGTGGCGTTGAGCTTGGCTGTCTTGTCTACTGCCACATCTGTGCCCTTGGGTAGGAGGAATCTTGCTCGGTGTTTCAGAAACATGGCTCCTAGCCAGGCCTGGCTACACTCACTTGTCACCACAGCTATGCAGAGAACAACTGCAAGTTCAAGGCCTGTCTGGGTTACAGAGAGAGTTCAAATCCAGCCTGAGAGACTTAGCTAGATATTATCTCAAAATAAATGAAAAACAGGGCTGGGGCGGTAGCTCAGTGGTAGAACACTTGCCTGGCATGTGTGAGGGTCTTGGTTAAGGAAGGAAGGAGACGGGAGGAAAAGAGAGAAGGAAAGAAAAGGGAGAAATAGATGAAAGAGAAAAGAAGGGAGGAAGAGAGTCATGGAAAAGGAAGAAAGAAGGAAAGAAAGAAAGAAAGAAAGAGGAAAGAAAGAAATAGAAAGAAAAAGAAAGAAAGAAAGAAAGAAAGAAAGAAAGAAAGAAAGAAAGAAAGAAAAAGAAGAAAGAGAGAGGGAGAGCAGAGGAAGGCAGAGACAAGTTTGAGAGGCTGTACTCAACAAGAAAAATTGATGCAGTTTGCATTGAATGTTCCTTGAGGCCCTTTAAGTCCAAAATGTTCAACGAATATTTACAAAGATGCAGGTTTTTATCAGGCCTTGTGTTAATTATCAGCAACAACACCACCATCAACTAGTTTCCACCAAGGGTTCCTTGCCTGGTTCCTAATCCTGAGGACACAAACAAGTCGAGTTGAGAGCTGGCATTTCCCGAGTCCTTCATTCTGTGATTATCGGGAATGAGACTCAGATACACTCCCAGGCAGTGGGGATGCAAGGACAATATGAGACAGTCCTTACTTGTACAGCTTTACAATTTCATCAGCAAAGATGGCAGACAAATCAACAAATGACTTGGGGTGGCGGCGATGAGAAGTGTGGAGGGAAGTCAAGCCAGCACAGGGGCCAGAGGAGAAGGGACTTGAGTCTCCTTGGGTCTCAGAGGAGCTAACATGCAGCCTGAATGTGGTCACAGTGAGAGCTGGGCAAAAGCTCAGAGGAAGTTTCTGAGGACGGGGAAGGCTGGGTGCCAATGTTCTGGGCCACCAGTGAGCTTGGCTGCTCTTCCTTGTTAGAGCCTGTGAGGGAGAGCTGAAAGAGGCCAGCAGCAGGCATGGGATGAGGGCCTGGAACCATGAGGGAGACTTGGGACGTGATTCGGGACCAGATGGGAAAACACTGGAGGGTTTGGGGCGGGAGGCAGAGTGGAGATAGAAGCAGAGGCTTGAGAATGGATATGGCATTGCCCACAAAAGCTTCAGGAATGCTTTCCCTGGGGGAATGCAAGGAAATCTCTAGCCCTTCCTTACAGGCTCCAACAACCAAACACAGCTCCATCCCACCAAAGTCCAACTTGGGGCACAAATTAGTTTACTGGGCTTACTTATAGAACATGGGTAAGAGGTTACTTACAAGTGACTCCAAAGCAGTTGTGCCACCGTAAATCACCCCAGAGCACCTAGCTGCCAAACTGGAGTTCCTCTCCCACTTCAGTTAACCCTTGACCCTCTGTGTACTCTTACACCTCTGTAGACCACAGCTCAATGTACAGTTAGGGCAAAATTATATATAACTGACCGGGAGGTGCAGGAAGAAGCAGCTAGAGTCACCATGGTCCTAATGAGGAGAGGTCAGTAGTCCACAGGCATGATCTAGGGCTTAGCTTTCAATGAGTTGTAAAGGCTCTGATGACTGTGGCTCTTGTGATAACAAGTAGCAGAGCCAGAGTTCAGCGCCGGAGGTCCTGGGGTCCAGGTCCCTCTTCCTGTCAACTATCTCTTCGTGGCACACTCACTTCCTTTTGTCCAAGAGGCCCACTCCCATAATTTCATGATGCAAAAATTTCCCAAGCTAGGAATGGACATCTATTTTGTGCAGCTTTGGTGTCAAGATCAAGAATGGATAGGTGCTCCCCTAGCGATCATTCAAAACCAGAGCTGAGGAGATGGCTCAGTTGATCGAGTGCTCACTGCACTATCGTGTGGACCTGCATTTGGGACCCAGGACCCAGGGGAAACACCAGGCATGTGGTGTACATTTGTAATCGTGGGGCCAGGGAAGCAGAGCCTGGAGGATTCCTGAGCCTTGCTCTTCAACTAGTGGAGCCAAATCAGAAAGTTCAGGTTCAGTGGGAGACTCTGCCTTGAAAAATAAGGTAGAGAGAGATTAAAGAAGACAGTCAGTGTGAACCTGGGGCTTCCATGTACATATGCACATACACACAAACAAGCAAAAATTCTGCCCACGTACTCAAATTAGTAATAAAAGTCCATGTCACATGTCAACCCAACCATGAGAGCTTGCATGTGAGTGCAGCTTTGTCAACCAAACTACTTGGAAACCACAGATATGCCTGCATTTAAAAGAACCCCAAAGAAAGCCTTATTAAGAAAAAAAATCACTTTGTAATACAAATAATTTTTTTTTCCTTTTCACCAAAAAATTACCATCTCTGTGCAGGGACTATCAAAAGGTAATTCATACTTCAATTATTAATGGCAACACCATTGCAAAATGTAATTACCACTATTAAGATAGGTAAATTACAAATGGCACAATAAAGCTTCCATATAGTTAATTCCCCATCATCACAGAGAGTCACCAACAGCTCCAACCAGCACTGACCCATCAAGTCTGGAGTTTATACAACCAGGGTAGATTTTCAGTTTCCTTCTCCCTGTCGAATTAAAACACTCCCCCAGGGATGGTGGGGCACTGGTTTTTCTTTTTCTTTTCTTTTCTTTTTTTTTATTCCTATATATGAGTTTTATTTGACCAAACAGAACCAGCCCTCAAGTCCCAAGAGGATTCCCACAGGAAGCAAATGTAGGTGTGTTCTGAGCGCGCCAATGATCAAAGAGAGGAGCCAACTCTTGTGCCAGTCACTCTCTTGATTATTCAGGGAAGGATGATCCAATTTGTGGATTAGCTGGGCCTCTTGGCCTTTTCTGATTTCACTGATCATTAGCCCATGGCCCCCTCGGGCCAGGAAGATAAAAGGAGCCCGGCAAAGCGGTCCACTGGCTTCTTGGCTGGTGTGGTGAAGGGGCAGGACTGGAGGCAGTCATTTGCAATGGGGAAATGAGGTTTGGGGATTATCTGGCTTTCAATGAGTTAGCTTCTCCATGGCTCCCTAGACCCCCACCTGAGTCCTTCACGTCGAGTAACAGACAGTTTGCCTTAGATGAGTGGACTACCGAGGCAGCCTGTGGGCTTCAACTGTGATCATTCAAAAACTAAGGGTGCCAGAGGTGTGCAGCTGCCCTCAAAGGCTGAGTAAACACAGGAGACCCAAGCTCCCACCACCTCTGCGGTCCGAGTGTCCAAGCAAATATCAGAGAGCAGGTGTTAGCATTAATACTACCCTGCACCTGGGAACAGATGTGAGCCGTGCTTGCTCTGAACCCTGGAAGGGAGAGGCCATTCTCCAGCACAGCACTCTCTGAGATGTCAAAAACTGCAAAGGAAGAGAAAGTGAGGAAGGAAAAGAGGAAGAAACAGGGTAAGATACAGTGGAGGGGACAGAGGAAATGGAATTGAAGCTGGGGTATAACCCTAATGAGTTTTGGTTCTAAATGACACCCTTTGAATAATTCCTCAGCGACCAGGCCAGACTGTGGAATAAGAGCCATGAAGAGTCTATGCCCCACCCTTCATTGAAGCCATGCCATTGGGAAAGAGGGTCACCAAAACCTCCGTGGAAGCAGAGGTGAGTCCTCATGAGCAAGACCTGCCCATCATCCAAATGGGTGTGCCCACCTCAGAGCCTCTTTTTCTTATAAGAATAGCCAAGACAACAGGAGTATGGAAGGCTTTCAGAAGAAACTGAGACTCCCCAGTATAGAACCTAGTGGGGTATGGGTCTACAGAATGTTCTGGAAGACGAATTGTCAGGAGGGAGCCGCGAGGCTAAGCTGTAGGTGCAGGACTGGTCCTTGAACCCTGGTGCCATCTCCACTACCCCTCGGTGTTTCAGTGTTCTCCACACTAGGGAACCAGGACGTTTCTCAGCTTGTTTCAGAGTTCCCTAGCCTCATAGACCACAGCAAAAATCTGATCTGAGAGATGATGAGTCCCAGACCATGGATGATGCCATGGTTCAAGAATTTTCCCAGAATCTGAGGAAGGCCAATGAGCCCCATCCTAGGCTTTCTGCTGACTTTTAGAATACCCATGTGGGAAAGCCATCTTGAGGGAGAGGCCCAAGGAGTAGCTGCCCAGGCTCCAGATGCATGAAGAAACGAGCCTTTACACAGCTTCGGTTGCAGAATCACCTGACCCCCACTGTCCGAGGAACTCCAAACCAGAATGGCCTACTTGATAGGATAGGAGTGTAGCTCAGTCAGTAAAATACTGATTTGGAAACATGAGAACCTGGTTTCAAAGCCTAGCACCCATATAAACAAGCTGTGTGGTAACAAACACCTGCCATCCCAGGGCTGGGGAGACCCTTTGGCTCTCTGGCTAGCCAGCTTGATCATCAAACTCCAGGTCAGTGAGAAAACCCGGTTCAAAAAGCAAAACAGATGGCCCCCAAGGTACAACACTCAAATTTGACCTCTGGTCTCCATACCCACACAAAAGAACCACCCAATGAGCCTAGTTAACCCTTGGGTCCAAATATAGGATGACTGCATGCTTCATGCCCTTTGTTGGGTCTTCCTATTGCACAACCAGAAAGGGCTCTCTTTTGCTTGTCTATCAATCACAGGATCAAAATACCAGATATTAAATCAGAACCCATGACAAAGAAGCCACTGGACAAAAGCCTAGTTCTCCAGCTCTTCATTTTTAATCAGCTTGCTCTTCATAGGTTTGAGGACAGACTCACACTGTAGAGTTCTGATAACTGCCATGCCTTTCAGTGTCCTCCATGAACCAGCCATCCCAAGGACAGTTCAGCACCCTATCATCTTATGTCTGAACACTAATGACTCCTACTGAAGTGAGAAAACTGGGGTGTGGGATATTAAGCAAGGCCTATGAATGATGGAGCCAGGCCACCATTATGGCATTAATTTTCCCTAGAGAGGTGTGAACAATGCATGTTCACCACACATAGGATTTCAAACACAGACCAAGGGGCTGATCCTACCAAAGTCCAACTTAGCAAACTTTTCTTTCTGGGGCTAACTTACAGATCATGGGTGAAAAGTTGCTTTACGGGCACAAAACTATGAAGTGATAGGTCATGGCCTCATGGAAGCCAAATCACGTAGCCTCTTTCAGTCAATCTTCTACTTCCTATGTACTCCAGAATTTCCCAAGATCCCTTGCAGCTAGGGGAGGGGAGAGGGAAGCAATGGCTGGAGTGCCAGGTGAGGTTTTGGGACCCTTCCCTCTTCCATCTACCAGGGGGTATCAATTGCTCTACTTCTCTTACCATAGATCCAGATACCACCATAGTTTTCTACTGTTAGTTGCCATGGCTCCCTGGACAAGGTGATCTCTATTTCAAGATGGTAAGGGGATGATCATTTTATCCCCAGAAGAAAAGTCATGCTATTGCAGGAGGGAAGCAGAGTACCAGCTGCTGTGCCTCCTGAGGCTATGGGACATTGGGTCCCTATACTAACACCTCATGTAGGAGTTTTAGAGGATGCCCACCAGGCTGACTTGTCATGAGAAGGAAGCTAAGCCTTCAGGTTACCACAGGAGCAGAGTGAAGTTTGGTGGCTTCCATTAGCGACAAGATACGGTTCTTTCTTGGGCATAGTACTGACTTCATTGTTTTCTTCTTTTCAAGAGTAAAATCTTTAATGAATGAAACTTTTCTAGAATTTCTTCAGTGTCCAGAAGACTATGATGGATTGTTAAAGACACAAGAAAGGCTCAATCAATTTTTGTTGGCAGATCACCTGGTTTGTGTGTGTGTGTGTGTGTGTGTGTGTGTGTGTGTGTGTGTGTGTGTGTGTGTGTGTGTATGTGTGACACAGAGGGGTGTGGTATACGTGTGTATATGCTGATACATATTCCTGGCACACATGCAGAGGCCAGAAGAGGATATGGGTGTCCCACTGTATCACTATCTTATTCCCTTGAAACAAGGTTTCCTCACTGAAACTAAAGGTAGTCTGGCATCAAGCAAGCCCCAGTGATCCTCCTATCTCCATTTCTCACAGCTCTGGGGCTACCAAGTCACATGCAGCCAGGTCCAGCTTTTTATGTGGGTGCTGGAGTTTTAAACTTGCACCCTTGTTCTTACACACTGAACCATTTCTGCAGGACCCACTTCCCAGTCCCTACCTTGCTGTTGGAGATAGAGTCTTTCATTGTTCTGGGGCTCTCTAAGTAGACTAGGCTGGCTGGTCAGCAAACTTGAAGGGGATTGCAAAGGTGTATCATTACATCCAGCTTTTTCACATGGATTCGGGTCTGGGGATTTGAACTCAGGTTCTCATGCTTGCAAAGCAAGCACTTTATTGGCTGAACCATCTCCCCATTCCCAGCCTTTATTTAAACCTGGAGCCTTCTAATTCATATGGAAGCCCATAAAGGCCCACAGTGGCCAATAGCTTCCTGTAATGAGATAGAATCTTACAGTATACAAGAAACAGTGATAGAAGACAGGCATCTGGCCTGGCAAGCTTCCTGGGACTTCTCGAGGGTTTAGAAAGCATGGAGTTGTGAGACTTGAGTTAAAATCTGAACTCAGCCATTATCGAGTTGGGGACATTCTCTGTAAAGTGGGGTAACAACACCTGTGATGTTGTGGCAATTCAACAAGAATTTAATGGGAGGCAGGCACTGACATGTAGAGACACTCTACGGACAGAAATTATTATTACAGTTGTACATGAAGGGATAAACTCCCTGGATTATGCATTTTCTTTGATAATCCTGTGGATCAAGTGAAAGTGGACTGGATGATGCTTTCAAAATATTAATAAAGTTCAATGCAAACAAAGTTGTTAAGATCCAGACTAAAGGCTGGAAGGATAGATGGCTCAGTGCTTAAGAGAGCATACCATGCTTGCAGAGGATCCAAGTTCAGTTCCCAGTACCCATCTCTGGCAGCTCATCACCACCTGTAACTTCATCTCCAGAGATCAAACCTTTCTGTACTATGTGGGCACCTATATTCACATACACATACACTCAGATATATACACATAATTAAAAATAAGGAAGGCAATTTTTTTTAAGAACCAGACTAAAATTAGACAATCAGATGTAAATATCGATTCTGTTGATTCAGGCAAAGCAGAAACAGAATATAAGAAATGCGGGGCTGGGACGTTGGCTCAGTTAATGAAGTGCTGCAGCATGAGCATTAGGATCTTAGTCAGATCTCCAGAACCCATGTCAAAAAAGCTGGATATGGTGATGTGCATTTTTAATACTAAAGATGGGTAGATTTCCGGAAGTCACTGGCTAGCCAGCCTAGCCTAGCCTACTTGGTGAGTTTCAAACCAATGAAATATCCTGCCCAAAATACTAAGACAGAGGGTGTCCTAGGAGCAACACCCAAGATCATCCTCACAAGCACAAACATACATTCATAACTGCACACCCAAACTACACAGGTACACACACACACACACACACACACACACACACACACACACACACACACACACACATACACACACACACACACACACGGCCATGAACTGGGGGAGGTTGTTGGAGAAATCCAAAGAAAGACTTGTCAATGATGCACTCACTACAGCCAGGAAAAACCTTGGAGCTCAATCAGCTTACCCCATTCTTTGGAGGGGACAGTATGCTAGCAAGCTCCCCATAGGGAGATCCAACAGCCAGGAGACTGAGCCAGGAAGAGAAATCTGGACCCAAATCTGAACTCCATCCTTCTAGTATCTATTTGCTGTGTAATGATGCAGGTATGTGCCTTTGAAAATGATGATGATGATGATGATGATGATGATGATGATGATGTGTGTGTGTGTGTGAGAGAGAGTATATGTCTTAGTTAGTGTTCTATTGTGAAGAGACACCATGACCATGGCAACTATTATGAAAGAAAGCATTTAATTTGTGCTTGCTTACAGTTTGAGAGGTTTAGCCTGTTATCCTCATGGTGAGGAGCATGGCAGCTCACAGGTAGACATGGTAGTTGGGAGTTCTACCTCTGGATCAGAAGGCATCAGGAAGACTGAGACATTGGACCTGGCTTGAGCTTTTGAAAGCCCAAAGCCCATCCCCAGTGACACACTTCCTCCAAAAAGGCCTCCTAATCCATGTGAAGTATCACCACTCCCTAATGAACAAGCATTGAAGTATAGAAGCCTATGAGGGTCATTCCTACTCAAACCACCACAGTGTATATAAAGGTGCGCAGGTGTACATGTGTGCACATCTACGCAGAGGCCAGAGAACACCTTGTGTGCTGTTCCTCAGGTACCATCCACCTTTCCTTTGAGACAGAGTCTCTGACTGGCCTGGAATTTACCAATAGGCTTGTTGGCTGTCCAAGAAGCCCCAGGGCATCCTTCTCTGCCTCCTCAGTGCTAGGTTTACAAACACATGCCACTCTGCCTGGCTTTTTCACAGGGATCTAGAGAACAAACTGAATTCCTCATGTGGCCATCTCTCCATTCCAGGTCCTAGCTTTTGAAGTCAGGCAGAGGTTCAGCCATGAGGTCAACTGTCCATTTGACAAAGGACGATTTGTAAGAAAGCTCATCCACACAGAGTCTCTGCATTATTATGAGGACTAGACATCCTGTGGGAAATGTTCTATTTAAAGAGTATTTTACATTCTTATATCTGGCAATCATTCCCTAGTTACCCAAAGCACCTTTGTCTGCCTTTTGGCTCATAACTCTGGATCCTTTGACCATTAACTATTGCCAGCAATGGTTAATCTCAGTTGTCAACCTGGTGAAGTCTACAGTCGCTTGAGAGATGGGTCCCTGGGCATGCCTGTAGAGGTTATCTTGATGAGAATAACTGAGGTGAGAAGATCCACGCACTGTGGATGACACGTTCCCTGGCAGGGTTCCTGAGCTGTGTAAATGGAGACAGGGCACTGTACGGCTGCATGGATTCATTGCTCTCTGCTTCCTGGTTGTGGACACAGTATGACCAGCTGCTTCAAGCTCCTGCTTCTTGACGCGGTGAATGGGGCCTTTAAACTGTGAGCCAGAACAAGCCCTATCTCCCATAAGTCACTCTTGTCAGGGTATTTTATCATAGCCACAGAAAACGGAAATAAAACATCGTCAGTCTTCCTGTCTGTCCCCTCAGCTGGCTTGCAGCAGCCCTCATACCTCATTCCAACCACAGCCTTAGCATCAAGAACAGAATCCAGGTCTTCTGTCATGTGACACTATTTCTGGGAAGACATGAGCAAGTGTCTACTCAGTCCTCATAGAGAACCCACTACAGACCAAAGTAACAATATCACCAAGGTCCATCCTGGTGAATCAGTGAGTTCCTTGAGGTTAGTGGCATATGAGTGAGAGGTGGCTTTGTGGGAGCAGAGATGACTTGGGGTTAGCAGAGGTGGCTTGTGGGAACAGAGATGACTTGGGTTAGCAGAGGTGGCTTATGGGAGCAGAGATGACTCAAAGGCAGCTGCAACACTGAAAGGCCACCCCAACATGGGTGACTACTCAGGAAAGCCAGAGCCCCGGGGCTCTCTGAATGAGCTCCAAGCAGCTGAACAGGTCAGGTGTCTCTTCCAGGCAGCTCAGGGGTCTCTGTCTCCTCATCAGCCCTTCCTGCTTATGTGAGCTTGGGGAGGGAAGTGCTTTGTGCATCCAGTTACCTTCAGGGACTTCCTGAGACTCCCAAGTTGCTTATTTCTTGAGTCTTAGCAAGTCTCCTTTAGAACATCCTGGGCTTACTGAGTTTTTGAAGAAATTGCTACACAAGAGAGTTATAACCCCAGGTGTTGCCATCTAAAATATCCCCAGGTCTGTCACCTCGGGGCTTTGTACGTCAGCCCTCTCCCCTTTCCTTCCTACCCTGGCTCCCCTCTCCTGCTAGCTGTCTACTGTACTTCTATGGCCTTTCTCCAAGCTTTTGTCAAAACCCCAGACATCCTTGGCCTCTCAGGCCAATGCTTCCCCCTCCAGGAAGTGTCTCCTTGGTAGTGGTGTTCCTTTGTCAGAGTTCCTTCCCATAACCTTGGAACATGTCCACACACTTCTGGTATCAACATCCTTGCTTCCCACGGGGCCTTCCAGGAAGACATTCTCTGTGTAGACCTCATAGTTCACACTCCTCCTATCCCTCCACACAAAGCATTTTGTCTCACACACGCCCTAGACACCACAATAAACAACTCCATATCCTAGATGTTCAGTGGTCTTGTTGATTAAACAAAAGGAAAAAAAATAATCATATCACTCACTCGTCTTGTATCATTTTTTTTAATAGTGCCTTCCAAGATACCAGGCAGAACCCAGTGGTTTAGATGTGCCCAACCAGTGGTCTAGGGACCCCATGCGCTCCTTGATAGCCATCCACACAAAAATAGAAATTTAATTAAAAAATTATGAGGATTTTTTTATGATTTATTTCTATAATTTGATTCCATAGTTCTCCAGGGTAAACTTTGTAGATGACAATGTTGTATCACAAACTCTAAATGGGAGACATGTCTGCAACTGAAGACAGAATTGTCCGTTTTGGTTCTTCCCAGAGGGTCACTCAGAGAGTCACTGACTATCTCCATGCCTCAGTTTCCCCAAATGTGACCACATGACAAGGACCATTTTTCTCACTTCACCAGACTTCTTAGTTTCACTTAAAAGGTGGTAGTGTCATGCTGGCCTTCTTTTGTGTGTGTCTTGTTTTTATTTTTGTACATTCTTTTTTTATTTATTTGTTTTGTGAATTGTGTGGGTGTGATCACATGTGTGGGTGTGATCACATGTGTGAGTGGGCACACATGTGGAAGTCAGAGGATAACTTCAGGTACCCGTGCTTGTGGCCCCCTTTTTTAAAACAGGGTCTCTTTTTCATCCATCGCTTGGGTAGGCTAGGCTATCTTCTCCCCACCCCTGCTTCGGGGATCTTCCTGTCTTCTCTCAACTCACCTTAGGGGTACTGGGATTACAAGTGTGCGCCATTATGCTCAGCTTTTTATTTTTAATCCGGGTTCTGGGGATGGATGGGATCGATGAGCTTCACAGTTTGCAAGCTTCACACTGTATCTCCCCAGACCAACCGTGTTTTGTTTTGAAGCAAACTATGGTTGAGACCCGGGAGTTGCTGTTTGGAAGAGAAAAGACCCTGCAACCCCTTGGTTTGGAATTCATGGCCAGCCCAGGGTGGAGAGAGAGGGAGTGGAATGGGAGAGGAAGAGGAAGAGGGAGGGAGGGAGGGAGGAAGGGAGGGAAGGGGAGAAGGAGGAAGAGAGAGAGATTCTCTCTCCAACCAGAAAGCAAACAGCTGTGGTGACAGATGTTGGTGATGCTGATTACTCCAAGGCAGTTAGCATTTAAGTTTCTAAGTCATCTCCCTCTCCCTCTGCCTCTCCCTCTTCCCCTCCCTCTCCCTCCCTCTCCCCCGCCCCCTCCCCTCCAGTTCAACTGGTTCCCCAGATCAGGGGCCTGAAAAGAAAGCACCCCCTTTATATGGCCAGTTCTTCTCCCTACTCCACTTCTGCCCACGCCAGGCCCCGGGTCACCCACCCACCACACACACTCTCCTTGTGTCTCTCACTGAGGACCTGAGGGCAAAGCTTCTTTCATCCTCTGCCTCGGGTCCGTTTGTGCGTTTTGTTCCTATGGGAAATCACATTCAAGGTCAATGTCTCCCAAAGATGTGTAAACTTCTGAGCCTACTCAAAGACTTTATGCGAATACCAAAAAGGGGGCGCCTTTGTTCCCTCTCAACTTATTTTGAGATGGTTGAAAACGAATTAATGAAATCACAGCTTCAGGTTTTCCGGGGGAGGGGACATAGTGAGGCCGGAGGGGAATCTTCATCTCATTTCTCAAATAAAGGGAGAGGTGAGTGGATAAGAACTGGAGGGAAGGAGAGTCTGTCGGGGGTTCTCTAAAGTAGATCCTGCAGGGAACAGGCCTGTGTTTCTGGGATTAAAAGTTGTCAGCCGAAACTGTAAGGGCCATGTATATGCAAGCAGTTAGGAGTTATTACAGGGCCCCAAATAGGAAAGCGTTCGCTTGATCTTTCTCTTCAATCCTATTAGGGGCCCCCTGGAGCTCGAGAGAGATACCAGCCTGTCATGTCCCGGTTGCTGTGACGACCCTGTCTTTATAGAACAAGAAAGGGAGACGGTAGTGATTGGCAGACCTTGCTTGCCCCCGTATGTACAACAAAGGGCGACAAAACGAAGAGGAAGTGAGGCCCTTCTGGGCTTCTTAACCCGACCCCACCTTCCACCTGGCCATCTCGGCCCCCTCCCCTCTTCCGGAAAGGAGAGCAGCACTGGCTGTGTACAGATGTCAAAAGATCATTAATCGTCTTTTTTTTTGGGGGGGGGGCTAATTGCAAGGAATAGAAATTTTTTAAGTCTGTCTTCCATCAAGTTCATTCTAAAGCAATGTGGTGGGAAGTTGAAGTAACCGAGGGGAGGCCTAAGGTGTTGCCCTGCTGGTGACTGCCACACAGGACCCTGTTGGTCTAACGTTAGGGGAATCGGGAAGCTGGGGGGAGGTGGCCCCGCCTGAAAGTCCCACCATCTGGTGCCACAGTACAACTCGCCAGTCATAAATAACAGCCTGTCTTTTCAGGTTTTCTCTCTGGCCTCCTCTCTGAGTTCCTCTAAAGGGGCTGCAAAATGCAAAATGGAGTTGGGGTTCAATTTCCCCCGCCGTCTGAGCGGGAAGGAGCAGGCGCGTCCCGGGCTGGCGCTAGGGGAGGGGACCGGGAAGCCTGCGGTGTGGCCGCGACAAAGGCCGCGTCCAGGGGCCCAGCTTTCCGCCACGAGCTACCCGGCCCCAACAAGAGCCTTCGAATGCAAAAGTAAAACCAAATGAGGGCGGCCACGATGGCAATTTTTGTCTCTCCCGGTCCCATCCCCTAAAGTCGGAGACCCAGCGGAGACGCGTCCGGTGCTGGAGCTGCGCTGTACACGGTCGGGAGGTGCTCCGAGACGTCCCTACAGCCTGGAGCTCGCCGATCCTGGCTCACACTCTGTGGACACAATTGCCTCTTTTAGGTTTGCGATGCTCCCGGGCTCTGCGCACACATCCGCTGCTGCCAAAACATGTCTCAAAGGTCCCCAAATAAAACCAAACCCGAGTAGTGACAGAGGCCAGGGACTGTCCAGATAACGCACAAGGACCAGAAGTTAAGCCTGCTCTTTGGGAGGTAATGCGCAATAAAAGCAAATGTGGATGATTTTTTTTTTTTTTTTGAGGAATCGAGAGAAGAAAAAAAAATGTTGAGGAAGAAAGTTTTTGAGAAAGAAACGGTGAAAAGGGGAATGAAGGAATAAAGATCCGCCCTGCAGCGTAGCTGAGAAGAAATGCTGTTTAACTTTGACATGTACCCACTTAAAACTTTTATCTCCCTGAATCCTGAGACCGTCCCCCCGCACCCCCCCTCACCAAACCTGGTTCGGACTCGGACAGGGGGGGGAAATGTCATAAATAAGAGAATTTAGTTTCACTGTGGGGGTCTCCCTGCCTGCATGAGCGATCGCGGATCGCCAGACGAAGCGGGTGCCGTGGAGGGGACTTTTCCAGGTGAGCCTGCAGACTGGGTTTAAACTCCAGGGCACTTCACGAAAACGGCCAAGAAAAAGTTGTTGAAGAAAACTCACCCACCTTCCCAATAACCACCCCCCAGTTTCCTTTCTATCCCCAGAGCCCTCTCTCAAATGAATTACAACCCACTCCTTTTCTAGCCAAATGCCTCGGTTTCACAACAAGCCCCCAAGATTCGAAGAAACGAACTTGGGGCTCAGAATTGAGAGGACCGGCTGTGATTCTCAGTCGCCCTGACTGCAGTGGTTTTGGCTCTTTTCCCACCAGGCGTGATAAAGCAAAATATTGTAACTGCAACCTACAAGTTTTTTATTTTATTTTTTTCTTTCTACACATTTTCTTTTCTTACAAGAAACAGATCAAGAAAGACTAATAATTACAAGGCACGACATTAAAGTTAAATGAAAATGTACCCCGTCCACGCAGAGAGCAAATTAATTTTAGATAGGTTTTTGTTAGGGACAAAAAAAAAATTGTATTTAGTAACATTTGCTAAAATGAAGATCAGTCTTCAGGCTGGAATATGAGGACTAAGCCTGAGGTCACTTTCGTGGTTGAAATTTCTTTAGAAATTCTAATTTGAAAACATTTACATCTTCCTTGGGGTCTTTGGTTTATTTTCTTCACGAAAAACTTTGGGAGTATTTTTTTATTATTATCATTTTGTCTTGTTTTCATTTAAAAATAGTCCTTTTCTCTTTAAATCACCTCTTTAAGCTAGAATTTGAGAAATTGTTTTCTTTTTTACAGTACTTTAGTGGATATGATATTTTAATGAACTAAAAAAAAATTTTTAAATTAAAACCTTTCTTTCTTCCTGGTGACTACACTGTGTCTAAAAATGTTCTTGACTGTTGGGAAATTGGCGCATCTGACCAGCTACTTCATTCAAACAGAGCTCGATTCAGGGGCTCCCCTCACCGCCAAGGAGGCCGGTTTTGTTATTCCAGTGGGTGTTAATGGTGATGGCTTTGGGGGGACTTTCTTTCCTTTTGTGTCTGTGAGCTTGCTGCCGCATCCCTTGCTTTCTCTATTAAGATTTAATTTTCTTTCGGAAATCACAGAAGGAAGTTCCCTAGAGTCTGGTCCTAGATGTTCTTAACGTCCAAACTCCTAAATATCTCCAGTACTTTCAGAATGAAAAGCAGCGCGTGCCTGATAACTTCTTTATTTTTGCTTTTTGTTAGAACCTTCAACATAAGCTATCTCTGAATCTGGTGGTTCTTGAACACACGAAGCGTCTGCTTCTTAAGTTTCTTACACAAAATCCTGGAAATCGTCCTCCGCAAAGTCTTTATCCAGCGCTTCTTCGGCTCCTCTGACCCTCATCACGGCGGACCATAAAAATGTGGACGATTGCAACTTGAGAGTGATTTATTTTTTTACAAAGACGAACCTTTTCGGGTCGTTCGTTTATTTTTAGAGAACGGGCTTGGGTGGGTTTTTTTGTTTGTTTTCTTTCTCTTCTTTCTGTTTTACTAGACTCACAGGGCCGGGCGCACGGAAAAAAAAGGAAAGCCTCGCTCCTTCTTCGCCGTTTCAACGGTGAATTCGCGCCACCTTCTGGTGGGTTAGAGGACGAAAGCACCCGCCCGGTTCCATAAAAGGATTCTTTTATTCGCAGTTCTGTGTCCTGTTGGTTTCTGTAGGCGGAGCATCCCTCCGCTTCTCTGAGAACTCGTGGCAGAATCCCTTCAGCCTGGTTTTTATAAAGATGCTTTAAACTAGGAAACCTTTTTTTCCCCTTTATCTCATCTTTGAAAGAAGTCTCAAACGAAAGCTGCATCCCTGCATGATAGTTTACTGAAATGCCTGAGAGCTTCAGTAACCATGTAGGCTCGTCCGAGCCTATCCTACAAGCGCAACCCTCCGGGGAGTGCTTGCAAACAAAATGGAGACCATAACTGTAGCAGCAGAGAAACGAATGCTTTTCTTTCTTGGGTTCATAAGACCCCTATTACCCACAATTAATCATAATGACATGTTGTATTCAGCCTCTTTGGTGAGGTCTGCTAGGTGCACGTGTATCTGGGCTTTCCGTAAATTTCAACCCCTTCTGCAATATGGATTTCAAGATACAAAACTTTTTTGGTACCCTGGTCAGCCCCTGGGTCCTTCCCTTTCTCTCAAAAGTTAGCAGTTCAAGCCATGTGGTGGCTCAGGACTTTAAGGAAGACAGATCCCTCTGAGATCAAGGCTAGCCTGGACTACACAGAGAATTCAGGCCAGCCAAGACTACGTAGTGAGACCCTATCTCCAAAAGACCAACAAAACCAAACAAAAGTTAACAGTGTGGGAAGAGGGACTTTCTTCTAGTGAGAATTGTCACAAAGACAGTTTTACTCTCAAGCCAAGCTCATTGAAAAAAAAAACCCTCAATATATAGGGCTGAGAATATATATGACTAGGTTGGTAGAGTGTTCCCCTAGTTTACACTAGCTTATGGGTCCTACCCCCAGCACTGCATGAACTGGAAGTGGGGGTGCACACTTGTAATCCCAGCACTGGGGAGGTGGAGGCAGGAGGATCAGAAGTTCAAGGTCATCCTCATTTATATAGCTAGTTCCAGGCCACCCCAGAATATTTGAGATTCATTCTCAAAGGTGGGAAAGGTATATTCAATGAGAACATGTATGCATATGTGAGTGCTCCATTGTTCTTCTTGTGTGTGTGTGGGGGTGTCTCATTCAAGGAGGAAATAAACTCTACACTGCATTTTAAAGACTGTGAAAAGTGGGCAGGGGAAGACTGCCCGGTAGGTAAAGTATCGGAAGCTGCACAGGGATAAGACCCTATGGTTCATCCTGAGAATCCACATGGTTTTTAAAATGCCAGTGACCGCAGCATGCCTGTAGTCTCAGTACTGAGGAGGTGAAGATCGGATTTGCTGGGCCAGTGAGAGACCCTGTCTCCAAAGGAAAAGTTGGCGGCCACTGTGGACCCACACCAAGTTGTCCTCTGGTTCCCACATGCAGGCACACACACACACACACACACACACACACACACACACACACACACTCATTTGCACACAAATGCATATGCATGCCTGTCCACACACAAGCACACTCAAAAAAGAGTGAAAAACTAAGACCTCGCTGCAGTCTTGGGGGGCTCCTAATGCTTTTGTCTGCCAAGCTGCGCTCACAGTGAGACAGGGGCTCGATTGGGTCAAATCAGTGCAATCATTTGCTCCATTATTTGTCCTATGAGAACCAAGCAAGCCCTGGTGCGGGCCAGATCTGTGAAGTTAAAACAGCCCCGCAGACCGCCATGGGCCAACTGCACGGCACAGGCTGTTATCTGTGCCTGACTTAGCAGGGGCCTCTCCAGAAGATTCATGCTGAAGGCATCTGTCCAGACAGGGCAGGTGGCTACTTGTATGACGTTAAGACAATCTCAACAAGAAAGACCAATAATTATTTTGTCATCAGCTTAATCTGAAAAATCTTTATTACCAATGCAAGAAGGTTGTGAAGAAAGCTCGGGTGAAGACTACACGTTTTCTTGAAGAATATTCAAAACCAGGACTCAAAGGATGGAGAAGACCATGCACAAAAGACAATGTAGAGCTGGATTCCGTGAGTAAAGTGCTCTCTGCCCAAGTGCAAGGAACCCGAGTTCAGATCCCTCATCCATGGAAAGTCAGACACTGTAGCACATATCTGTAACCCCAGCACTCCTGCAGGGAGACAGCAGGTAAAGACAGGAGATTTCTCAGGAGCTCAGGAGCCAGCTAGCCTAGTGTATATAGTAGTGAACACCAAGAGGCCTTGCCTCAGACAAGGCAGACAAGGATCCACACTGAAAGTTGTCCTCTGGCCTATATCCTTGTACCACTGCACACATACACCTACACTCACACACAAAACCATGCACATACACGTATATACATGTGTGCACAAAAGGCAATGTTGGGTAGATTTCCGTCATCAAATTAGGGGTGTGTGTGTGTGTGTGTGTGTGTGTGTGTGTGTGTGTGTGTGTGCTTCTTCCCCAATAGCCTGGGAGCAGAACAGATGGCTTAGAGAGGAATTTGACAAAACAATTCCAAACGCTTGCAAAAATGATGTGTTAAGAGTAGCCAAAGTATGTGGGAAAGTAATAAAACCTGATCTAATTATGTATTTCATAAAACTACAAGTGTAATAGGGCAGCATGACTATGGAAATCAGATTAAAATAAAACCAAAGGATACAGAAAGGATTTTGTATATTTACAAAAATTCAGTAAGGTCAAGTCAAATTAATGGCCTAATTTCATGAATTATTTGACAGATTTTGAGGAATCTTTCTTTGTGTTTGTTTGTTTTTCACATTTATTTATTTGGGGGTAGCATGTACCACCACACACATGTGGGGGTCAGGAAGTAACTTTCAGCAGTCGATTCTCTCCTATCGTGTGAGTTGGAGGAACTGAACTCAGGTTGTGTCATACTTGGCAATAAGCACCTTTACCCACTGAGATATCTCAATGAACTCTGCTTCCCAAATTTAGTAGAGCGAGTATATCATACAATTGTGGGCATACACATCTTAATGAAAAAGAAATTTCAGGTTGCTAAAGGTTTACATATGAAGAGTAAATGTGGAACGATGAATAGAAGACAAATTAATATTTCATAGCAAAGAAAACGTATTTCAAAAAATATGAAAATGGACTGGGGTTGGGGGAGACGGCTGATGAAGTGTGAGCAGTGAAAGCTTGGAGATCTAAAGTGGGATCCGCAGAGTCCATGGTGTTGTTTGCTTGCTTGTTTGGTTGGTTGGCTGGTTGGTTGGTTGGTTGGTTGGTTTGGCTGGATTTTTAAGCCAGGCTTGATGAGGTGTTCCTATAATCTCAG